>NW_024581077.1:4743530-5140084 GCF_017639235.1 Corvus kubaryi | reverse complement strand
CTACTACTACTACTACTACTACTACTACTACTACTACTACTACTACTACTATTACTACGACTACTTTGGTTCAATTATTAAACTCTTTTCTCCAACCATGAGCTTTGCTTTTTTCCCAGTTCTCTGGGAGTGAGCAAGTGACTATCTGGTATTTAGTTGCCAGCTGGAGCTAAACATTGACACCTGAGACAGTGAATTCCCAAATACTACAGCCACCATATGGCATAGCCCACCTATTTTAGTCTTGATTCTGACTGCAAGAATTTAAAATAAAGGCAAAAATGTCCACTCTTAAGTTCTAAGGGAGACATATAACTCTTTTATGTACATTTTTCATCGGGGTAATAACTCAGTTTTAAAAGGAATGGCGTATTGTTTACATTGCTAACAAAAAGGATCTGGGGAAAGGTGGGATTAGAAGATGAAACAAAAATGCTTAAGAGTATATATGCAGACTTGAGTACTGGCATAAGAGCATTGACTAATATAACCCTTCGATTTTTCCTGGTAAATTGAAAGGCAACCAAGAGATTTGAAATTCTGACCACTGTTAATAAGACATATATCCAGAACAACTCCAGTGTCTTATGCTGAAAAAAAAATTCGAAAGACATTCTATTATTCATAGGAATTATGACTTCAGCAAAACCCTGAAATGATTAGACCTTCCTTGGTAAGTATGCTAGAGTTAATTTTCTTCATAGTAGCTGGTACAGGGCTGTGTTTTGGATTTGTGCTGCAGTGTTGATAACACAGGGATGGTTTCCTTATTGCTGAGCAGTGCTCACACAGAGGCAAGGCCTTTGCTGCTCCTCGCTGACCCCACCAGAGAGGGGACTGGGGGTGCACAAGGAGTTGGGAGGGGACACAGCCAGGACAGCTGACCCCAACTGACTCAGAGGGTATCCCAGAACATAGGGTGTCATGCTCAGACCATATGGTGTCATGCTCAGCATATAAAGCTGGGATAAGAAGGAGGGAGTGGGGGACATTCATAGTGATGGTGTTTGTCTTCCCAGGTCACCATTACCCGGGATGTAGCCCTGCTTTCGTGGGGATGGCTGAAGACTTGCCTGCCCATGGGAAGAGGTGAATGAATTCCTCGTTTTGTTCTGTTTGCGCACACAGATTTTGCTTTTCCTACTAAACTTTCCTTCTCAACCCATGACTTTTCCCACTTTTACCCTTCCAGATTCTCCTCCCCATCCCATGTTGGGGGGTGATTAAGAAGCTGAGTGGGGCTGAGTTGCTGGCTGTGTTAAACCATTACAGTAAATGTACCAAAATATTTGTTGAACATGGGCCCTGACTGATTGGGTCAAGATCGCACTGTGAATAAATACTCAGCAGGGAACCCAGAGAGAACAATAACTTAATTGCACCTGAAACAAATGACTAATGCTATGTACTCTTGTCTGCTGTGGGACCTGCTGTTAATAACCATGACTAGAGAGAAACCTCTTTTCTACGGCACATGTGTAATTTGTACAGCAGCTCTGTAATTTGCTGGACAGAGATTTTGTTCTATTAGTCTGTAATTCCAGCACTTTACAAGTGTATTTTTTTTCAGAACATAAAGGGAAACTCAGTAAATGCATCATGTAATAAATGTCAAGTCTCAGGCTGCTTTTTAGCAGCAGGACAGGTTGAGGGCACAAGTGCAATGAAATCTGTGCACAGCAAAGAGGAGTTGGGGACTTGCCCAAGTTCCAGTCTCTCTTCCAAGAGTCCATTGCCTGTCCTTGGCTGCTTGATTTCTATACAAACTCACCCCCATCCCCCTACCAAACATAAAAATGGTCAAGGAAGAAGTTGTTTCAGGATGGTGAAGCCACAGAGGATGCAAGTAACAAACAAACAGATGGAAAATACACATAAGGGGATTTGATTAAAAGTACAAACTTGCTTTGAAGCAGTCTGAGGAGGTATGGAAACAAGGGAATATAGAGCCACAGCTAAAGAGACACTGGGGATCCCTCCAAGTGATGCACTGGAGACTAGAGTACAAACTCTAAGGATTAAGTTGGTTGCAGAAAGGCAAATTAGGAAAGCACACACAAAAAAAAAAAAAATAGAGAAAAGGAAATCAGAGCTACTTACTAGGCATAAATCAATGTCCCAAAAGGTCTGCTGGCCTTCCTGGGATGGGGCAATCAAGAGCTTCCTTTCACTCAGATTATTGCTGCAAAACGGCTGGTGTCTCAACCTTTACAGGGCCGCAAAGTCCCATTTCCTGAGTCTGTTGCCTGAGCTCTTAAATTCCAATAAATCAAGAAAATTGACATTTCTAAAAATACCTCTTTTACCTATCCTGAGATAATTACAGCCCAGGAGTATTTGAAACATACATAAAGCCTTGTGAAGCCCTTGGGGTATGATTCATCTCATAATAACCACCCCTCTTTCCTGTCTCATCCCAGGTAATCATCAAAAATCTCCCAGTTTCTCCGCCTCCCTATACTTCACCCCTCTTCCCTTCTCTGTAAAGAATATCTGTGAAACAGAAAGCTGATACAAATAAATGGGAAAGATAGCTTAAAAATCCCCCTTGTTCCATTTCTGGTAGAAGAGTTTCTGGGTTTCTAAGAGTGAGAGCAAGGAAAGGAAATCTCCAAACACACCTCTGGCTCCCTGTTCTCAATCTCATAGCACTGAAACAGTTTAGCATGGCTGGGAGTAAGTACTGAAAATGGTAACAAATGAAGTCTTGAGAAAAAGGTAATGTAAAAGATGGAGAAAACTAGCTGGAGTTTCATGTTGTGAAGGGACGAGTGCTTACTCCAAAGGGAAGCTGTGGGAACAAACACTCCTTAAACTAATTTGGCCTGTACAGGGGCTGAGTCTCTTCTGAAATTGAAGACTTCCTAAGAAGTAGATGGTATTTTTATTTCTCTTACCTGGTGGAAACCTTAGTTAGCCTTAGTTTCTCAGCACAGAGGAAAATTTCTAAAACATGGGGACCGGTGTTTAAGGACGGTCCCTGTCTATGCTGCACGTCACAGCATAGCTATAGTGTCTTATGTCGCAGGGGCGCCTATGACTGACAGCAAAATGAATTACATGGATTTTTGTAACTACCAGTTCCACTTGGAAAGTTAATGTGTAGAATGATATAGCTTTTGACTACTGGCTGGGAACATAACTGGCCAGCAGCATCAGCAATCGTGTGTAGCATGTATTTCTCCAAATTCTTTTGGAGAGTTGTGCAGTTTATGAAGCAGACTGTAACACTACCTGCTATAAAGTGTCACTCGGGGTGTTACCTGATTCTGAAAAAGGAGAAAACTGACGGAGCATGCACTGACATCACAAAATTTCATAAAGATTTAAGGACAGACAGCCTTATCTTCAAGATAGCAGTGAATCTCCCTGATATATGTACTGCACTGGAAACCTAAAGTTGTCTGCTGTTGTAGTTTGGTACTTGCCTCTGAACTAGCTGCCAGCGGTCATGCCAGTGGAGGAATGTTACTGCATTAGACAAAAAATTCATCTCATACACAATAATGATAGTTTTCCTAAGAAAAGTGAGTTTTGTACATAGTCATCAGTTAAGCTGTCTGTAAGAACTTGGGAAGTTATTATTATTGTAATATTAAAATATAGCTAATTAATACCATCCACTGTCTTTATTATCACATATAATAATTACTTTAGTGTTGCATAAAACTGTTACATTTCTGAATGTTAATCCAAGAACTAACTTTTGTCTTCCCCCTCTCATTCTTATCCTCACCCACATGTTTATGAAGAAGACTTGGCAAAGTGTTTTTCTAGGTTGTTAATTAGACCACTGTGTACAGAATATTATTCCTTCATTATAGTGAATTGCAAGTATGTTCTTTTCTAGTAGAGGCAGAAGAGTGACTTCAATGCACACTTTCCTCTCTAATTTGCTCTAGGAATAGTTTTAAAAACCCACAGGAACCAGGAAGCAGTAACATTGACAATGCAATGACTTTGTTACTGTTGGACCTGAATAATCAAAAGGCTATTACTGAATGCAAGCAGAGATTTCCCCAAATCTGCTCAATAGCCCCATGTCGGATGATTAGCTTTGTATCACCAGTTTACATGGCCTGACTTGCAAGCAGAACAGTTGAATAATGACACTTCACTAAACTAGTAAGAATATAGTCCATTCTTGTTTCTGAATTCTCTTACAAGCCTTTGTGAATAAGTCTGGAAGTAAAAGAACAGCTCTGAGATGTTTGCATTTAAAATTACTTCAGAATAGCTAAAGGCGCCGAGTGCAAGTGAGGCTCCTTTTACTGACAATGGAAAAGACAGTAAACACATTCCAATTGATGAAACCATAGATGTGAAAATGTCTTCAATACAGATTGATTCTCTCTTCACAGGGTTTGGGGGTTTTTTGGGTGATTTTTTTTTAATAAAAATTCTTTATGAAAATCATAATATCTATCCCAACGACTCATGGGTCTCGGATTGGTTCAACAGACAAGAATATGCAGGAGGCAGTGGCATTGGGAAAAAAATTCCAAACAAATTTCTATCAATTTGCATATTAACCTGGTGACAGGTACATGAACTTAATAAGGGTGGTACAAAGTTTATTTTATCCATTGTAAAATGACTCTCCAAGTCTTAATAACATGTATTTTTGTAAAATCATATACTAATTAAGTAGCTATTTGAAACTGTTCTAGCTTTTCTTTAAAATATCTTTTCCTTTACATTTTTAAGTTCTAACATTTTATTAGAGACAAAGTAAATTACCATCTAGAAAAGAGAATAACAGTACAGAATCAGGCATAATTAATAATATTTAAATAGGGCTACCCTGAGTAACCAGAAAGAGCACCTCAGTCCTCATTCAGGGAACTCTTTGTATGCCTTACACATTCAAATGTTAGGTCTACCTCAGCAGGTAAAAACAAAAAGGTAATACTGTATAGATTTGTACACACTGTCAGGCTCAGCCGACGAGAGCCGAGATTTTAAGAGAAAAGCAGTGTTATGAACTGATAGATTTCAGAGCTACCTTTTCTTTTAGACATTTTCGCTGCTTACAAAGATTATGGGTTTAGGAAGGAGTTTACAAAGCTCAGGGAGTCACAGAGTGGTTCAGATCCACTAACTGCTTTTGAAAATCTCAGCCAAAACTGTTTCTTTTTCAGCAGCGTTGTGTGCTATGCTCTGTTTACATACTGAAATCACTGATGGAAAAACGTGGTTTATTTTGGGCCAGAGTTAAACCTGTAGTAGTGTGATGAAATATGCATTTCCATCTGGTTGATCAGAATAATCCTCTTACATCTATAATGTATTCAGCATACGCCTTATGATATCTTTAGCCATTAATTCCCCTGACATTAAGAGTTGAAATTTAAATATGAGCCAGCAGAGTAGTGCATGGGTTGTATTTAGGAACTATACTTAGTTTTCAGCAATATTTTTTTTTTAATTTCTCTTGGAATTTTCCATGTTTTTTTTCTTTTCTTATGTATAAAAAAAAGATGAACCAAATAATTGAATCAAAAAAACTGACAAAGAAACTGATGATAAAACATATTTTATTTCATCTTCCAATTTTGAGATCACCTCTGGAGAAATCCATAGGTTAAAGGCACTGCCTGCAAGTCTAAAACCAGCATGTTTTCAGAAAGCTTGCACCCGACAGGACTACTATGCCAAGAAACAATTCATCTCCCCAGTATCTCTCCTTCTAATGTTGAAAGAATTCATCAATAGAAGAATCTCTTTTCCATTGCTACCTTTATATACTTTGGTGCAGACATGTGAAAGGGCCTTTCCATCCCACCTCTCCCAAACACTCTTGATAATATCTTTACCCTCTCACTCCAGGAGCCACCTTCCTTCTTAGGAGGTGAACTAACTGCTCATTTAACTTTTTTATATTTATTTTAGAGTTGCTGTCTTCAACCAGGATGTCAGTACTTTGATGATTTATTGAGTCAGTTTTTTCCTCTGCCTTTCCATTTCTTTACCTCATTACAGTCAAACTCTACACATCTTTGAACTCACACCTTTGAACTTGCATGAGCAACTCTGCCATAATTTCCTCCTCATTCTCCATTTTCTTTTATTCTCCTAGTCTCTTTTACTTGTTTCCTCTGCTGCCCTGATTTTTTTCCCATTGTTATCTTTCCTCTATCATAATGTTTAACACTTTCCAATGAAAAATCTATTTCTTCCAGGCCAAAATCTAGTGCAATACGTTCCTTTGTGGCCAAAAAAAAAATTATGGGAATGAATTATAAAAGTCCAATTGTCTCTCCTTTCCACAGGTTCATGGCATAGTACTTAGGTTTGTTTCTGAAAATCCCACACCTATCACTCAAAGGTCTTTTCCCCAGAAATAATTTGCATTTGTAGCTCAGTTTCTGCATTCATAAGAGTGTCATTTAACAATTACATGATTTCTTAAAACCTATGCAGTTCTTGCATTAATTTTAATCATTAGAGCTATTCTCAGTGAGTTTTCAGTTTTGGATCATGTCCTTAGCATGGTCCTGACAAAAATAAGGAGGTATATGTCATAAGTAGGTTTTTTTTTTCTTTAATTTGTTTTTGCCACAGTGTAAATGAAGCCTTTTGAGATTTTAATAACCCATCTGCTTCTTACCAGAGGAGATGAGACTGCTATGAGACTGGCCCAGGAACAAGTTGCAATTCCTCTTTTTTAGTCTACCTAAAGCATTGATAGCATCATCAATAATATCAGAACAGTAATGGCCTTTTTTAGTTACCCTGTGGGTCTCTGCCAGCTGCCTGGCTGTGCACTGCAAAAAGAACTTAGCATTCTCAATAAAGAACAGCTATTAAAAATATATATTGTTGACAGTATTATTATTTTAAACAAAAAAAGGTAAACCTTATTCATATCCCATCCTGCCTCTGGAAGATTATCCTACCTTAAACAATTATTTTAATGCAGTTCCCAAGATTTCCACTGCGGTCTTCTATGGATTTAGCTAAAGGTCATATGTGGTAGGTGACCAATTTTTACTGGTCTCTTGGGTAATGGCTTAAGACAGGATTCACTGTGTTGCACTAGAGTAGGTCAGACTTTCAGGGTCAAAGATAATTGCTAGTCTCCTTTGAAAGTGGGGCACTACCAAGGAATTAAAGGTAGCTTGTGAACATAGCTAAGAGACAACATATTAATTGTCCACTACTCTGCTTACGGCACACTGCTTGCTTATTTAGTACACACTGAACAAACAAAATGGATGTGACATGGAGGGTCAGAAATTTTACAACCCTTCCTCTCAAACAGTATGTCACAATATTTTATTTGCTTAGTTTACAAAAGCAACTCAATAATTAAATTCATCTCCCCTGTAAAAACACCGCTGAATGAAATCCTACTTACTCCTGTGATAGGAAAACAAACTAGACTAGCTAAATATGATTATTAAAATACTAGACCAAATATTATCTATTGTTATCATGTCAATCTTCTCTACAAAAACCAGACAAGTATATATTTTACACAAGCAAGCAAATTATCAGAACCATTTCTGCAGCATGGATTTTTGTTTATAAAGGCTAAATATTAGGTGTCACTGAGAAATTGAAAGACTTTTTGCCTCTCACTTGCCACTTCCTCCTTTTATTTTCTTCTCTTTTCTTTTTATGCTGTCAATAAGAATTGAAATACTTTAAACAAATATTATAAATATACATATATATGTGGATATTCCTTACCAAAATCAACTGCAATTAAATTACCACTTTGTTTGCAAGGGATATTGGGAAATTAGGTTGGATTTTGCTCTGTTTGCTGTGCTCAGTATGTATATAATTTATCATTTCCTTCATCCAAACTGTCCTTACACTTTTATCTTGAGTTCAAGTTTTGCAATACTTTTTCAGTGTTGCAATAATCAACCTCCTTACAGTAAGATTTTATGATGCATCCAGTTATTTATGGCATCTAAGTCTCTTTAAATAGATTGTCTCCTGTCCTTTGTGTCAAGCATTTGTGTTTTTCTGTTGCTCCTCTGTAAGTTTGCAGGTTAAACTAAAGACTGATAATTAACATTTTATTCTTCTGGTAAATAATATTCTATCAAACCAATAAAGAGTTTTACATAAAATAAATACTGCAAAGATGTTTATTAATACTTTCTTATAATGAAGCAATGCAATTTTCAATAACTAGCAACATAAGTAGGAAAAAACTTGGTATTAAATAATTTTTTAAATAGGTAATGTTTGGGAATAAGTTGGAAATCTTAATAAACAGAAGATAGGCTTGTGCATCTGAAATTCAAATTCATATTAGGATTTAATAATGAATCACTAAAAGCCAAATTGTTTGAAATTTTTTTCACCAATACTGATATTTTTTGCAGTGTAACAATATTCAGTATGGATTGCTTTCTCTTTCTTTTTTTTCCTCTTGAAATGAGGGGAACACTCAGTTCTTAAAATGTATGCTTTTAGTGTTTGACTCAGATTACATTCTGATCTCTTTAGCTAAAAATATAATAAATAACTTTACTAGTCAGATGATCAACAGCAGTGAGTAGAAATATTCCCATAAAAAGATAAGAAAAACATAGGCAGATGGATTTTTTTTTTTGGGCATATTTCTCCAGCCTGAAGCAGTCTGTGAGTTTCTGTGACAAAGTTTGCACTTAGATCATCATATTTAATAGTCTCTGATGGACCTATCTTCCAAAAATTTTCTAATTGATCTGGAAACTATTTATGTTCCTAGTTTCCCCAGGTGCATAATTTAATTATGCAGCATCCAAAAAGTAACTTCATTTGATTTGTTCTTCTTAAATTTTAATGATATTATATTTTAAATGGTGAATATGAATTCCTTATCAACATTTCAATATCTTTCATTGTATTAATCTTTTATTCCTCTGGTACTACTAAAAGAGACCCTCAGGGGACAGACAAAAACTCAGAGAACACTCATCAGTGTCCTGAACATCTCAGGGCCTCCTCAGGAGGATCTGGCAGATCTCACATTTGAGATATGATGCTGAAATTGGTGTGAAGAGTGTAAAAAGCTCTTGAAACCTGGACATATTGTAAAATCACATGGAGAGAAA
Source organism: Corvus kubaryi (assembly GCF_017639235.1). NCBI lineage: Eukaryota > Metazoa > Chordata > Aves > Passeriformes > Corvidae > Corvus > Corvus kubaryi. The sequence continues at coordinate 5,131,025 of NW_024581077.1, read as the reverse complement.
TATATGGTCTGAAAGAAATAATGTTTCAAGATTTCCTCAGTCTTGAAATTATTCGACAAATCAAAAGTGATTACTGTTATTTATCAACAACAGAACAATGACTCTCATAAGTATCAGAACATAGCTGACTGGTGGGCTGAGTCACAACAAGCTGTGTCTCTGAATTAATTATTTATTTTAAACTTGTAGAAAGAAAGCTAGCAGCGCACTATTTTTGCAAAATAAGCAAGTTTCAGCCTTGCAGACATTTGTCATCCAACTGCAGTAGTTTTGCGTTTCAGTTTTGATGCCTAGGTCGATGGAAATTTTCCACAGCAGAAAATGAGGAACAGAAGAGGAAGGGAGACATTCCTTTCATTCTTAAAAATTTTTAAAAGGAAAATTATTTTTATATTACTTCTGTGAAAGGTGGAAACAGTTTTGATACACACACATTGACAATTGTCTAAAATTCATTTTTCATTGAAAGGGTAAAAGCAATCAGCATATCACAGCAATTCAGACACTGTCATGGCCTTCCTAAATAAAATACTAAAATCCCTCTATCACAGCCATACAGCTGGGAAAAAGGAGTATTGGGGATCTAGCATGCATTCAGAAGAGTTTAACCGGATATTAGTGTTCAGCTGAAGGCAATAACTGTATTAAGAAATCATGAGGAAATGCCTGTAACATCAAGATAAATTATAATTAATAAAATACAATTGAATCCAGAAGGTCAAATAACTTGCAGTCAGATCTGTGACAACAAATGCCTTCTCCCTTGATTTAAGTCTTAAAACTCCATGTAAATGTCATTTTACTCACATATGGTCTCCTGACGTCTCGCTGTGAGCTTCTAAGAAACTTCAGAGCATTTATATAACTTGTCTCACTGGCACCTAATATATCTTGTCCTTTGATGACCAGTGTTGATATCTGACTTTGCTTTACCAAGCTTTTTTCATGCAGTCAACACTATCTGCATGGAACTCCTGTTCAGTGAATTAAATAAATGCTTGTATCTCAATGGAAACCCTGACAAATATCACAAGAGGACAGTTGCAATCTCTAGCATGCATAGAGCAGTGATAGAGGCAGCTGGCTTCTGACATCCTTTATTTTATTTTCTTCTATTCTCAGAATTAGAACTAAACCCCTGGTAAAATCTTCTGGTTGGTGAAGGAGCCAGCTTGGACGATTTCCCTGTCTGAAACATGTCACTTTCAGCATGAAACAGGAAAGCTGAACAACTGGTCTGTACTATAATTAAGTTTGAACAATAACCAATCATGGCTTTATCACCAGGTTATTTTGTCCTGCCTGAAATTTGCCATAAATTCAAAAGCCTTCCAGTGTTGCTTCAGTGGTGAGGAGTATGCTTTGTTCTCTTGGAAAATAAGAATTTGTGGTCCAAAAATAGCAGGTCAAACTCCCTGCTGGCATAACTCCATTAATTTCAGGGAACTAGCACTGGAAGAGAAGCTGGCCAAGAAGGTCTAAATGAGAATCTAAATTAGATGTGAGACATCAGTGAAGATTTTTACCTTTTTTTATTGTTTTTTTTCCCCAGTACTCTCCAGGGACCAGATGCTCAGCAGGTATAAATTACTATAGTTGCACTAATTTCCAACTGAGCCATGACAATTTGCACAGATTGAGGATGTAACTCTAGGTAGCAATATTCTTTTCCAGGAGTGAATAGATGAACACTCGACAGTGCTGTCAGAAGAGGTCATATTTTGTTAATGTGAGATGTAGAGAACTGCAGGACAGATAGTGCCACAATGCTCTCAGTTAATAATATCCTTAAAATAATTTGAAAATTAATTTCACTTCAGGGATATGAGATAGTCTTTCGATTTCCCATAAATGGCCTTTCTAGGTAAGATCAAAAGTTTGCCTAGGCCAGTATTCTGTTTCAAACGATAATGAAAAGTGAAGATGTGGCAAAGAATTGGAAAAATAGGGTAATCATGTAGCAATCCTTCCCCAGAATGCTTCTACAAACTCAAGTGATTTGTAGTCTGGGGAGAGGTCAGGCCAGAGTAGATGCACTGTAAGCCAGTGGAATCATAGCTGTTGAAAGTGAAAAACTCAAGTCATGTTCAGCACAAATACATAAATCATTCTCTATTCATTCAGGTTTTATTGCATGTTTTCAGCAGAGTTGTTTATATTTGTATCACAAAGTTTTTTTCCAAATGTAATTTTGTAACAGAAAATAACATTTGGCATGAATATGCTATTGAAAATTCTTGATGAATTTAAACTATGTCACTGAAGTTCTTAAACCCAAGTCAAAATTCAAACCAAGATATTGCAATGCAAAAACGATACTGAAATTCTTTCTATTTCAGTGCAATTAAAATGTTCTTTATGTATTAAACAGTTAGCATGCAGTATATCTCAACCTGTTTAATTTGAAAAACACCTAAAAAATTGGGTGTAAAACAAATAAAAGTAAGCAAAAAACCCTAAGTGTCTTTGAAGGAAATATGTTTAAAAGAAAGGAAAAAAACCCCTGTGTTTGAAAGTGGTAAACTCAAGTAATTAATATGTGTAGAAGCCTTAATGTTTCCTCTGATGATTCTGGCACCTGATTTGTATCTTGTGGCCTTGCTAAGGAGTGTTTTTACAAAGCTCTCAAGGTTGGAAATACATCATGCCCTTTGTAGCCTCTGCTTGGGGTTTTGCAGGCAGCAGTGGTCCATGAGGAGCAGGGCTAGCATCTCTGCAGCTCAGTGAAAATAGAATATACATAATATCTTACAATCTGATAAAGCCAGTAACACAGGTAACATAATACATAAATGATATCTAGAATACTGTGAACGAAATGAACTAGTGGGGGTTTATTTGTTTGGGTTTTTTTGGGGGGTGGGCATTTTTTGTATTTTGGGGGTTTTTAAAATTTTACCTGGCAAGCTCACTTGCAACATTCACAGTAAATTTATGGAGGTTAAGGTGAAAATGTTGTCTACAAAAAGAAAAGCAAAGTCAATAATGGTAGGTGACCTTGAAACAAAACTTGAAGACTGCTATTGTTCACAGCTAAGGAGTGTATCAGTATGGAGGGCAAGGAGATAGTGAGAAGTGTGAGAACTCGCTGTCTGAATTAATTATATCAAATTTAATCATTTAACATTATGCCATTAACATCATGTATTTTCTTTCCTTTGAAAATTGATGTAATAATTATTCATTAGATACAGGCTAAGATTTCATCCAGAATTCCAACAGATTTATTATATATTTGTTTATAAAAATCTCAGTAAAACTGGAAAGAAAAAATAATGTACAGACCCTCACATGCTGATAATAAACAAGAGACTAGAAAAGTTTGTTTGCTATGATAACATTGCTCTAAGAGTTAACATTACCAGGGTAGGGCAAGATTTTCAAAGACTACATTAAAAAAAGTTACTTCCATCAAGGAATGCACAGTTTGCTTAAAAATATAATAAATGGTTGTAAGCAGAAGTAAAGAAGAAAAAATATTATATCTGATGATGCATGACATTTGGTGAAGATGCTCAGAAGACTGTTCTCTATGTTCTGATATGCTGTTAAGAAGGTACTTTAGAATTAAGATCTTGCTGTGCTGTTTCAGCTACTTGGGGTTTCATACAATCTTAGGCCAGGTGCCTGGGATTCATTGTATTGGTAGTATTGCAGCTAAAATGCCTTACTCCCTCATACAGAAATAAATCCCCTCTTGGCTAGTATAATTTCTCTTTGGGCTATTATTACGATCAGTTCCTTTTCTATTGAAATGAATGTTCACTGCTGACTGGAAGGACCTTACACTTAAAAGATCTTCAGCAGCTCAAGCAAATAAAATAGCTTTTATTGGAAGATAGCTAGAAGAAGCAGAGGAATGAACATGATGTTTGTTCTACTATTAAATATTATTTGCCTGTTGAGGACCGTATATCACTGTACAAAAATGTTGTATTTAAGCATGCAAAATATAATTAGAATTGGTTTAATTAAAGAATACAATTATACTTGCTCATGTTCAAAATGGAAAAAAATAAAATGAACCACTGTAGAGGCCTCATTGGTTTGCACAATGACAGAAGTCATTAACTGAGCTCTGGTTAAATGGCACTCATCTCTTCCAGAGGAAATATGCCTGTGCTGTAGGTCTGTGATATATTTCAAAGCATTTTGCTTTTCATGCATGATATGTACGAAGTATGCATTCTGTTGACTGGTAGAACAATGTAGGATGTATTTTGACAGCTAAATGGCAAATTTAAATGTGACTTTCTTTTTAGTGCTCTGGAATTTCTATTTTTTTTCCCCCGCCTGTGTAACATAGCCCTGCTGAAGTCTTTAAACGTCTCATGTGGCTTACCCATAATGTATCTCTCCCTGCATCTAGATAAGTGTCATCATGTCCACTAAATGTAAGTTGAGCATGCTGCTCTCTTATGATTTATTGTCTCAGGAATTTCTTTAGACTCCATCTCATGATAACTGTGGTACTGATTACCACTGGAATGCAGGGACAGAGGAAATTCAGTGGCCTGGGGACTTTCTCTTGACTGAGAGGACAGAACATATTTTATGTTTAAATGGCAAAGTCAGTTAAAATTTTTTGCTTTGCATGGAATTTTGGGGGTGGGGGGAGATCTAACTCTACAATTTTAGTGGCTAATTATGGAAAATCTATTAGAAGATATTACTGTGCAGTTTTATAGTGCTCATTACTGAATGGTTTCAAAGCACTTTATGACTACTGGATTGGTTCCTCAGCCAGCACAAACTGCTTTCATGCCCAGGTTTCATGAAATTATTTTAATGAAGTTCTAACAACATTTTAACATATTTAAGAAACCATCCTGATGTCACTGTTCTTGGTATCATTTTACAGAAGAGTGGAATGAAGGAGAAAGAGATTATAAAGCAAGACTAATTCACCTATTTTTAGAAGTGAGATTCAGTTTAAAACGTCTGAATCTAATGATAGTCCAGCATGGGGCTTAGTTACAGGCACATGAGTGGGCTTATAATGCCCTAGGAAATCAGACATCCACAAGGAGCCAGCACAGGAATGACAAGACCAAATCGTTATGAATCTCAAAGGTATTAAGCACATATGTTTATGATGTGATTTTCACCACAGATATCCTCTGCAAACTGAGATGAATTATCCTCTTGCTGGCACTATGTTTCAGGACCTAATGCATGTCTGGTACCAATTAGGCTGTCTTAGAGGCTTCCATCCAGCATGCAACTGCCACTCTGCTGTCTAAATCTCTCTTGGTCTCTTGGTTGTTTCTGACAACTCCCTACAGATTTTCTGGACACCCTAAGGCAATTCAATTGGTCCTTTTGCATTTTGGAGTTGGCACTTAGCTTACCTGGAGACATCTAATTTAGTACCTGGAGCTTAATCCCACACTAGATATTTGTATTTGAGGTGGCAAATTTTAGATCACTTGGCAGCTAAGGGAAGAAATAATCACTATTGGCACATGAATCATCTGTCCAGCTTTCTACCATAAAACAAGAAGAACCACAAGAACTAAAGTCATATAAATTGAGTTCCACTTGACTCAAGTAGCATCACAAGTCTGTCTGAAAGCTAAACATGCTGTCTGCATGACCTAGTACTTGACATGAGGAAATGTTTACTGCAAACCATACACTAAGAGCCAAAGAAGAAAATAAAATCAAACAGAACTGTAAGGGTCCTACTAAAAGCAAATAAAAGGAAACTGAACATATAAATATGTGTGGCATCAGAATAGCCAAGAAAATAAGAACAGACTTTAGAATAATACAGTAACTTTGAATAGAGCTAAATAATTCTATATACAGCTTTAGAAGTTGCTAGGTGCATTTCAAGCCTAAAGAGTTGGTTTTTTTTTCTAACTGAAAGCTCATTTTATTTCATTCCAGGTATGATGTAATGAAATATATTAGGTTTCCCTGTAACTTTTACCTCACTGCATAGTTTGTCAATCTGTACAGGGTCTGATACCTGACAAAGCATACCATAATGCATTACAGAATAATCAGTCAGAAATTGTGTAACCTTCACAGCTAGTGCCTCTGAAAGTTTAAACACTATCTGGTTTTGTATTTTAACCAGAAGACTTCCTGAAAAAGATAGATGAGTAAAACAATTTATTTATATTTATTCCCAAATTTATGTCTATTAAAGTACAGAACAAAGCTGACTCAGTCTTGAAAGGAAAAGAGTTACCTGAACCATAAGAAAGAAAATTGTACTGAAAACAGGCTAAGAGGTAAACATTTTTTTGTTGTGATGGCAGTGTATGTATGATTGATGGGCTGAGGTCAATTGTACAAAGGCAAACAAGGCAAAGTGCTGGCTCCAGCTTTTGGGTCACAACAACCTCATGCAGGGCTAGAAGCTAGCACTCTGCTAGGGGCAGAGTGGCTGGAAAACTGCCCAGCAAAAAAGGATCTGGGGGTGTTGGTTAACAAGAGCTGAACATGATCCGGGGTGTGCTCAGGTGGCCAAGAAGGCCAGTGGCATCCTGGCCTGTATCAGCAATAGTGTGGCCAGCAGGACCAGGGCAGGGATTGTCCCCCTGTACTGGGCATGGGTGAGGCCACACCTCTGTTCAGTTCTGGGCCCCTCTTGAGTGGGCTGGAACGTGTCCAGTGAAGGGCCATGAAGCTGGTGAAGGGTCTGGAGCACGAATATCATGGGGAGAAGCAGAGGTCTCGAGCTGTGCCAGGGGTGGTTTAGATTAGACATTAGGAAAAATTTCTTCACTGAAAGGGTTGTCAAACACTGGAACAGGCTGCCCAGGCAGTGGTGGAGTCACATCCCTGGAGGTACTTGAAAGACATGTTTATGCAGCGCTTAGGGACATGATTTATTAGTGGGCTTGGCAGTGCTGGGTTAACATTTGGACTCAATGGTCCTAAAGGACTTTCCCAACCCAAGAAATTCCATGATTATATAATAATAATAATTTAAAGATTATATGAGCATTTTCTTTTTATACTTTATAGGTAAGTAAAAATTCCTTTGAATATAAAAATAAACAACATCTTGGTGCTGTCTTGGAAGCAGAAAGTGAACAGACTTCAATCTTATTAAAGAAGATTAAAATTATATTGAAGACACAAAGAAAGATAAAATTTCATCATTTTTACTGCAGGTTGCTTAGGATGTGTATGAAAGGGAAAGCCGGAGGTAGGAATCTCAAAACGAGTATATGTAAATACCCAGATATCATGTTTGGGGCATTCTCATTTCTGTGTTCTGATGGATGCTGCTTCCATTTCATTCTGTAAATCTTTTCCCTACCACAGAAAGCCAGGCTGGGATTTATCTTGTCTTGTTCTAAGCATCTGGATTACAGACACCTACATGTAGGACAATCACATGCTGAAGGTGACTGAACTTCTGTAGTCATTCACATGAACTGCCTTTTTTTACTTTAAAAGGAATAAATAGTGATTAGCATGGATAGCAGCTGTCTAAATTTCGTCACACGAATCTCACCCTAAGTAATGACAAAGGTAATCACCACATTACATCTATAATACCCAATTTATGAAAAGCATCAAAAGCACTGAAATGAAAAGCTATAGGTGTTTCTATGTTGAAAATAGGTCTATGTATGGCTTAACCAGTGTATGCTGTGCAACTGTGTCAAACTGAATAAAACCATCAGCTTGTGGTTTTATTTGTCCATGATGTTGTTTTTGGTGTTTTCATGGCATCCAGAGAAAAAAAAAATCAGTAGAAACTCCGAAAAACCAAGGACAATTAAACCCTGATGGAACAGCCAGCATTCAGAGGACAGTATCAGCCATGTAATAAGAACCCATAAAAGTTTAAAGCACACAGGGGTACTGCTTCAGTACCCAGCATCTAGTGTTTGATCAGCAGAGACAGTCTAGTAAGGAGGAGTATAATGATTCAAGCCTGGTATAAGCCAATAACAGTCCAGAATTATTCTCCCTACAACCATTTTTTTATCCTGGGTTCTGACTTGCTAAGCACCATCCTAACCTGAGTTTGACTAACTTATCTTTTTCCAGTCATTAGTAGCACAGCAATGATGCAGAGTACATTTACAAAAAAGTTTGCTCTTTTCCTTGCTCTTTGGAAAGTATTGACAGCGGTACAAAGATAAAGCAGTTAATGAGGGAAAAAGAAAGCTGTTTCCTTCATCTACCCAACATTAACAGAATTATATAATATAAAATTAAGATAAGTGAGAAAAGATAGCTTCAAAGGAAGAGTCAAGAAAATTTATAATTCCAGGGATTCTCAGGGAAAAAAGAACTCAAATAAGAAAACAGGTCACTGCAGGCCAGGAGGAAATTCCCTCAAGCATTGTAATTCATTATTTTCACTTTAGTATTTTGGTAGGTTTTTTCCTTTTATTCTAACTACAAAACCTACAACAATCAAACTTTTATTCTAACTACAAAATTCTGCAACAATCAAAATAAAATGGTTGAGAAACTGTGGAAATTCTGAAGATGTGCTTTCTCAGCTGCACAGTATCTTCTAAATGAATTAAATTTATTTTGGGTTCTTGTTATGCTTACTACAGAAATTCTCAATAATGGCAATTGCTTTCATTACCTCACGTATGTTCAAGGCTTTATAGTTATCAGGATGATACATTAGGTTAATTTCAGAGTTTACAGACTTTTTGTCCCATGGCTATTTGGGGATACCAGGACAATGAGCATTATTGAAATCAAAAATCATGAAAAGGAGGAGTCTAATAGGTGGTATGTTTTCAAAGTCCCTAGAGTTGCCAGGCACATGACAGCATTCTGGTAAGGACATGAAAAAAGGCCCTCTGAAAATGTAGACTCGGGAAGGCCTGGGTACCTGGACCTAAGTCTAGAGAAACTAAAAACAAGCCACTTCATTATTCTGACATGAAGGTGAGCAACCTTTCAGTGGAACTCAGCCTGTAATTCAGTCAAGGTTTTGTCAAGCTCAAGATATTTAGTATGAACTTTTAGAACTAATGAAATTGATGGGTTTTGATAAAACTTGACTTGTTAAGAAAAATTGTGATCCTAATGATTGAGAATTTTATAATACTTCAGTGTTTTTATTTATGCAAGCATCAAATAACATTATTAAATTATGCACTTCTTATAGAATAAGGAAAAAATTAATTACTGTGCATAGCCAGTATTCATACAAGCAGAAAAAGATTCATACCCTAGAGGCTAACTATAGGCCCAGTGACAATTTCCTTTCCTCTGATAGGCAGAAGAAAATCTCCTGGTGGTTTTCAGAACTTTGGGATGAAGAACTGATGCATTTGGTGTGTTGGAAATCACCCCTCAAAGTCCTTACACTAAGAAATTCAGGAGTCAACCCCCACTGGTACCTCACCCTAGGACTCAACATTAGAGTTGCTTTTATCTCTGAATCACACCAGAAGATCTGTGGTTTCTCCGTATCGATAGAAGATAAATGCTGATAAGCCCCTCCAGCAGCCTTTGTGGCACCAGTGCTGCTCAGGCCCCTGCAATCTCTTCCTTGAACAGGGCTCAATCAGTTCTTCTGCAAGAAGAAGGCTTCAGAAACTCACACCTAAGATGGCACTTCTGTTTTGTCTTGCTCCTAGTTTAACTCTGAAAATGATAAATCAGCTAAAGAGGTATAAATGAAGGCAGATTAACCTTTGAAACTGCTACTAGGGCTGCTGATTACCTTATACAAGTCAATGAATCTTCACCGGAATCTGCACCACACACACACAGTTTTTCATATCAATATATTGAATATGCACATATTTTTATACGCCTGCACCATCACAATAATTTTCCACATTTTCAAATTTTGGAAGTATACATTTTTTAATATAGTTTTCTTATTTCTGTTGTTTCAATTTACTTGTGGAGGGGGATTGAGAGAGAACATACTTTCTTTTCCTTGGAGCATAAATACCCCCTTGGTAATCACACGAATGATATATTTTGCACCAATATTATAATATACTTGCACCTTTTTTTTTCTGTTCCTGTGAGGTCTGCAAAACATCAGTATTTATGTTGTACCCTTCCTAGTGACATCTATGTCAAATGACTTCCTCTAGCTTAACAGGAATGAAACTGAAGTGTTATTAGCCCTCGTGCTAAATTGCTGCTGACTGACTTTCCTTTTCAATCAGGCTTTTCTCTTAAAGAGCTGCTGATTAAGCCTGAATGAAGACTTTGACAGCTATTCTATTTAAAAACAATTCTATTTATATACCATATGATTATATTTATGGATACATGTGACAAAACCTGGTTTCTTATGATTAGTGAATCTTGTATGAGAACAGGACTTTGCTACTGCTATATTTTCCTTTCAGCAAAATGTCAGATATAAAACACAACCCTATTCCTCTCTAAAACCACAATTACTTCAAATGCCACTATAAAAGAGAATGGAACATGGAATGAGGACCCCATAATGATAACTACCAGTGGGGGTACAGGTAGAAAAAGAGTGGTGCTAGGTGAAAAAAAGGGATAAAATAAAGTGTTTTGAGATCTTGCAATCAATCTGTAGCCCAAATCCAGCTGGTAATATGAAAGACAGCAAGATAGTAGAGGTTGTTAATTATTTCTTAATTTCTTTTTGAAACTGTAATTTGAGTTTCTATTTTGCAGGGGATTTGGTCCACAAAATTTTTATGATGTCTCAGAGGACCATCATACTAGAATTTAAACTCTGGCTCAAACATTAACTTCTTAGCCCTTAGTTTAGCAAAAATAGTTCCTGCAGCAGCACATGGAGGAAGTTAAAGGCCAAAAAAATTGGATTTCCAACAACCAGCTCAACTAAATCAGATAATTAGAAAGGTTTAAGCATTGGATATTTCTTCCCTTATACTAGATTTGAGAGCCCCTATGAGACTGCCACTCACAATCCCAAACCTCTTTCAGCTTAAAGTAATTTTATTTTTGAGTACAATGAGTTCCTTCCATTCACTTTATGATAGTGACAAAGAAGCAATCACAATGTGGAGTTCAAGGCATTTACCAAAGATCTTAGAAATATGGTTCATGTGCATTACAGGCCTGCAGAAATAAAAAAATATGTATTTTTACCATGCCAGAACAATATCCTAATCAGTATTAATGGTCACCTAATCAACCTTACTCTGACCTAAATCCATTAAAATGGATTTAAAACTGAAGCTTAAACTTTACAAAAATCAAGAACCGACTTAAGCTGAACTAGATAACTGAGGGAAAGGCTGTGCTTGTTGTGTGCCTGGACTTTAGTAAAGCCTTTGAAGTCATTTCCTACAGCATTCTGCTGGACAAACTGGCTGCTCAGTGATGGAGAAACTGAACAGGTGCATGCTTTGCCAGGTAAAAATCTGGCTGTATGAGCCCAGAGAGTGGTGGTGAATGGAGTTACAGCCAGTAGGTGTGTGTGCACTTAGTAGTGCTGGGTTAATGATGGGATTTGATCATCTTAAGGACCTTTTCCAGCCTGAATGGATCTTTGAGTCTACAGTTCATAATTTACAGTAAGGGATATGCTAAAGGTTCAGTGCTGTCTTTCTCTGGGTTTAGACCTGAGTTCATAAATATTATTATAGAGCTTCTTTTCTATTAAGCAATTTCTAAAATGAAATATTGATTTAGGTGCTCTCTGTGCTCCTTCCAGATTCATAGGATTTCATAGGATTGTTTAATTTATTTATTTTCCCAGGAAAATATTTTCTCACATGGACTATAATAATCATAACACTGGGGTAACATATGGGCAACTGAATCCCTTAAGACTCAAACACTAATCTAAGGAAAATATGGAAGGCTGGTCCTTAGATAAGGTGGTTGCTAGCATCTGGCAAGTTATGTATACCACTATGTAGGGTAAATATTTATCAAAATTATGAAGAAAGAGATATAAATTTATAGAATGCATCAATTTCTTTCTGGGGATACACTTTCCTATAGTAAAAAGTCTTTAATATAGCAAAAAGTTTAAAAAAAATATTCCACCAAAGACAACAGAAATATTCGAAATGCAGATTTTGAAGCTAAAAAATATTAAAATGATGAATAAATCTGAGTAATGTAAAACTGATGATAATTAAGGAGGAAAACTTAGTCTGAGAAATGGTGCCTTCTCTGTCACTTGAGTCTTGAGATCAAGTTTAGGACAAGTTAGATCCCTTTCTCAGAGCTATATCTATGAAGAATCTACTAAGTACATGGACAGACTGTTCTGGCTGAATTCTTTACATTTATAGGCTGAATTTCAGCCTTTCTGAACTCAGTGGAAGAAGATTGTTTAATGCACTTGGGCCAGCTTTAACTCTGTATATTATGAAGACTCCTCTGCTTGCATAGCACTCTACTTATTAGAGGATATTAATTACAGCATAATTAGGCAAAGACAGGAGAGAAGGAAATATAGGTGCAAAGCAGTAGAAGTTATCACAATTCAAAAAAATGAAACCATCAACTATTAAGGGCTTTTCACTACAATATTTAGTGTTGTAAAAATATTTTGAGCACACAGAGCCAAAATCTGAGAATATAAATTAGTAAGAAATGATATTGATACTTTCACATAGTGATAAAGAAAGGTCCTTTTCATATGTGATACTATGAAAAAAACATGCATTATTATTGAGGGAAAATGGATTAATTTAGTGATGTAAAATAGAATGTGATTTGATTTTACAACTGAAAGATCCAAAAATACTTTGGATACTACTAAATAGTATTTAAATTTATAAAGAGTATTTTAACAGGTTTTCATTTCAGAAGGAAACATAAAATAAGGGGGTTTTTGTGGTGTTTTTTGGCTTTTTGAAGGTCAGAAGTATTTTTTATGAAAATAGAACTGTCTACAGAAGTATGTGGTCATAGGAACATTTATAAGATGTAAAATTTGCTTGAATTGAGTCTTTTTCAACTAAGCTTTGACTTTAACATGTGAAGAACTTGTCATGTTTAAAACCTAAAATTTGATAAGATCATAGACAGAAGAAAACAGGGAGATATTAGCCTATAAATAACAAAATAAATATTGTCATAACCAGTTGGAATTCAGCACTTCACTCTTAGTAAAAGTTCCATCAAAATCCACATTTTGTTAACATGTATAGGAAATGAAAAATTTCATGTGAATGGTTCTCATTGATTTTGTTAACTATGAAAAATGAAAACAAAAATATATACAATAAATATTTTAAAACAGAATGAAAAGCGTCCTGCAAAAAAACCCCTCATTTTTCTGTAGTCTTTTGTACAATAATAAAATATTTTGGTTTTTTTGACACTTTGCTGGAGCAGCAGAAAAACAATTAAAAGCATTTTTAACTTTTTTTTTTTTAACATATTGCGTATTAGAAAATTTCAGGGAGTGAGAAAACCAAAGATTCTTTAAGCTATTTTCATACTTTATATTTTTCTCAAGAAGTTGGGGAAAAAGTATCATTCAGTTTTTGTAACTTCCTATATCCACATTTTTTTTTCTTCATATTTGTTATTCAAACTTCTGTAAGAGCTTGTATGAAATGACCCTCAATTAGGCCACTGTCTGCATTAAAAAAAGTACTTTTCTTACTTCAACTTTTCTTATGACGACTGTTAGTTGGACTAGACAAAATTATAGATGGAGATATAGGTGGAGCCACATGGAGGTGTGAAAACCTGGGCAATGACAAAAGATGCCCATGCTCCTTTTCCTGTGACTCCTTTGTGAGAATGGCTGAACTTCTCCCCATCAAAATACCCACATGGGTAAACCACAAGATATTTTCCCAGTTCAAGTGAGCAAGAGGATTGGGTATCTCCAGGTATAGGGAACTGTCCAGTAATTGTCAATCTTTCTTGCCCTGGATACCTCAGTTCTTCAGCACACATTAATTTGGGTTATTTGCAAGCCCCCAGTGCTACCAGAGCCTTTCTAGAGCCAACACTGAACAGCACAATCAAGGGAGCTCCACCTGAAATTTTGCATCAGACATGGCTGAGCAGCCCCCAGTCCATCACTTCAATCTGAATGAGAGAGCATGGCTGAAGTTGCTGGGTGGTGATGATGTTCCCGTTTTTGTAATTTTTTGCTGCCTCTTAGAGCCATTTTGCCTCTTGCACGTGGCCTGGCCAGTGAGCCAGATGGTCATAATATCTGATAAATGTTTTGAGTGAATGGACTGGGTACTGCTGCGCATTGACAACTGAGCATCTGATGTCAAAAGTAATGTGTTTATGCAGAATTGCTAAGAGGGGAGGAAGTATAATTGAAGGACACAGAGAAACAGAGGTGGGGGTTTCTACAAGAATGATAATGAGAATGATTAGGAGATGAAATTAAACCCTCCTCCATGAATAGAGATTTCAAAGAATAGTGTGATTTCCTCGAGAAATTAAACAAGAAAGAGGGGACATAATAAAGTGTTAAAAACCAAATGCTGTGTGGCAGGAGGAATAGGGACTAATACTCCTCCTGGCATAAAAGAGGCCTTCAATCAAACAAGAAGGGACAATTGCTGATTATTTCTAGACAATGAATAATTAGGCTGTGCAATACACAGCTGCATGATACAAAGGGAAGACTGGACAGTTGTATGACTAGCAACACTACTGACTTAATGATCCAGGTTTTGGGTGGGGACATAAAACCCCATAATTTAAACCAGTGTCTTTCAGCTGTTAATAGCAAGTCTTCTGGAATTAAGCAGGCTCTTTTATCTTTTTCTGTACGTTGTTTTTTTTTTTGGTTTGTTGTTTTTTTTTTTTTTTTTTTTTTTTTTTTTAATTTTGTAGTTACTTCTCTGCAGCTACTTTTGAAGACAATATAAGATGAGATGAACCATGGGTTTTTGATACCTTATGATGTGCACTACATTTTCATGAAAAGCTACAGAGTATTTCACCACAGTAGGTGATAGACTTCCAATATTGGGTACTCTACATTACAGATATATTGCCCTGTGAACAAGATGTAAAATGATCTCGTTCTGGTAGAATTATGCAGAACCTAATAATCTCCTATTAAGTCTCACACTCAAACTTTTAACTGCTCATCTAGCATAGAAATGAGAATATCTTCAGAAGTAGCACTTTCTGTCATAAATTTTGTAACTAATGGGGAGTACAGGTGTTAGAGATACAGAAACCAAGACTTAAAAATTTCTGCAGCCATCCTCTTTCAGCTTAATGGGCTGACACTTGTACATCGCTCAGCTGGCTGGCAGTAAATCTGTCCTGATCTGACCTCCAGGCCATGCAGTTCTGATTTGCTGTGTGGTGTTGCTCAGAAAAAGACAACTTCTGTTCTGCACGTACACCTGAGACGTGCTGCACGGAGAGCTAATGGGAAAGCTGAGCACAGTCTTAATAAACTCTGCTGATTTTTCTTGTTGTCGCTGATATTTCCACGGTCCAGCAGTTCCAGAAACTGCATTTCACATAAAAATTCATTTCAAAGTGTAGCTATTCCCAAATACTCCTCTTTCGGTAACTCTTCTTGTTCAATGGAAATTTATGAGTCAGAAAGCATCCAGGAGGTGCTGAGCTGAAGTTTTGCCCTTTTAGGGCTAAACAATACCATTCACAATCCATAGATTTGTTAGACAACTGTCATGATACCACTGCTTGGCCAAAAGCAACAGAGAAATCTAGATCCCTGAGGACTGGTAGGACCTTTGGATAGTGAAACACTTATTAAATTGGCAGGCCTCTACATCATGTTGGTTTTAACTCTGTAGGAGTCCACTGAGCATCACTCCTGTAGAGCTAATCAGCTGGCAAGTTTTCACAGTGCTCTTGTCCTTGAGAAACCTGAAATGCTGGTCTTTGGCCCTATTCCCCAAAGCAGCCTTGCCAGGCTGGAATCATAGACTTGAAGGGACCCTCAAGGATCATCGAGTTCAGCTCCTCCTGGCCCTGCACAGGACACCCCAAGAGCCACACCATGTGTCTGAGAACACTGCCTAAATGCTTCTTGAACTCTGCCCATCTTGGTGCTGTGACCACTTCCCTGGGGAGCCTGTTCCAGTGCCCAATGACTTGTTGGGTGAAGAACCTTTTCTAAATATCCAGCCTAAACCTCCTGTGACACAACTTCAGGCAATTCCCTTGGGTCCTGGTCACCACAGAGATGATATCAGTGCCTGCCCCTCCTCTTCCTCTCACGAGTAAGTTGCAGACTGCAATGAGGTCTCCCCTCAGCCTCCTCTTTTGCAGGCTGAACAGAATGAGGGACCTCAGCCACTTCTCATAAGGCTTCCCCTCTAGACCCTTCACCCTCTTCACAGCGCTCCTTTGGATGTTCTCTTAACAGCTTTGTATCTTTTGTATATTGTGGTGCCCAAAGCTGCCCCCAGCACTCGAGGTGAGGCTGCCCCAGTGCAGAGCAGAGTGGGAAAATCTTCCTTGCCCAGCTGGCGATGCTGTGCCTGATGCACCCCAGGACACAGGTGGCCCTCCTGCCTGCCAGGGCACTGCTGACTCATGTTCAACCTTCCGTCCACCAGCTCCCCCAGGTCCCTTTCTGTGTCACTGCTCTCCAGAATCTCATTCCCCAGTCTGTCTGTACATCCAGGGCTGCCTCATCACAGGTGCAGGATCTGGCAATTGTGTTAAACTTCATACAACTGGTGATTGCCCAGCCTTCTTATCTTTAGGGATAGCCTACAGGAATGTCAGAGGTGATTCCAGAGGGGAACGTGAATGCATTTTATTCCTGGCATAGACAACTTGCTGTGTGGAAGTTGTGGCTCTATTGAGGATGTATTGCTGTTGGCAAGCAGACCACAGGGGTGTGAGATGCAGGAGAGCCAGCAAATGGTGCTGATGGAAATTGTCTACCTGCTGTGACTTGAAACCCATTCTTCATAAAAGCAGAGAGAATTAGCTCTCTACTTCAGGATGTGGGGGTGGATTCAGTGGGGAGACCATTATCACCTCAAGGCACATAGCAAAGTGGGTGAAGCAGAGTTTATTAAGTTTTTACTACAGGTCATATTTTTAATCCTTCCTGATCCAAAGAGAGCTCGGTGAAATGTCTAGAAAGCTCAAGCATGTCAACATCCATTACATCCTCTATATAACCTGCTCATGTTAATAATTTAGATGGGTTGCCCACAGAGGTTGTGGAGTATTGGATTATAAGGGTCAGTGGAAGTATTTAAAAGTTGTCTAGTCATGGTCTTGGGCAAAGCTTTAAGTGGCTCTAACTGTGGGAGGATGGACAGGATATGTTGGACAAAATAACCTTCAGAGTTCCCTTCCAATTTCAACCATTCCATATTCTATAAAAGCAATGATAAGGCAGCTAATTATAATTGTTTGCTTAAAATTGGCAATTGTGTGGAAAAAGATCACCATTTACAATCTATGTTATGATATCCCCAAGGTTAGAACACAACATCACAGTGTCAAGATGCCTCAGTCTTGCAACAGTAAGGCCAGACTAGAGAGGCTGACCATTGCCTCTGACACGCTGGTGACTATAACAGCAGGGGAGAGCTGTGCCCTACAGCCCCTTCCCCATCAGCTGATTGTGCACGTAATATCTTTCAGTTGTACATGCTCCTACATGAAGTCAGCACTTTTCCCTACCATGAGGCAGGAAAAAACTTTTGGGTGGCTGGGAGCACTCTCTTTCCACTGTTGACTTCTTTCCAGAAAAGGAAAAAAAGGAAGCAGAAAGACTACTAAACCGTGTAGCCCTGAACAACTCACACCTAAGCGCAAGTAAATCTCATACAATGGCACAAAATTTACCCTGAATCAGGAGGGAGCAGTGTCGCACCAAAATGGTGTTTGCTTCAGCTTCAGATACTAGGAAACTACCAGCCTACAAAGTTATCTAGCATCTGACACTGGAGACACTACTGTTTTATAATGGCAACTTCCAAATTTTTCTTTTTAACCAGTAATTAATCTTTCAAAACCAGAAAGTATGTAGAGAAGATGTAATACTTTCAATTGCTTAAATAAAACCCATGTTTTTATGTACCTTTATATAGACAAAAAATATCTGAGATCTCTTAGAAACACATCCTGTCTATTATGCAAAATCAATATATTTTAGTAAAAAATATTTCCAACAAAGTTCTTATTTAATTGCAATCATCTGGACCAAATTTTTTTTGAGGGGATGAAATGCACAGATAATTTGACGCAGGACTGCAATATCACTGCGTTGTTAGGTTGTTTTGCAAAGCTACAGAGAATAGAGTGTAATCTGGTGTTCAGGGCTGGGAATGGGGCAGCCTGAATTCACTTTCTATGTCTTTTGACCTATTGCAGTCATAAATGAGATGCTTAACTTCCCCATGTCTGCCTGGAAATCTCCCAGCAAGGTCCATATAAGTAAATGATTCAATAAGTCATGGGATCTTTCTTCCACGGAAAAATTTGCCATTATGACAAGCAATTCAAATAGCAAATAACTAGCTAACTAGCTTAATTATAGCTTTTCTTGGAGATATGTATTATAAATGCATTAATTTTGTATTGATGATTATTTCTTATCATGTTTTTGACATTAAACAGTGTTCAGAGCCCAAACATGTCTCTGAATCCAGGCACAAAAATGCTTTTTGCAGGTATGCATGAGCAGTACTGTAGGCTATCTTAAAACACACCTGCCTCAAAAAGATCAATACCACAAAGAAGACAATAGTGGTTCTTTTTTACATGGAATGTCCAGATAGTCAGCAAAGATGGGATTTCAAGGATGACAGAGCCACAGAATGATTTGGTTTGGGTTGGAAAGGGCCTGAAAGATCATTTAGTTCCAGTCCCCCTGCCATGGGCAGGGACACCTTCCACTAGACCACATTGCTCAGAGCACCCAACCTTTCCTTGAACTCTTCCAGGGATAGGGACATCTACAGCTTCTCTGCACAATTTGTGCCAGTGCATCGCCATGCTCACAGTGAAGAATTCCTCCCTAATACCTAAACTAAACCTGTCGTCTGTCAGTTTGAAGCCATTCCCCCTTGTCCGGTCTCTTCATGCACTCAAACTCTCTTTTAGCCCCTTTAGATACTGGAAGGTGCTCTAATGTGTCCCCAGAGCCTTCTCTTCTCCAGGCTTAATAATGCCAACTCACCTAACCTGGTGAAAAGTATTTCCCCTGTCCCAAAGAAAAATGTGCTCCACCATAAACATTGAAGGCTGGAGAAAAGCTGGCATTCTTTTCCCTAGCTTATTAAAGTAAGTGAAGATACAAATTAAGTGGTAGTGAGGAAAAAGCAGCAAGCTTGTAATCTGTAACAACCTCTCATCAGACCTACACACTGTAGAGGCAACTTAATAATGCAAAGGCCTCTATCATGCCTGAAAAATATTCAACTTGACTAACACAGTGAAATATGTTATAAAATCATGATTACCTGTGAACATATCAAGTCTGATCTGGCTCTATTCATCCCTGGTTCTGAATAAAAGAAATATTTTGTCTAGACTCTTTTTTCATACTGTTCATTCTTTCCCAGAAATACGCTCTTTTCACAAAAGCACATGGCAAAACAGCTATATCCACAAAAAGTATATGCACACGTATGAAATATCTGGGCTACAAAATCCTTTTGTGGCAAAGAACTTGGGGCTGTGGAGCTGCAGGACTTGGATTGTGAATTTCAGTCAAAACATAGGCATCAGGTCAGGACAGACTTTTTTTTATCAGAGCTGAAAAGATAATATGGTGGTGGTGAGGGACCGTGGAACTTCTTTGACTGTGAGAGGAGAAAGTCTCCTTGGACAAAGTGAAGGAGGCTGGATTTTGTCCTGTGGGACCTAATTAACCATCACTATCTCCCTTTATCCAGCCTCACAGTGAGCTCTGTCAGCAACTAAGACAGGACTTATCAATCTTCCAACCCACCCATAGCCCCTGCTAACCCCACTGTCACCTGAAGGAGTGAAAAGCTAACAAACCTCCCCTTTCTCCCCCCTCTAACCCACAAAACTCTCCATTGCAGCCACGAACTACCTTTCTCTGTAATATACCGTTCAGCTGGTGAGATATCCTGAGGGGCACTGAAGCAGGAAATGCAGCCCATCAGCAGGTAACAAAGTCAAAAAGGGCACAAACAGCAGGGGAAGACATGTTCTGCATAACTACACTTGCCCAAAAGGCTTTATGGATTAAGCCCCTCTAAAGGGTAAGGGAAAATTTAAATGATAGATAGATAGATAGATAGACAGATAGATAGATAGATAGACAGACATCCATCTCATTGCTCTTTATTCCTTCAGTGCCCATTCTTCTATCCCACACAGCCTGCTTCTTTCTCCTCAGTGGAAGCCTGGTGATCCTTTCCCTCTCCACTGAATCCAAAGATAACTTTTTTGGGAACTGTGATGAGTACTATTCATGAAGTAGATGAAAAAACTGGTCCTTGCTGTTCCAGTCGGGATGAAAAAATCCCTCTAAAATCTCACAGAGCTTTTGCAGGGCACAACCAGCATTCTCTACTCAGAGGGCATTTGTGACAGAGGTCACTAACCACCCGTTGCAGTGAGCTTATCAGTCACAGGTTTCCATATGACCTCCAAAAAAAATGTGTATGCTCTCCTTTGTTGATCAGTTATGATAACATTACCCAGAAGCAAAATAAAAAACCTTTCTGGCAATACAAACAGATACCCAAAGGCTTTGTCCTGGCATGGAAATAGGACAATAGCTTCAGGCTGGAGATAAGAGGAATCAGACATTGCATTTTCTCATACAAAATTTCCCCAGATATCTCTAAGGCTGCCTAAGTGTTTCATCAAGCTGTGCTGGTTTTGGCTGGGGTAGAGTTAATTTTCTTCACATTAGATAGTATGGGACTGTGTTTGTGCTGAACACAGGGTGGATAATGCAGAGATGTTTTAGTTATTGATGGGCAGGGCTTATACAGAGCCAAGGACTTTGCTGTTTTTCATACTGCCACACTGGTGAGAGGGCTGGGAGTGCATGGGGGGTTTAGAGGAGACACAAGCCGGGACAGGTGACCCCAACTGACCAAACAGATATTCCAGACCATATGACATCATGCTCAGTGTATAAAGTGGGAGGCAGAAGGAAGAGGGGGAGGATGTGCTTGTGTTTGTCTGCCCAAGTAATTGTTATGCCTGATGGGGCCCTGCTCTCTTGGAGATGGCTGAACACCTGCCCAACCACAGGAAGCAGTGAATCAGTGCCTTGGTTAGCTCTGTTTGTGTGTGTGGCTTTTGCTTTCCCTATTAAACTGTTTTTACGTCAATCCCCATGTCTTCCAGCTTTTACCCTTGATTCTCTCCTGGATCCTGCTCGTGGGGGAAGGAGTGAGTGTCTGCATGGGGCTTGGCTTCTGCCTGGGGTTAAACCAGGACACAAGGCTTGTACTGAAATGAAGTTACAACTACACTGGATTGTAGGGAAGATCATGCCAAGCAGTGCTCATACACTTCAGGAATGGACACAAAGCAAAGGCTAGATGGCTGTGTAAAGGAGGGAGGGGGATGTTAGCAATCAAAGGGGTAGTGTTTGGTTGATGTCTAAGGAGGCCTCAACCATCCTGACCACAGCCAACTTGTCCCACAGCTCAAACTAGCCAATTGTTGATCCATAGGTGTCAGAGACAACATCTTGGGAATATGGGTAAATCATGTTCTTTAGATCAAGTACGGTCTCCCAAAAATTTTCTCAGCTATTGCAAGGTGTGGGACAGCTTATAGCAGGAGACCTCAACTCTGCCTCTGTGCACCTTCCAGGTCTGCGCTGAGGACACTACAATTCCACTAACCTGAGTTCTCCTCTTACATTCATAATCTTCCTCTGATTGGGACAGAGTGGTGCTATTGAAAAGGTGCAAGAATATGAGCTGTAATTCTAGGATCACTGGTAACAGGCCATCAAGTGTCTCCTACAAGCCATATGTTGCAGACATAAAAGTTTTTCCTCCCTGCTGTACCTGCCTGGGTCCAATCACTCAACCAGGAGCTTGGCAGAAGAGGGGAATTGGGTGACAGTGCCATGGTATTGATCATGAAGCAGGAAGAACAGGACGGGTAGAACACAGAACAAAAATAACTCCCGACATTAGCCAAGAGAAGAAATTAAGCTTGGTTCCAACTCCAAAAGGGGCTGACACCATGAAAAAAACAAACAAACCAACCACCCGAATTCCTTTCATCACCTCCTGTCAAACAGAGTAAAAGGCAGCATGGTACTTCTGAGGATGGTCTGCTGAAAGGTCTCTTGTTCTTGGAGAAGATATTCAGGGACAAAGTTATATTTTGGGCAGCTCCAGGCTACGTGTTTATAGGGGACATTTTGCCTGCAGCGCAGGCTAGAGGTAATCTAAGGTAAAAGACCTCAAATGGCTGAAGAACATACATTAAATCATTGACATCACATTCTTCAGTCTATTTGATCTACTTGTGCTAATGAAAGCAAAGCCTGGCAAATGTTCTAAGACCCTGGACATCACTCAATGCATTTTGGTTCTCTCTCAGGCTTAGCTTTTGAAGGAACCGAATAGTTTCCTCTGAAGAGAGTAAGGAGAAGTGTTTCAAATGGTCCTCTTTCTCTCTCACTCTCCTAGGGAGTGCTCCACGGTTCTTTCTCCTCTCAACAGTCCCATTCATCTGCTGCCAATTCAAAGCATGCAATATGTGCATTTGGCTTTTGCCAAGTCTGGCACTTCTAGCAAGTTATAACAGAGGACTTAACCTTTTCTGAGTGCATTTTGAATTGAAAAAAGTATAAAAATATGCCCTCCGAATGCGCTTCCTAGGACCTGAAGGAGATCCAGGCCATGTGCTCTATTGTGTGAAAGCACAGCTCATGATCCACAAGGAGCAGCGTGGGTAGAGTTTGCAGTTCTGCACCATGAATAGCTCACTTGCAGATCCCTTTATCACTGCCAATGTTTTCTATCTTGTACTTATTGTCTGCCACTTCCTACATAAATAATTGCAGCAACATCAAACAAAGTCTGCACATCCACAAAAAAAAAAAATTTAAAAATTAAAAATATCTGAGATTCAGGAAATGACTCCAGTGATCTAAGAGATTAATAATTTCCCTTATTTTCCAGTCTTGGGTGGAGGGAAGATTTTCATGTTAGCTGGCATAACTAACATTTCAGCAGCTCTACAATCCAAGCTTCAACCAATTTACCTTTGTGATTTTTATAAAAGATTCACATTGTCTGGGAAGGCTGTCCACAAAAATGTGTGCTGTAAATGTGTGTTTTATATAAGGTAGACATTATATATTTTCTTCCATATATACTGCCCATGCAAAACTTAACAATATGATTCTTTTGTTGAGTCTATTCATGTTTAACCAGCTGTGTGCAGGAAATCAAAACCAGCACAGTGAAATCAATAGTCTGGCAGGGAACTCTCTTCTAATAATTTCCCAGGAGCCTGCACTTTTCATCCACATTAACGCTCACTCAAAGGGCAAGGGAAAAAAAAGGCAAATGTCTTGAGAAAAAAAGTGTAATTCAAGTGCCAACATCTCTCCTAATAAGTACAGAGCAATTTTACACAGAAGCTGGGCACTGTAATGATTGTCCAATAAAACCAAATTGCTGTATAAAGTGCACAAGCAGTCTTCTGAAGAGGCTCTGAGTGGATGGATACTGGCCAAGAGCAAGTCACAGGGGAAACAAAACACCCAATGATACTTCATTGAAGTGTTTGCATGGGGTTGGACTGTCAAGTTTGTGCTCTTTTGCGCACTAAAAGATCTGCCATTTTGTTGAACTCGCTGCAGCTGCATGACCTGTTGGCAGGAGAAAGTGCTCTGCGTGCCCAGTGTTGATTTCCTCAGCTTCAGCTGACTACTTTGCCAATCAGTCAGATGCAATTTACAATCAGTTTAAGATTGCTCATCATTTCCGATGACTGGCACGGTGATTCTTTGACAGAAAACCAAATTATGGCCCACACCAATCGACAGCATAGACTGGTTTAAACCCTTTTCTCTTTTTTAGGCAGTGACACATTTTGCCCTTTCTGTCCTGGAGAAGTTGGCCACCCTTTGTCAGTGGAAATGGATATGATGGAAGTTCATACAGAGTGGTAGCTTGAATAATTGTATGTGTATACATGTGTATGTGTATACCACAGTATCTGCATTTAAGATAACAGTGATAAATGGAACCTTCCTAAAAAAGTTCCATGGTCACTCAATACAATTAATAGAAAAGTAGCTAACTGCTCTAAGCACCAGCTTGAGGCAACAGTGGCGTATCCTTCTGATTTCCATAGCTGGAAGCCCTGTTCTAGCAGCGTTGGATAGAAGAGTATTTCCATTTTCCTAAGACTTCACAGAGGAGAGGCCTGATGGTCACATTCTCAGCACTTTTAGCAAAACTACTGGTATGCCCCTACACCAGTGATTTAATAGCAGGCTGACCACAACTTGTTGAATTAAGCTCTGCCATTCCTTACAGTAGCAAATGCCCCATGAAGCAACAGTGACCTGAAGAGTTTATGCCAGCTCCAAAGAGCTGGCAAGATCACATTAGAAGTGGCCAGCAATTGTGAGAAGGTGCTTCTCTGTCTGGTTGAGGAATTAAAATAGTTTTATATCACCACAGTTAAAAGTTTTCGTACCATTTTCTGCTGCATTCAAACTGAGGCTCCCTCACTGTGTGAGAAGTTTACATCCTTTTCATTATTGCACAATAGCTCTGCTATTTTGTTCTAGTTTTTTATCCCTTTTTTTTGTTGTTTTGGGTTGTTTGCTTGCTTGTTTTTGCTTTTGTTTTTGTTTTGGTTTGTTTTTTAATTCATGATTCTCCATTTTGCCTTTTTAGGAATCATCTTCCAAGAACTAATGATTTAGATTACCTTAACAGATATTTTCTTCTTTTGAAGGGAATCAAGGCTCTGTTAGATAAGGCAGAAGATTCAAATTACTTGCTCAATTATACCTCAGTCCTCTGATCTGTTTTCAGAATCGCCTGGTAAATGCCTCGTACATTTAACCTTAGGAGTTAACTTGCAGACTATTCTAAAATCAGTCAGACTTGAGCCAAAAACTTACCCAGGGACATTAAAACAATTCAATGCACTAGCAAGTATTTGGGACATCTGCTTTATTTGCTGCAGGTGCTTCAAACTGGAGGTCTGCCAGGGAGAGAGCTCTTATAAAACTCCTTCACCTTATGTAAGCAAGGACACACTCCTTCTACATACACATACATAAGGGTTGGAAGAACCAGAGCATCAGGATGCTTCTAACACTGAGGAAAGCTCCGGCAACTCCAGCCTTCCTGAACATCAGTAATAACAGCAGCAGCTGTGGCTGTGGTCAATAAGACATTTGTCTAACAGAATGTTAAGCTGCTTTCCTTTACAATTGTTTTACAGCTGACTGATTCAGACGCTTTTGTATAAATGCCTTGTTTGACAAGTTCATTCTTGTCTCTGCATTTAAGATAATTTCTCTGACCACCATATGGACAGGATTCATTTGTCAAATATCCCACCCCTACTGTTTTTGGAAGCAGCAAGCTTTTTTGGTTTTTTTTTATACAGTAAAGATATTCTATAACAGCAATCTTGACAGGATAAAACAAAAGACACTGAGAGGAGATATTTTCAAAGTGTTACAACATTAGTGTTACAACAGCCCTTAAAAATGTTCACAGTATTTAAAAGAGGCTTGGTATTTAGAGAGAAACATGGAAAGTTATGCTGGTTGAATTATTTTCCTTCATATTCAGTTGTGGTATGATCTTGGGCAAGTCTGACAGTATTTCTGTGTCTCAGCTTCCTATAGGTAGGACAGAAATTCTTCTCCCATAAGTAATTATTAAAAAGCTGAACAAACTCAAAGGCACCTCAGAAGAGGAAAAGTAGTAAAATCTCTTTAAATATCACATGATGAAACGTGCCAATTTAAATAGAGGTTTAGCCAACCTTCCGTCAAGTATAATTTGGAAGATGCATGTACCTGTAAAGAAAATACCTTTGCACCTCCATGAGTCCTCCTACTGCCTCATTTAAAACAGCTGTTCAAATGGGAAATGAAAACACAGTATCTCTCAAGTTTGAGTGTCAAGAGTCTTTGCTACTGTTCCAAGGTTCTGTTTCTGCAATAATAAGAAAATACCATGTAAGATGCATTTTATCTCTATATTGCATACAGACAGCCTGTTGTCCTGCTCCCTCTCAGAGGAGGATAATTGTCACCAGGTAAGAATTGTATATAAGTATTAGAGCATACTAAAGAATTAAGGTGGTTTTTAATTTTGTGTCTCCTAAATGCAATTACATAAGGTGTAGGCTTGTGCTAAATTTCCATAACAATGAGTACTTCTGTTTCTGTAGCAGTAAGTACAGCACCAAAATCAACATTAAAATACACAACTTCTCAGTCAAAATTTCTTCCTTTATCACTATACAAGAGCACAACGTTGAACCATCCACTTCTCACATACAGATCACTGCAAAGTACTATCTCCTGTCTCTGTACTTCCTTGTACAGGTGTTTTAACATGGAAGACAATTTTTTTTATCACCATAATGCTTAGTTCCTTAGCTCCATAGCCTTTCCAAGGGGAATAATTTCTTATAAACCACCTACATCGTTTTCCAGATGAAAACAATCCAATTATTTATTTCTATTGCAACTAATGACACAGATAAGCAAAATAAAATACTGACAGCAGGAATAATTCTACATCTCCCACACTCTATATTCAAAAACTCTTCCCACCTTGAAGCTTTTGATGCAATTTATTTCCCCTGAATCTATTCTTTCATTCCCTGTCCCCCTGAGGCACCTGCTAAGCACTCCTTGAAAGTTGCTCCAGGATCACCCCAATGCTAAAGCATCATTTTATGCTGAGCTATTCAACTCTCATATCCTTGCAAGTAAAGTCTAAACCAGAAGGTATTCAGCTTTCAATTTACTCTCTCAAGCATGACCAAGTGCAATCATTGCAGGAAGCTGAGCATCCTTGTCAGAAACAGCAGCATCCTCTGTCCGTAAAATGTTACTGTCATGCCATTTACCCTGGGCTCCAACACGCCTGATGGGATCTCTAGTATCCTGGGAATATGTCCCAGTTAGATTCAGCAAGACTAAGAAAAGAATCCACCTGTTAAAATTTGCATTCTAACTGGTGAACAGTGGCTAATCTTTAGTTGGACTTGGTGAACTTGATTGCAATTTAGAAGCTGGTGCAGCAGTCTCTTATCAAAAATACTTTTTCAATGCTTCTTATCCAAACACAAATTCTTCTCCACCAGATTATATGTAGACCTCCTGATTTAGCATATTCCTAAACACTCACCACAAAACTCTGATAATTTATTGTGCAATAAATAAGGTTTTTGTCATTAGGATTGTATGATCTGGCCATCTTTTCTATGAAGGCTGAGAATTTACTTAGATCTCATAAATAAAAATAAGGATGAGACATCTGTCCTTCTAAGTTCTAGAAAATACTAGACCTCCCCCCTTGAATGGGCACTCTTTTTAGATATTTATTTGTTCAGAATTTAACCAGATACTGTTTAGCTCTTCTTTTTAAACAAAACCCATTGTATCTTACTCATTGGAGAAAAGAATTCCAAATTACTTTTCCACTGGTACTCAATAAAATGTCAATCATTCCTGGCAAGGTTTTTTTTTTTAACTTATTGTAAGATTAGAAAATTTTACTTTGGGAGAAAAAAAATAGCTCCATCTATCTTCTGAATTTTATCCAACAAAATTTAAAAAAATTATTTGATTAGCACACAGGAAATTCTACAATGTTCAGATAATATCAACAGTTTGAGGTTTTGGCTGAGGTTCAATACCCTTTTGATGCAGATTGCCTGAATGATTTTATGCCAGTTTGATGAGAATAAAATCTTCTAGGCAACTAAATATATAAAGCTTGTTGAAATTCCTCAATATTCACATTATTGAAGACTTTTTGATAAGTTGCAGATAATATTATGAAGTCATGACAGCCATGTTAGTATCTTAGAGAGGAACAATCCACCTAAATGACAATCAACATTAGGTTTGTATATTACACTCTAGGTATGTCCTCAAACATCATAAATATTGGTTAAAGGACATAGTTTGCACTGCATTTCCCAAATTCTTAACACAATGAGGCCTTCAATTTGATGAAGCCTCCAGATGCTAGTGTAAAGCAGAATAATAAACGGCAGAATGGAGACTAAGAAACTAGTAAAACTGGAAAAAAAAAAATCTTGGAAAGCTGTATGAGGCCAATAATCAATTAATGGATCTGATATGTCCCAGAAAATGTCAAGAAAAAATTATCTGGTTCTTTTCCTCCAAAAAATTCCAACACAGAAATTAGCAGGACAGTTTTCTACTGACTATTTTTTCAAAAGAAAATTTCCCCTGATTCACACAGGGGAAAAAGCAATAATAAACAAAAAAGTCATAGAATCACAGAAGAATAGAATGGCTTTTGCATATAAACCAACAAAAGAACTTAAATGTGGAGGCCAATGAGCTATGAACTAAAACGAGTAAGAAAGAAACATTAATAGGAATCAATACATGGTTGTGAAAATGTTTGAAAAACCTAAATAATTGCAACACAAGGCAGAAAGGTCAGGTAATTATACTGTCTTAATGTTAACAAGGAGTAAAAGCTGCAGCTTTTAAACATATTGAAGTAGTACATAGAAGAGTGTGAGAAAGTTAATTATTCAATACCAAGACAATTAAACTAAGAAAGGATAACCCCACACAAATTGACAATTCTTGAAGCACTTAATGTAAACCCCTAACAAAACAAATTGGCAGTAAAATGAAAATTGATAATTTGCTTGCTTCAAATGATTTGCAGTTAGTCACATATTGTGAAAAACTGTATTGTAATTCACAAATGTAGTGTCAGTTACCAAAGACATGAGAAATATTGAACCATCTAGGAAGAAATGCTGTTTACTCCCTAATGAGCAAAAGGAGATGCTTGGTTTTGTAGTTTGCCGGTCAGTTTGGGATAAAGCAGAAACATTTGGGGATAAAGGAGGCTGGGATTTTGTTTCCTCTCTGGCAGGCAGCAATAGTAGAGAGAAGAAATGGGATCAGCCTTCTTCTGATATCGTCATGTGTACACCAAACTACTGATCCCCAGATGGACTAGCATAGTCTTGGGAATAAGAGACTTAATTCAAAATAACAGCATGTTAGCATTAATTTTGTTGTCTTATGTTGGTAAAACCTCTCTTCAAAGACGCCACCAAAAGATGATGCTACATTCAAAGCAGGCACAGAAGCTCTTACTGAAACTGTAAAAAATTACACACATCTCAATTTTGTACCCGTTTCCCTCTCTGCCACAAGGTTGTCTTTGGGCCAGACCATGCTTCAGCTTCTGTTACCTGGCATCATTTAGCGAGAGGCATTGAGGAGAGAAGCACTGACTTTGAGAATCGTGTGTCTCTGAAGGCAGATGGCTTAGATTCAGCCTAGAAACTCCTCAGTACTTTTGAGCTTCATTTAGAAGTGAGGTTGAATACCCAATTAGCACACAGAATAAATAGTTTAAAAGTTGTGCTTGTTTCAAAAATTATCATTTTTTTCTTTTAATGGGAAAAAATCACTTTAGCTGGAGATTCTGGCACTTAGTATATATATGCTGTTACAGTTTGTAAAGCACCTGTGTATATAAGGAAGTATGCCTAGGCTACATTTAGAGAGCATGGCTGGTGAATTCCATGGTCTGCCCTGACGCCCTACACTCAGTGAGTGCCACTGGAGGAGCTGTTGGAACACTTCAGAGATTTCATTTTTTTCCCACATGTTCAACCCAAGAAATCTAGACCCATGAGCTGGAAAGTCCCATTTCAAAAATATGGTGTTCCTTCCTTGCCATGAGTTTCAACATTTAATTCCTCTGCTGTAAGACTATATAAACCAGTTTGTTACTCAAACTTCAAGTCTTGATTAAAACCAGGTACTCTTACTTTAGAAGAGGGGAAATTCAGCATCAAAAAGTGGTAAAACTTGTGGATATTTTCCCTTTTGGATCTCTTGAATTATCACAATGCATCTTATTGAACAGTATGTCAAAATGAAAACTTCTTGGTTGGAATGATGGAAGTCAAAAAAAAATCAGTATCAGGAAATATCATTTTTTGATTAAATAGCTATAGCTGATTACATATTACAGGAAAGAATTAATTACAGTATTGAAAAGCAAGGTTTTCTTAAGCATTGGGAGTGGGATGGGGTGTTTTTTTGTTGTTCAGGTAATAGTTTTCTTACTCCTCATGTGGTTCTACACTTGAAGTATATATAAAAAAATACCCCAAATACTAATTTAGTGACTTTCTTTCACTTTAAAAATAATTTTCTTTAAACAAAATTGTGAGAACCCTTAATGTGTGGGAAGAGGAGGAGTATTTTTCTAATACTCCAGTCAGAGCATTCCAGTAGTTTCTACTTTCAAGCAACGATACAATGAATCCTGGATTCCTGACTTCACGGGGAAAGTGTTTTATGACTTTTATTTTAGAGGATCTTCCCCCCATACAAGTGTCAAAAAAATTATTTCTATATGCTGATAAAAACCTCCTGGACATGAGAAATAGAGGTTTTAAGAGGTTTTAAGAGATTTTAACCCAACAAAACAACCAACTTGGTTAATAAAAAAGTAAATCAATCTCTCAGAATGACTCAAGAAATTCAAAATAGTGTGATGCAAAACAAAACCAGACAAAATGGCAGTGTCATTTTCTTCACAAAGGGGGAAATGGGAGCACTAGGATTCTCACCTATTGAGGTTTAATTTTGGACAGGTGACTTAACTGACCTTGCTGCAAACCCCAGTTTTGTCTCATTTGTCTCTTCTCTTGCCCTTTCCACAGATGAGAGATGGAATCTCTGCTACTAAGACAGGCTGAGAGAGTTGGGGTTATTTGGCGTGGAGAAGAAAGGGCTCTGGGGAGACCTTAGAGCTCCTTCCTGTAAATAAACAGGGCTACAAGAGAGGACAAGCTTTTCCCAAAACCCATAATGACTGGACAAGGGGCAATAGTTTTAAACTCTAAGCAGGTAGGTTTGGATTCAACATAATGAAGATTTTTTTTGTTACGAGGTTGCTGGGACACGGGCACAGGTTGTTCAGAAAAGTTGTGGCTGCTTCATCCCTGGAATCACTTTGAGCAACCTGATAAAATGAAAGTAGTGAAAAATGAGATTGGGTCAGATGACATTTTATTGTCTTTTCTAACCAAATAATTCTATGATTCTGTGCTCCCTGGTATATATGGGTTGGTATGGGATGATGTCATTAATCATAGTAACAAAACAAAGAGGCAAACAAACTCCTTGGAGACAGACAACATAATTAGGTTGGAAAAATAATTAGACTACTTCATGTGCAATAGGGATTAAGGATTCTCATCCATTATCACACAACCCTGATGCTGGGTATTGAGAAAGATGGTGTCCAGGCTGGCAAATTTTCCCTGTGTATTGTCTCCCACCACTATCAGAGTGGTGACCTACATGCAGCTTTGTGCAGACTATGGGTGTTTTACATGTGTAATATGACTAAGCTCTCACCCTAAAATTATAAGAACTTTTGTCACAGGCTCTCTGTTATGGTGTTTGTATATCCACATCAGCAACAGTATGACACCAGGCCAGATTCAACCCCCTTAATTACTAGCCAAAGCCAATAGTGCATGTGCTCTCCAGCTAACAGACAAACTCTGATGCCTATTTGGCATCTAATATTCCTTGCAATATTTTTTCTTCCCTGAAGTAACTATGAAGTTTAGCTGCAACTGACCGACAGTTTCTAAAGTTGCTGGACAGAAGAAGAAAAAAATCACCGGTCACTCTCCTAAGACTTTTTCTTATGGAAAGAAGATAGCCTCCCACTACACTTCCCCTTGTCAAGAAATTATCCTGAAGTTCCACAAGCAATTGTGAATATCTGGAAGGAGATGAAACTCACCACATAGTCAAAAAAGAAAGAAAAGGCAAGTATTTAAAAATCATAAAATGTCTTATTACAAAGGAATAACAGCTTGATTAATGAAGTACCAAAGCGTTCTCAAAACCACAAAGGAACTGTGTAAGTCAAGTAAATAAACACTGTGAACACGTTTACACTTTATTACACCTTTCTGAATTCAAATGAGGAATTCTTTTAGGTCTGTTTTCAGGCACATTTAAGTGTTTAATAATAACTGTCTTTGTTTGTGTTCACTGCTACATAGAGCAGTTTAGGGCTCTCAGAAGCAAGCCCTACATACTGATTCTGTGATTATTTCCTAATAAATAATTGAGCATCATAACACCATTGCTCATGCAGAAGCAACAGGATAAAAATACAGGTTGCCAAGTCTGTTAGAATTCAGTATGATTCTGAAAGCTGGCAAACTTTTCCTTCACCTGTTACTCTAAGTATGCAGTAATCCTAATTTCAATAGGAAAGTCCTTGTTATAGTCCAAAGCTTCAAGACTGGAGTACCTCAACAAGGAAGGACAAGGCATGAACAGTCCACAACCCAGGAA
This sequence comes from Corvus kubaryi, assembly GCF_017639235.1. Taxonomy (NCBI): domain Eukaryota; kingdom Metazoa; phylum Chordata; class Aves; order Passeriformes; family Corvidae; genus Corvus; species Corvus kubaryi. The sequence continues at coordinate 5,098,594 of NW_024581077.1, read as the reverse complement.
AGGGTGACAACTTGACCACCAGGGACACCTTCCCAGTCTATCTGTGCAAGATGATCTGCAGAGCTGCTTAGGGGCAGGTTCACCAACAGCCCAACCAACAACATACAAATGGGAAGTGGCAAGTCATTCCTCAAGTCAAGTCAACAAGCGAGGGCTGGCAAAGGCTGGGGCAGAAGACAGGTACATCTATGACAGAGCTCAGGTCCCAGGGCTGAGCTGAAATGGGACTCCTGAACACTGGATGCCTGGGTAGGGGTCATGCTAATGCAGGTCCATGAATACACTCAGAACCCTTGAAAATGCTTAGCTTAGATGCAAGAGGCTCAAATAAGTAAAGGCAGGAGGCAGCTTGCTCTGTGGTATACCAGATGGATAGGCTTAACTGGAAATTTATCTTGACCTTATTTAAACTAAAGATGCATTTTCTGTCATTATTTATTAGCATTCCACCAACCCCTGAATATCGGCTTCTCAGATTCCAAATATCCTCACACTTAGTGTCAGAAACAGCACAAATTTCCTCTCAGCATCTGTAGATAACCATATATAATGCAACATTTTGAAATAACGTATACAATTAACAAGGACAATGTAATTTCATAGTATTTTCCTTACCACATTGCACAAAACCTCAGACACTTAATTTAAAATGTAAAAACAAGGAACCTTGCAGAACATTTAATAAACAGAAAATATATTTGCTTATTTATCACCCTACTGAAAACACTGGTATTCCATTTGCATAAGTTTTTTTTTTTTTAATTTATTATGGCTTTGGCTTTTTTTTTAGATAGTGAACTATTTTTAAGAAGAAAAAAGCTATATACTCTTTTAATTTAAATTACTTCAGTCTTCTGCTCTTTCATTACAGAAATGTTCCCTGGTTTGTTTGTATCCGAGAAAGCTGTGATTGGAGGGTGCTATCTTTATTCTCAGCCCTTAGAACACAAAATCAAGGCTTTCCCATTAGTATGTTATACTGGGGGTCTGTATTTCTGAAAATACTGTACAGTATCCTTGACAGTTCATTAACAGCAGGTACAAATATATACAGGATGAGAACTAAAATTTTTTACAGTAAGATACGATTCTTTAAATTTCAGTTCCAGCTCATTTTGATAATCATAGTTCAGCATGTTTTGGCTTGTCTTCCAGAACAGCACCAGACAGCTGCAGGCTTGACACCTGTCTCTGAAGGTCTCAGGTGCATGCCAGCCTGGTCTGGAAGTCACACGTAATAAGGCAGTGCCTGGGTTCTGTGCCTCTGATGCCTTTAAAAGAAAAAGATGCACAGGAGTGCTAACGTGCATGTGTACCTTTCAGCTCACATCTGGCTTATATCTGGCCACAAGCTATACTGCTGTAGTATGTATTATCCAGTCATCAGACTCTTTTCCGGCACCCAAAGGTCTAACAGGTTGGTCAGTGGTGACCACCATAATTCCTTATACTCAGCAGGCTGAGATTTGGCTACCATCCTGCACTGTGTACTAAGGCAATGCCAACATTAGGCAAACAAGAAAAGAGTTTATAACTCCTAGCAGAAATATTAATTCTTCACAGAAAATGAGGAAGTTGGGGTGTGTCTGGGCATTTATTTATTTCTTCATGTATTTTAAAAACTTACTTTTTTTAACAACCCACACTGTGATAACAGCAGGACTAATCACTGGATTAGGATGTTATTGCTTTGGAATGCTCACCGTATATATTTGCAATTCTGAACTGCTTGCAGAGGTCTGCTTATGAAATTCACAGAGATACTGTCAGCTTTGGTGAAGGCTAAAATAAAAATAAGTAACAATGAGAAGTCTGTTTTCTCTATTGCTACTGTGAGATTCAAGCCTGTTCCCTGCACTCTGAAAGTGGGTGTTCTTTCTACATTATTCTTAAAACTAACAGCATTTATTAAGAATTATTACAAAACTATTTCCAGATAGTTGTTGGTTTTTTCCTGAATCTCTTATTTTAACCAAACTTCTCAGAAAAAGATAGCCTTATAAACCAGTCATACACCATTAGCTTCTTGGTATAGTGATTCCTCATAGGAAAATACTCCAATTTAGTGATGGAAATTAAGGCATTAGAATGCAATACAGATGAAACACTTTTTTATACTGCAGAAGGACTCTGGTGGGTGTGAGAATTCCCCTCTTGTACATTGAAAATTTGCATAACAAGTTGGTTTGGTGGGAGCCCAAAATGAAGAAGAGAAGAAACAGAGTAGCTGGACAGGGAGCATGGAGATCAGGCAGATACAAGGAACCTGTAACAAAACTGAGTTCAATCCCTATTTTGGCTTTTGGCCTGCATTTTAAAGAGCTTTGTAGACTAAAACGCCTTATCATAACCATCCTGCATCACCAATCTGTTCTCCCACCTCTTTTCAAATTTTCAGATGGGTTTGTATTTTTAGAGACGTGTGGCCAATGAAAGAACACTCTTCTCCATTAAATTACTTTTCATTAGCAAACTACTTATTATACTTTAATAAAGATAATGGATATTTCAATTTTTTCAATGTTTCTCTAAAAATTGAATCTAGAACATTCATTCTTCATGGCCATGAGGAATGAAGGGCAACTTGGAAGGCCTTTGAGCAACCTGGTCTAGTGGAAGGTATCCCTGCCCATGGCAGGGGCGTTGGAACTGGATGATCTTTAAGATCCATTCCAACCCAAACCACCAATTATCATTCTTTGACAAGGCTCCTCTTGAGGTTCATGTTCTAAAGAACAAGAAGAGAAGGAAAAAGAAGAAGGAAATTAAAAGAGGATGGCATGTGGAAAAAACATAAAATGTAATTTCCATACCAGTAAGCTTCACAGAGTTGAGGATAAAAAGGAGCTTTCAAGAAACATAAATGTGAATGGAGGAGGCATCTGCCTCTAACCTTATGAAAGCTGATCCCAAGCACTGCTGCACTTTAGGATGAAATGTTAGGAAAAAAGGAATTTTAAAGAAGTAAGATAGCAAGTCGATCAATGCTTTAATGGGAATGGCAAAAGACATCATGGTACAAAGCAGCTTCTAACGTCAGACCTAAAGAAATTGGATTGGGAAGATAGAAGGACAATTTTCAGGTGTCTTTACAGATCCAACACTATTTTGTTCATTGGTTGTCCAGGCAAGTAATGTTTTAATAGCAGAAGAAACATACTTGTGCCTCTTAGAAGGCAGTCAAGACTTTAAAGAAGCTCTATCTCTAATCTGTCATTTTCTGTCCATTTTCATGAGAAAGTCTGTCTAATGGTAACTGATAAGAGAGCCAAGTTGCTAAAATATGAAAATCAGAGAATTAACATTTATCCTGATTCCTTGGATGAAGCTGTCAAGAAAAGAGCTTGTGATGATCACAGGATGTTAGCTTAGAAGCTGCTGCAGTTTGTTAGTTTTCATTAGTTCTCAAGTGTTAACTATAAAAATAAAAGAAGCTAAATGACACTGATTTTAGAAAACCTTCTTTAACAACTAAGAAATTAGGCTCCTATGCTTACCTACAAAGGTTTTTATAACACTGGATTTTTCCCTACTTATTGTATTGAATTTGATATTTAAGTATCCGCGGATTTAAGTATTAAAGGAATTTTATTCACATTTCATCATGACAAGGTGTTTAATAATTCTGATGTTTACTACACCACATCTTCTCCAGTACATTTGGTATTAACACATCCCAATTCACTTTTCACCTTTCAAATTGTTTGTGTTAGCATTGATTTGGTAAGTATTTTGCCAATAATTTCTCATCTGATAATGTTAGGATGCAATAAGAATATTCCTTATGAAACACCCCATCTAGCTCATATCAGATGATGTATTCATGAATTCATGATGGATTCTGTGTTCTTTTATGGAAAAGTAGGTAGTGAAGACTAACAAAAAATTTAAATCAAGCTAAGAAATCATGCAGGGAACTACTAAACTTCTTAACATTTGAGAATATATATAAAGGTAAGATCCTTTCCACAAAAACTGCAAGGAATTTTCAAATCCTTTCAAATCCAGGTATTTTAATCCATGTTAACCAGAGTGATATTTGAAGCCTTGTTTTGTATGGTTTGAGAAGGCTTTGGAGATATTGAGAATAATATATTTAACACCCACTGAATTGCATATGTGATTTGTCTTCTAGAAAAATTAGGGAAAATCTATTTTGTGGACTGCAAACCATGCGGTTTCAGACCTCAGCCAACTTTTCTGGGGATGCAGAATGGAAATGAGACATACATAGAGTCAATGAAAAGAAAACTAGGCAGAGTGACAGAGGAGGAGGATAATGAAAAATGGGTTTGCAAATGCAGAAGAATTTGAAGGAGTCCTTTGCAAAATACCTAGAGGCAACGGTTGTATCAGATATATGAGATGCCCCTCAGATCTGACCACCTAAAACAGACCTCTTCATGCCTGATGTATAACTCTAGAACTGAAGGTACTGGAGAGCAGCATATTTTTTCAAAATAGGAATTGAACACATGAATTGAAATATGAGAAATACCTTCAGGCACATCTCTTTCCTGATTGCATCCTAACCAGTTTGTCAATCCCACTGCACACACTGAAAAGCACCACATGTGCTAGGAATGCTCTGCTATGCTGTCAGATGCCTCTGCCCTGCTGTTGTGAAGATGCTGAACTGGCTTAAAGCTCATAGTAGAGGTGTCTACAGGCATAATATCCCTTCTATTAGATAAAACAATTTGTGGAAATCAGTCCTTATATTTCTGCATCTTGCTTCTATTTTAAATTGCTTGTAGATTTGACCTCTGTTTGTTAAGCAGAATACTGAAAATCCATCAGTTCTCTTAAGAGTTTTGTGTGGCCAGACCCAAAGGACTCAGGATTTTAATGCTTTATATGCATTTAATGAAATTTCTTCAGTCACTGTGGTCTTTTCTCAAAGCAAAGCATTTTAGAATGAAATAATTAAACTGCAAATTCATGGCAATTGAAACACATGAGAGTGGTTCACTCATAACTTAGCTACAAGTCATGTGTGTATTGTTCTTGTCTATTGGTTTTCCTTATTTACCTCTTAAAACAGAATATAATCTCATTAAATCTGCTGGATTTGTATTTGCCCTCTTAACAGCATGTTAGCCTGTGCTTTTGTGAAGTAAATACAAAGTTTTAAATTTTCTATTCTTCACTGCATTTACTACTCTCACAGAACCATCCATCCTGTGTCATCCTTTATCACGTAGAGTAGCAACTTATCCTGCAAATATTGCTTTTGCAAAAAAAAAAAATTAAAGATTTCAGCAAACCATTGCTTTATAAGAGCAAGTACAGAATAGTTTGCCCTACGTGCATAAAAATCAGGTTTGATTTTCAATAAGGAGAATTTGCATCTTTCAGGGGGTTGGGTTTTATACATTTTGTTTTTCACTTTTTTTTTCAGAGAACTATTTAAAAATTTGAGTTACAAGTTGCTAAAATCTTTTCATAACACTTTTCAGCTAAAAAGACATCCTAGCTTTATCTAAATCAAAACATTTCATTTCAACATTTTGTTTCAGTGAAATATTCAATGTGAGTGCCATTATTTGAAGCACGTCCTGCCCAGTAAGATGGTCTATGGTCTATTTTATCTTCATAATTTCAGTATCTTTTTGTTCTGACTTTATTTGCAATGTTATATACCGTATTTCCCTGGCCTTACCGAAGTCCTGCACCTAGAAAAAGGAAGATCAAAGCCAAGGAGAGATACTCACCCCCACTGCCAATAAAGCAACGCACTTCAATTATGAGAAATGTTTAAAGAGAGAGAGAGTAAAGTAAACTGCAACTGCCAGGGTCACCTTCCCTGCCAAAGCCCAGAGCTACAATAAAAAGGTCATCTGTGATGTGAACAAATTTTGTGGAAAAAGGATGCCTTTTAAGCTTCTATGAAAGAAACCCCGACTGGTGTGGTTGCTGTGACAGACCAGAAAAATGTTCTTGCCGATAAATGAATTAACAGTGACGTACAACATTAAAACCATGTCAGCACGGTCTTAATATGACAAGGTCAGAGGATGAGTAGCTTTTTGCAGCTACAAATCAATTACTACAGGCCACTTCAGAGGTCAACTCATTGCCCTCACCATGATCCAGGTCTGTGATGGAATGCTGCACACAGGGGAACCGAGGGGTCTGTGACCAGTGTGAGTACAGCCTAAACAGCACCGCAAACAAAGCCATCAGTGTGGCACCAGGCAATGCAACACCACAGCTGGAGGACACCAAATTAATGGGGAGGCACTAGCAATGGGTAAGCAAAAGGACTCTGCATCTTCCCCAGATCCCACATTGTGTGGGTGTATAATAAAATCATCAACCACAATCCTTAAATATTATTTTGTCCTCACAAGCTAATGCATTAGCACTTCAGCTGCATCACATTTTTTGTCAGGTCTCAGCCATCTCCTTTGATATATTCTCCCCCAGATACCTTTAGATTATTAAAGGTAGAAAACAGATAGATGGGAGTTTTTCTGTGCTATAGGTGTCATCCCATACCATTTACAACTTTGAGACAGACTGAACTTGTTCAGCATGTTTGCCTGCAGGTCAAGGTGGTATTTTCCTAGCCTGATCTTTGATATTTTCAAAGCAAAACCATTTTGAGTTTTAGCTGATGCTCATTTATAAAGCTTTCAGCTATTAAAGCAGTGCAAATACTTAAGTACTGCAAATACTCTGTAATATTGAAATAATCTGGAATTTCATAAGCTGTTCCTGACTCATGCTGCATGAAAACTGTCAGTCATGCATAGCTATTGTAACCAGGTTTAAAGCACAAAAAACTGAGAAATACACGTGTAATTTCTGTGTCCACTGTGTCTTCCAGGATTTAGAAGTATCATGTTAAAAATCAACTTCTCTCTCTGCCTCAAGGATATATAAATTGAATTATTAATAATACAAATGCTTCTCTGCACTGTTATTTTATTTCAGTACTTTTACATTGTTACCAGAGCTCTTTCAGGGCACTGGCAGTTTTTTAAAGCTAACCCATTCTGCATTATAAGCAAACAGAACTAAATAAATGTAATCTTTGTGAATACAAATTGTGAGCAGAGTGTGTATTTACCAACATGCAGCTGAAAAATCTCTTTAGATATTCCTGGCTTAAACTGATATGAACCTAAAGAGCAAATTCTAGCCTCATATTCTCAAATTCAGCAGATTATTAGAGGAAATTACAAGAATTACAAGAATTACAAGAGGAAGAGCAAATGTTAAAAAAAAAAAAGAAATGGCACAAAAGAAGAGGCTGTGATGACTTGGTATGTAGGGACACACTAGTCATCCACAGTAGTATTAAACTGAAGTATCAGGTACCACATTCCCTTTGCACCAAGCTCAGCATAAAGTATAAAACACCAGCTGTTTTCTTGGTCAAGTATCTCACTTGCTCATTGGTGTCAGTACGTTTTATGTGAACTGCATTCTTCACTATATTCTTAAAAATAAAAAAGGATGCAAAAATAACATTTGGATTATGCTTTTGCTTTTTATGTCTTTGCAGGCTCAAATGATCAATATATTCTTAAAGTGTCTTGGTGGCTTGGATGAAGGGAAAAGTAAACCCCTGAGAAAAGACCTGAATTCCCCATGGCAAAGATTTTCAGCTTCAACTGGGTCACAATGAATTGGGTGTGCTCAACCCTTCCTGAGCTTCAGCACTGTGGATACAACCAGATCCTGAAAACCTTATCTTCCTCCCAGAGCTACAGCTCTGGGAACCAAGGGAAGGAGTGCAGTCATGGTATGCAGAATTCACATGAGTGGGTGAATAATTTAGATATTTTAACTATGCCATCTAGAACTTCCATCCTCAGTTTCAAATCATCCATAGGATACATATTTCAGTCTTTTCAGGCACTCAGTTTGTGGAAATACAAATCCCACAGGGACAGAAAAATAATGCTGGAATAATGGGTACATTTATTTTTCTTTTCTGTGTGTTAGAAAAATTGTAATTCAGTGGTACTCCGGTGAAATACATATGCATCTAAAAACAGTATCTGTGGAAAACAAATTAAAAACTAAATAAGCCACAGATTGTAACTGGAATCAGATAGATTTGGAAAGCAGAAAGAAATGCTGATGAATTGAATGCAGCTTTTCCCTTGCAAAAGCAAGCACAGGGTATGAATGCTGGCCAAACACACTCATTGTGTTTCAGTAGATCCTCATGACTTAAGACCATGTGTTGTTTTTAAAAATGTCAAGTTTGTATCTGGTTAGGAACACACTTTGATCAGTGCACAAAAAGGACAGATGTGGTGATTCTCCCAGTTCCTAAAAATCAGTGGGATTTTTCTCCCTGCTCTTGGAATTCAAAATCTGGCTTATTAAATACAGATCCTGAGTTTGTATCCAGATGACTATTACTCTGCTGATCAGAGTAGTTAAAACCCAAATTTCAGATAATACCTGTAAGGGGAATGTTCATGTACCAAGGATTTAAAAACTTGATCCTTTGTAGAAACATCATGATATAAACCTCCCAGAGCCATTGAATTCTGAAAAAAATCTGTTGTGATTGATCTCACATATAATCATAGGCTTTAAAAGAAACTTCATGGAAGTAGAGGACTAGGTTTTGAAACTAGTTAACTAGAGGTTTGTTGATTTTGTTTTGTGGTTTTTTCCTTGTTTTGTTTTATGCTGTTGATTATTTTAATCTCCTGAATATAAAAATATACAGCCTCATTATAATCTAAATGAAAAAAAACCCGTGGAAATTATTTGGATTGGCACTACATTTTCACATTTTCTTTACACTAATAATAAATATCTTATTTTCCCACTTTTTTTTCTGTGATAAATGATTCTTTGATAACAAATCTGGAATGTTATTTAGCGGCAGAATGTCTTATTTGTGATTTGTGAAGATACACTGCCTGGAACCACAGAATCCTGCTTCTCCAGTACAATACTGTCTTCTTCCTAGAAGTCAGAAAAAGGTTGATTTGGTGGGGATGAATAGGTATTTTTAATAAATCATTCATTAAAAAGAATTCATTTATGAATTCAACAGAATTTGATAGATGGATCATTAACCAAACCAACCAATCAAAGTACCCTTCCAATCTAATTTAAAAAAGTACCATGGCTTATTTTTTTATCCAGTAGCCTATTGAACAAGATACTTGTGCCTATATTCCAAACCTAAATATCTTGAACCTGCATCTGGCACTACTTTATGTGACGTTCTGGATTGGGCAGCTTGTACTTCTTTCCTTGAAAGTATCAAAATTCAATATGACTCGAGATAGATTTAATATTCTGATAAAAAAATATACAAATATGGAAGTGGTAATACCTAGATTTTAGCAGCTCTTTTTTTTTCTCTGGAATATTAATTTTTCCTGAAAATCACATGGTACTCCCATTCAAGCTAAAGCACTTTTTCACTGCAATAATTTTTTGTTCCATAAAAACTGCAAATAATTAAAAATACAGATATTTAATTTTCTAAGGAGAGTCCCTAATAGAAAAAAAAGAAAACAAACCCCATGTTGTTTATTTCTGTTTTTTGAATCTAAAGTTCTTAATACTGTCAGGTATAAGACTTCAAATAATATTTTTTTCCTTTAGGACTGTGTTTCTTTGGTAGTTTTATATGTTTGAAAAGCACAAAGGATACTTTGAACACCAGGAAACCCATAGAAAAATTTCTAATATATTTTGCTGCAATATAGGATACACAGGTATCTGGTACAGGTATCTGGTACAGCTAATATTGATTTCCAGGCAGTATTATCTTTATGAAGAGTTAACAGTAATTTCACTTCTCTTATCTGGCACTGGAAAGCTCTTGGAACCAAAAAAAAAAACAACTTCAGATGAATCTTCCTAATTAATTGGAGTGGTGAATAAGGCCTGCTATTGCCTACCTTGCTGTTAAGTCAAGTCTTGGATAGTTGCTTGGAAGGCTATGTCTATTTTCAATACATTTTAAGAGAAACACTGTAGGAAAAAAAGTTTCCCTTACATTCATGACAAGTTTTTATCACATCATTACAGTAATTTTGATTCTGATTTGATATGAAATGAAACAAAAACTCTGGCTCCACTAAAGGAGAAATTTCATTTTTATAAAAGGTGAAGTTATTGACACTGGCTTAAAAAAAAGAAAAGAGCATCTCTTCCTAGATTTCTGCAACTCTAGACTCTCTAGACTTGTACTAAATTAAACTGATTAAGAAATTAAATCCAGTCTCTATTTGTAAAAAGGGGTGCATTGCAGCAAACTGATGCAAGAGATGCTCACAAAGACCACAGTGAGTGAAATTATCTCATGTACACAAATATATACTCATCAAAACATTTAATCCAAAACTTAAATCCAATGTAAGAAATTGGACTTCTGAGTTCAAAAAGCTAATTAGTCTTTGTAGTCATAACTCTTCAGAGCTCCCAAGAGAACGATGTATTTTTAAGCATGCTGGGGGATGGCAGGTGACTGTTATCAGCTGTGATCTGGAATGTTGACAGACAATTTCTGTAGGCCATTTTTCCCCTTTTTTTAATTACTTAAGCTTTGTGAAATCATCTCTTATTTCCTTTAAGAAATCAAGGAGTATTTTTTAGAGAAAACAGGCCTACATTTGTATAGGCTGAAGGAAAATCACAACACAAAACAAAGCACAAAACTGTTCTTAATGCATCGTATAGAAACGTCCTCAGAAATCTTTCAGAATTAAAAAAAAGAAGCCAAAGAGTGGAAACAAAGAGAACAAGGAGATAGGAAATGTTTAGTAGAGGGAGAATGTCCTTCTGGGGGAAATGAAATATATCCTCTTCTATCAACTACCTGATCAGCCTTACTTTTCTTCCCCATTTCCCAGAGGGAAGTAGGAGATTTGCTCTGCTAAAGCCAGCACATTTCACTGATCAGTAATGCTTACCTTGCCAGGGTCTTGCTGTTTACTGCTCTTGCTGCGTTAATGGTGCAGCTATTTATTTTGCTTTCACTGCAGGAAAACAAATATTTTGGATAAATTTCTTTGCTATCCCAGTTTACTCACACTATATTTAGTAAGCAAAAGAGAAATTACCAATGAAATTAATTTTCTCCTTACCAGGTGAATGCAGAAGTAATCTCTTTGTAAGTCAGGTATTTCTTGCAGAGTTACAAACAATCTTGCCTGTCCTCCAGTTACCAGAAGAGCTGAATTCAATGCTACACACTGGCAATTACTTTAAGCTGCTTCTTTCTCATAATAAACCAAGTATATAATCTGAATACGCCTTCCAAAGCCCTAAAATATCAGATTATTCCAAGGCAGAGACATTTTTTCTGATTTTACTTTTAATTTTGGTGTGTGTGTGTGTGTGTGTCTTATATGTATACATATATTTCCTAATTTAAAAATAAATGTTTAACAAGCAACTTTTTATTCTTCTATATGAAATCTGTGTCCCAGAAATGGCAGCATGCAGCACTTGTCATCATACATATTTCAGGTTTATTTCCAGTCAAAGACAGAGGTTACACATTAAAATTTATTGTAACATCATTATGTTTTATCATGGGCAAAGACTATAAATTATGCTGAAATATGAAATAAGTTTTTTATTTGTCTTTTAATGAGCAAGATAATGGATAATAATTAAAGTGCCACAAACTTGTCTCAAGTAAGGAAATAATGATAATAATAAAGTACAAACTTTCAAAAAAGGATGTATGAAAGGATTAATTTTTTTTTTTAAAACAAAAAAGCTAATAATTGTTCTTTGTTTTTTACTTCCTTGAGAAGTAACTACTTTGTTAAGCAGACGTGAAGAAGAGATGTGAAAGTTAATGACTTTTTAAACAGACATGGTCAAATTCAGCCTTGCTCCTCTGTTCTATTTCTCTCATGTCTTTAGGGTCAAGACCCTAAAGACATGAAAGAGAAGGAAACAAAACATATCCTTCTGAAAAACAGAGTTTAGGAAGTGAACTCTGACAAAGACATAATTTGTTGGGGTTTTTTGGTTTGTTTGTTTGTTCGTTTGTTTGTTTAAGGGCCTTATCCTGGCCCTTAGCCATAAAATTATTTTTATTGAATTGTCAATGTGCATGGTTAAGACATGTATATACTTATTGAAAAAAAAAAAGAATACAAATAAAAACAAATATTATGTAATTTATCTATAGAGGTAGAAATTGGAATTCAGTGGAAAAATTCAATAGAAAACAACTATCAAGTGAATAAAAGGTCATTTCAAAAATAAATAATTTTATAGGGGCTCTTTATTCTCATTAAAAATTATCTTTGTTATGAAGATTGAAATAAATCTCAAGATTCTTGATTTTTGCCTGTTTGTGACGAACAAGACAAAGCTCTAAATATGTTGGATTTTGATGTTTTGTTCCAATCAGTAATAAAGTAACAACATATGTATTTTATTTTATGGGATGTTATTCAAACTAGTTAAATTTCTTGTAAGGGTATAGTTGAGCAAAATCTTTGTAGGAACAGTCTGTGTCCCAGCACTTCTCTCCAAAGTGAAACTATATATGTATGTAAAACTATACAAAACTGCAAATATCAAAGAGTTCTTTCAGTTTTTTGACACCTGCACACACATTTTTTGCATATAGAAGTTCAGTATGCCCTTCATAACTGTCCTTATACAAACCAATTTAATTGTCCCTATAAAAACAGGAAGACAGATAATCCCAACCCTCTAGTCATTTCATGTATAAATTGAAGTGTTATAACTCAGATGGCAGGAGATAATAAAGGTAAATAGTATTGATAAATAAGTGGGGTTTGGATGACTTCTACTATTAGAAACTACATTTTCAATTATATTCTCATAAAAGGGCCAAATTTGGGAGTGGCCTCAAAAGATTATTTGGTCCAAATTTTTGTGGGAAAGGCAGATGAGATTACCTAGCACCTATTTGTTTCATCCAAACCTCTTTCTTTCTCCTTCTTTCTTTCTTTTTTTTCTTGGAAGGCTAAAATTGTCCAACAAAAATTCTGAGATAGATCAACAGATGCTCTGGTATAATTCAGTGCTCTGGAATAATTCAGTACCCCGGATATTTCTTCATACAATTTATGCATTAAGAATGAAACTAGAAAATTTGAAAATGAAAGGCTGCATGCAGAGAGTCTAAAAAGTCTACATTATTTGAACCATCACCAGGATATTGCCTCACAAACACTGGTTTTATTATTTGCAAAGAGGAGAGATGTTCAGTTTCAACAGTACCAAAAATTCCCAGAACTCATATTCGTGTGTTTTGGGCTGGTAAGTTATTTTATTAAATTTTAAATAACAATTTTCCTTCCATGTTATTGTATTAATTATTCCATGAACTGCTGTACTTCGAGCTCTAGAGAGCTGTCATACGTTCCACTAAAGCTGCAGTGTAATTTGCCTTAAAATATTTAAGATTAATAAAAGCATCCTTGGCAATGAAAATGATTGAAAATGAAAAAATAATTTGAATGGTCTTGGATGTGAACAGTGCATTACATGGACTGAAGATTGGAAAAGGGAAAAAAAAAAAAACAAAGAATGCTTAAATGGCAGCATTATTTCTTAAAAGTTTGTGTATCGGTGCATTGTATCATATTGTATTAAACTGCCTCTTCTTGCTTGATCCAAATGAAAACTCATTTGGCACCAGGAACTGTCTTTAATGACCTGCAGGGTTTTGTATTCAGACTTTGTGTAGCTTCATGCATTCATAATGAACAGTACACTGGAATTTAACTGATAGCATTAAATTGTTTTGTGTTTAGCAATGAGGGCATGTGAATAATATGAAAAGGTCCAGATAAGTGTAGGTAAACCAGAAATGTCCTGATTCTGCCTCAATATTTGGGGCCTGGGGAAACGTTGCCTATGACTTGACTTGATGTTTCTAGAAACATACCTTGCTAAACATATTTGATCTGCTTTTAAGATTTCAGCCATGAGAAAAAATTGCAAACCTGTATTTGCAGAAGATAATCGTTTGGTTGTACCCAGTGAAAATATGGAGGTACTTGTGTCCCTGGATAGATTTTAGGCAAAATACCACATGACTTTTTAAAGGTATTTGAAAACACAGTGCAAGCAAATGATGCTCATGTTCCCATAAAAGCTTTAACTGGACTTCTAAATACTGATTAGTACAAAATACTTCTTGGAATTTAATATCTAAATGGGATAGTAATCTTACCTGATTTTACCTAAGAGTTAATCGGCTAATTAAAGTTGTTCATGTAAAAACCTTTTATATTTAACGGTGTAGGCATCACAGGCCCTTTCAGAGAGTGATTTGTCCCATCATGAGACGTATGCTCCACACAACAGGAGTGATGTCCCACAGCAGGGGTTAATTCCTCTCTATCGATTCTAGTGTGAATTTCGAGTACCTGGCAGCATGCTGTGCTTAATAATAGGCATACTTGTTATTATACCAAAGCAAATAATGCACATTTAGTGATTTAATAAGTACACCTAGAGGTATGTTCTACTTATAGCACATTTCTCAAAGGAGAAAAGAAGGGTGGCTAATTTAAATAAGCAGTTACTCTAGATATTTCTTTCAAGTTGCTTCTATGACTTCAAAATAGAGAAAAAAAAATTAAAAACACCCACCAAAAATATCTATCTGAAAATATTCTAGCTTGAAAATTTTAATTATTCTTAGAAAATAGATTTTGTTTTTCTCCCTAGAAGACAAGAGTCTGACCAGTGTTGCAAGATAAATTCTGTATTCTGTCCAGGCTTCACAAAATGCTTTTTCACTTTAAAATATTTGGTCCTTTTACTTTGTTTTTTTCCCTTAGGAATGAAAAAGGGACTTATGAATTAACAGAGAAAGAGAAAAAAAAATACATATTATATTCTTAGTGTGGTGGGTCACTTCAGAGAAAGAGAATAAGACTAGATCTTCATTTTTAAATGCTTAAGGATTTAATGCACTGATCATTTAATGAAAAACACATAAACATTTATTAAATACCATAATCCACTTGCTTATTTCAGAACTTGAAAATGAATAGCAACCACTGGTTATACTCACAGACTCACAGTGTGTAATATTTATAGCTACCTGTACTCCATCTGAGTTCTTTGACAACCACACATAAATAAGCATCAATTAAATTCAGAGCCAGGGTTTAACAGTACTGCCATTGAAGTTGGGCAAAAAACCAAACCCAGTCACCAAACCCACAGCAGTTCCCTGCCCAAGTAGATATATCTTGAGGATATATCAGACATTAAATTGCTCATTTGATTCCAGCCAGGTTTCAGATTTGTTTGACTTACAACATTGTCAGGTGAAGATTTTCTGAACAGTTTATTCTTCTCAAGGTAAATCACCCTCGGAGCAGCACAGACTGCCCCTGCTAAGGGGAAATGAGGATTTTTTTCCCCATATGAGACAAAGAGCAGCAATGTCTCCAGCCCTTCCTCTCCATCCTGGGAAACAAAGCAATCATTTTTGCTATTACACTTGCTATCAGCCTAGCACAAGGCTTCCAGTTTCCCCTTTTCACCTCTCCCAGCTTTCTGGTTTCCTGTCTGAATGCTCTTCCTCATTTTCAAATGTTCCTGTTAGTGGATTCAATACTACAATAACTATTACTTTGCAATGCAACACAGAGTGACCCCGATTTTCCATTCACTGGATTTTCTTAATTTTCTGAGGGAAAAAATAGTACTTCATGAAATATCTATTCACCTGTGTGCTTGGTGAAATGCAACGAATATCACGAAGAATCTGGATTAATTATTTATTTATTTGTTTAGCTATTTGTAGGAGAGAAAAAGAGGAGATGGTTGGGTGATTAGAAGAGTATTAATGCATGATTTTTGAAAGGAAGGTTCAATATATCATTATTACTATCCTTTAAATGGACATCTTATATCATCAGTGCAATATTCATACTTTACGATGACACAGAATTTTGAATAGCAACGTAGGGTTCCATAAAAATCATAGTTAAATACTGTTTTAAAAGTTTTTAGGTGAAAACCTAAAAGCTCAAAACAAGATGTCATGCTTTTTAGCATTATTTTTAATCCATAAACCCCATTCCTTTGCATTAAGGACTTTTTTGTCATAAAACTGATGATATAAAATATTGTACTATTTTGCACTAATTTTTCATTTTCTTGTTCTTTTTAACCAAGAGTAAAGCCAAGTTTTCTAACATCAGGAAAAATGTTTGTTTTGCTATGGTGTCAGGGATGCTAGTTTGGCCTGAGGCTGCCTCACCACCAGATGATAGCAGAAATAAAGAGTGATGGTGACAGGAGAAAGAACCTACATTTTTCAGGATGCATTTAGAATCACTGTCATTAAAGAGAAAAGGAGACCACAGATATTTTGAAGCACACATTTCTATCCAGCAGTTCTTTGTAGTAGATGTACTCCACCACTGATATTGAAATAAAATCCCAAATGATTCATACAAAAGTTTGATTCGGCATCATTGTGGCTTATGCGCTGACATGAGGGATCTGCATTGCAGCAGCCACTGGAGATGTTGGGATGTGTGGCCAGGAATAAGGAGGAATCAGGCTAGGCTGGAAATAAGCAAAAAATCATCGGAATTTGCTCTAAGGACACTCTGGATTAGTGGAAAAACTACAATAAATTAGTTGATCATATAGATCAATAGATAAAGCTAGGAAAAAAGAGAATATGTTCTTAACATATATTCAGGTCTTTGGAAGCATCCCACTGGAGCTTCAGCTTGGTTTGGTATAGTATTAAGGTTTATTACATTTACATAAGATTTAAAATATCCAGCCCTCAAGAAGAATCCAGTGCTAATAAAGAAGCAAAGTTCTGTTCTTAAAGGTAATTAAAGCATCATGATAGAGTATTGCAATTTTGCAAAAAATATTTATTAAGAGGAAAACAAACACAAAGGTTTCAGATGTAATGAGATTTTTAATATTGTTGGAAGTTTCTTTACAGAAGGCATGTTAAATTCACTTTCAGAATAAAATACTAATTCCTAATTCCAAAATTATGGTTTTTATCTGCATACTAGGTTTATACTGTGCCATTTCATAAAATGTTAAGAGAGTTTAAATGAAAAATATCAAATCAATTGGAATCATACTTCTAGATGTTGCAAAAACATAAAATGTTTTCATGACATGAACTCCATTGTTTTGGAGTGAAAGCACACCTGCATGGCAAAGCATAAACTGCAGGATTACAAGTCTGTGTTCCAATTTGGGAGGACCAATAACAACCCTAATAAAAAAGACCACAGGTCAAGAGGGAGATTTGCATCTCTCCTTTCCAGATTTTTTCAGATTTTTGTTGTCTTCCCTACCTCTTCCCTCACCAAAGGCACCTGGGGATAACAGTCCATATTTATTTTTAAGTCAGTATAAACAAATAATAATAACAACCCTAAAAAGGGTAGAAAGGGTATTTCCAATACCTTAAGTTGTCTGCACTACAGTATTAATACTCACACACATCAATAAAAAAAAAAAAACAAAACACCAAAATAAAATGGTGTTTGTGGGGGGAGAGAATGGAAAAAGAGGTCAGGGAAACTAGAAAATGCTAATATATCTTAAAAATCTGTTGCTAACTGCATGAAACAGCAATTAGAGTTTTGCATTCTAACATGTTGGCTTTTATTTATTGTTTAAAAATGTAGTTGATTTATTCACATAGTTAAAAATAAGCTTTTCCTAGTACTGTTAGAGAAATTACTGGCAAATGACACAAATTACTGCTACAATAAAATATACTTTGTATCAACATGATAATGACATTTCTGAGTATACTGTACATCGGGAAATTCTGCATATAGCAAGAGAATCTTAAAGCCTCTCTGGGTTTACTTGTGTGTATGTCTTTATGTGAATGTGTGTGTGTGTGTGTATATGTCCACAAAGAGAGGCATTTTCCTATCATTTTCAAATTTTGAATTGGAAGAATATGGCTCTCTGTGTCTGACTCTTTCAAAATGGTGTCCCAAAAGGAATTAAATAGAAGAGAGAAATTTTTTAAAAAAGGTCTAATTTCAAGAAATAGGCTGACTCCTATTACATAAGGCAAGAAGTTTTGAAGTCTTTCTGGAATTGGGATCACCATTGGTATCAGACATGAGAGGAAACGTGTCTCTCTAAACACCATTTCTTTTTTTATTACTCCTAATTCTTTTTTTCATTTACTTTTTTCCCATTTTCTCATTTTTTCCATTTTTCCCTTTTGCCCTTTTCATTTTTTTTCTTTTTCTCTTCCTTTTCCTTTTTTCCTTTCTTTCTCTTTCTTTCTCTTTCTTTCATCTTTCTTTCTCTTTCTTTCATCTTTCTTTCTCTTTCTTTCATCTTTCTGCTCTTTTTCTCATTCTTTTTCCTTTTTCTAGCTCTTTTTCTCCAGCTGCACATACTTTTATACCCAAAAGCATGCTACTTGCACCTGAATGTGTTTACAGTCTTTTATCAGACATTACTCTCTATACAGAGGTGATTAGAAGAAGAAAAATTTCTTTATGAGGATTGTGTAATATTCATTAACTGAATAATTTATTTCCTAGTTTTAGGTTTGTCACTTTATTTATTATCTCAAAACACAGCTAAGGAGAAGAGATTAACCTAAAATTGTAGTCACTGACTTTTGTTAGTCACTGAATAATTTTTTGACTACAGGTGTAACAAATGGGAAGACACTGATTTATCCATAAAAGACCTTCAATAAAATCCTCTTATTCTGAGCTTCTCCCAGGTATAAAATCTCTACTGAACAGAGTTGTGTAGCTCAATTTGCCTCTGGGTTTTCCTTATGTCCATTTTACTCCTGGTAGCATGAGTTGGTGCATGCAAAGAAGTGGTTCACCTTCATCTAAGTTAATTGAGTAAGATCTAGTAAATTGAATTTCCTTAAAAAACAATGTTATAGTAGTCATCTGGGTGAGTTAATGAATGCTTAGTATATACAGTAAAAATATGAAAGAGGAAGCAAATGAAGGTTGACACAGAAATTCAGTATTTCTAATGCAAAATGTTCGAAGAAGATTGCTTTTATTTTACTTTCATCAATCCTTTCAGGAGAAATTACACAATTTAACAAACCTACAAAGAGTGCCACTTTTTCTGATGACATCCAGAAATGAATCTTCATAAGCAGATCTGTTTCAAGCCATATGTTTCGTCTGCAAATGCTGTAACACTTTAATCAGATACACTTGGATTTACTAAAGGTCCATTAAGCCAGGATGACCTTACACCTTTTTTGTATAGAGTGCTTTACTATATTTTTAGGTTAAAGAGCATAAGTAATATTTCATCTGCCCAGAATTTATGACAACAGCTGAAACAAAAATGCAAAAGATGGAATTAGCAGAAATATTATAAGGTGGAGTACAAATTAAAGAAAAGAGAAAGCATAACCTACTAGGCTGGAAAGAACTTATTGGAATATCTCAAGTACGAGTCTGGAAATTACCTAATTTAATATTTGTAATCATGGCATGACCTAAAGTAGTTTAAAAGTCCTATTCACAAACGATGCAAAGTGGGAAGGCATCACCAGTACAGAGAAGGGGGAGCATTCTGCAAGATGAACTGTAAAGCCTGGAATAAGAGAAGTGGGGTGAAAATTTGTAATATAAATAACAAGGTCATTTGAATAGAAAATTATGTAGAGAATACAATGCTGAGGAAAAACCTGAGGTCCTGAATATAATGTAGTATTGTGATTACTCACATTTAGGAACAGTTAAAACAATCTAGAATAAATACAGGAAGAGACTACAGGATAGATAGCAGAAAGATAAAAATGTAGAAAATGGAGAAAAGAGTCATAAAATAGAGGGTTCTGAGAGTGATGCTTTGTCACATAAACAAATGTGTCAGGGGAATAAACACTAGAGATGTAAAAAAAATTCCCTTAAAGGCAAAGAACAATATTTGGCAGAGAAGAGAGATGTAAATGGTCTAAATAAATTTAGGATGGAAATTAGAAAGACTCAACCCATCAAAGCAAAAATTTTTGGGAGATCTTTTTAATAATACATGAGGAAAGAAGCAAATATCATCAACTTTGCAAAAAATTCCATGATGCAGATAATTGGCTTATGACTGTGTGATGTGATCACCTGACTCAACAAAGGAATGGACTCATATTGCCATTGGAGTTGGTGATTGATTGAGTTCTTGTGTTTGTAGTAGCATCAAATTTATTTTGACTCCACAGCTATTCTTCAGGAACTGCACTTATCTACAAAAAAGGGATAAGATAATGATTTGATAATAGTTTCTTACAGAAATTATTTTATATACTTTTAAAGCCATCTGTGTTAAAACAGTCACATAAAATCACCTTTAAAAAAAAAAAAACCTAGGAAATTATTAGACTACTGAAAAACTATTTATTCAAGAGTGCAGCTTCCAAAAATATATGGAAACAAATTTGTGTTACTCCTATGGGTTTAAGGGATTGACACTGGGCTAACTCTTACTGTAGTTTCTTCATAGTTCTCTCCAAAATTACTAAATTAAAAAAATTTCTTAACAATTAAACCACCCACAAAATCTGTCTCAAGGACTGAACTATAATGCAGAAATTTTCATACTTCTTCCTGGAACCAGTGGAAAATTCTCACTCACTATGTTTGTCTTTTTCTGCTTATTGAGTTTATAAGACTGACCTCAAGAGAAAATACTAAGATATATGAAGTCCTGGCAACAGGTTTGATTTTTTTAATAAGCCCAGTGAGGAATAAAACTCCACTATAGAAAGATGCAGCCTGACAAAAGTCTCAAAGCAAACAAGTGACCACAATGGACATTGAATAAAGGATTTAGAATAAATTGCTGAAATCAACAAAATTAAAGACCTAAATCCCACTGCTGTTACATGTCTTAACTTGGCTTTTATTGTCAGAGATCACAGGTAAAAAAAATTACTTTTTTTTTCAAGGAAGGGGACTGTCAGCTGTGTAAACAAGGCATGGAACAAGAGATGTTAAGGCAGGGTCTCCATTGAGTAGTAGAGCCAACACAGCCCCCAGAAATCAAGGAGTCGTAATTTACCAATAATTATGGAGGAAGTAAGACTCAGTCCCAAGTCCAAATAATTTATCATTAGTTTTAAAAGAGATATGCTTGGCTACACTAAACTTTCATGACACCTATAAGCTGTGGTCAGCTCGTTCTGATGCTGGGAATGGGGTGAGTTTGGCTTTCCTCTCAGTTCTGCTGATATTTTTTCCCCCTGTATTTTTTCCTGCTTCATGAGGACACTAGCACTTAAATCAGTATATAGTAAAATAGGTTGAATGAATCTGGACTAAAATTAACCAGCTCTGAGTGTGTTTGTGTGTGTGTGTGTTTAACTGGGGTCAGTTTCCAAAAGAACACTGTAAAACCTAATTTTTCAAGTCTTTTCCAACTTCTGTCAATGAAATTGCTTCTGGAGCAACTGAGCTAGATTATATTTGCAGTTCTGGTGTTCAGTTTCTTTCAGAAGCAGTTACTTTATGAAAAATAATTTCAAATTAATGTAGGATGTTTTACACTCTGTCTAACCAAATCAATTTATTTAGCACAAAACCTTTCTTGTAAAGTGGCTGAAAATCAGAATATTTGGGAATGTACAGCCAGCTGTTTGAACACAGTGCTTCCAGTTCTGAGTCTCAAAACCTTGCAGTATTTGAGGTTAAGAGATGATGTCAATATTAACAACGGTGAATAAATAAATGAAGGAAAATTATATTTTAATATTATGGTATTATGATATCTACAGAGAGTGACCAGCTAGGACCTTGTTAAAGTTGTACTGAGCTCAATCAATGAAATCAAATGTTTTATCAACAAACTCTGAAATTCATGGGTGGGGAAGCCCAACTGGACTGACTGTATGTCAGCTATTTTTCAAAATGACAGAAATAGTAATGGATCATCTGGAGTGCTTATTATTTAGTGCTAATGAATGATTGTTTGGAGAGGGAAGAAAAATCAATTATGACAGCTGTGAGAGCTGCTGCCCCCGTTCCATTATTCCAAAAATAAATAGCAAAACTGCCTGCTAAGGTAGGAAATCAGCTAGCATTCCCTGTGAGACACAAAAGTTATAGGCAAAGAAGCAACTCCAACTTGTGTTTACTGTGTATAAAGGACGGCAGGGCCCCAAGGTAGAAGCAGAAGTCCTTGAACTACTGAAAAAACCCAGTACTTTTTCCTACTTGTATTGCAAGTGCTCAGCAGGCTTTCTCTCTCCAGAGTTAGATTTTTCCTTGAGCACCTCACTGGGGGTTTCTTTTGGGAAATCTTCATGCCTGATCCAAGATGAACAGTGGCTGAGAGGACATGACGGGTAAAAGACCATCATATTTGGCATGCTAAGAATTTAAGGGATGACAAGTGTTTAAATTAAAAACAAAAAGAATGACCATAATTTAAAACAAACAAAAAAATTCATTCCATTAAAAATCTAGCAGAAAGGCACATATCGGGCAGTTTAGACATAGCCCAGATAGGATGGTTCTCACTCAAAAGCTAGGTAATGTGTAGATTCAGATGAACTCTATTCAACTAAAAAAGCTAAAAGCCAAATGAGAAATACAGTTTCAGAAAAGATAGTATGCAGCATGTTGGCTCCCTTCCAAAGGGACAACAATTAATGCAAACTATTTAAGATTCCTGGGGATTTTTATGTTTATCAATATGCATGTAAATAGCTAGGTAGATATAGAATTTGACACAGATACCAGAGACATCTGACATCTCAGCTGAATGTTCCCATCTCAGTATTAAACTGATTCCCAAGCAAGAGGATGTTGCGGTGAGCCAGGATCAGCCGGATCAAGTGGACCAAAAGGGCCATTGGCTTGATGCTTCCACAGCCAAAAAGCCTTGAGCATTCATAAGGCTGTAAAAAATATACAAACCCGTGCCTTACCATTGGCCGCAGCCCTCCCCTCCCCTTATTTCTCATATTAGGTTGTCTTTCCAGAGAGTTCTATGTTCTTCCGTAGTTAATTGGTCCTTGTTATCCCTCCCTGCCTACCCCTTCTCCCATTTGCTGTAATTCCTTCTCCCCGCCTCGGTAACACCCTCTGGCTGATGTTCCATTGGTTACTGTGTGTTTTCCACGCCCTGATTGGGGGCTTACAAGACTCCCTGCAAGGCACACGGCTTCGGCTTTCTCTGTGGATTTTTCACCCTAGTAAACCCTCTCCTCTCGCGAAGAAGTTCCTCTGCTTCTTTCCTACCTCCTTCGCGCGCCTTTGCCATCGGGGAACAGGGCGAACCCCAGCAGGTGCTTCGCCTGTCCTCCTGTGCCGTGACCGGTTTCCATCCTCCCCTCTTGGAACGGGCAGAAGATTGCCCGGTGCCAGGACAGCATGCAAGCTGGATGGCACCGCAGCAAGAGCTCAATTTCTCCCTACTTCTCAGGACAGGACAGAGGGAGCCCTCATTCTCTTTTTGAGATGAGAAGGGAATGTGACAAGGAAGCCATGGAGTTGGATTGTGCCAAAGCTCACAGAAGAGTGCTGAAAGCCGGTTCCCTCTTCACTGCCTTCTCAATCCCAGCTCTCATGGAGCAGACCCAGGGCACTGTCTCTTGTCCTGTTCAATGGCAGCAGCTGTTGCCTGTGTTTCACTCTGCTTTTTCTCTCCCTCTAGTGCAGAGGAAGAGGATAAAGAGAGGCCGTGGAAGGGATGGAGTGAGTGTGCAAGCCACTTTTGCCCAGCTTTCTTCTGTGTATAATGATAGACATATATGAACTTGTTTGAAGAGCAGAACAGGTGTGGTCAGAACGCTGTCAGACTGGTTCAACAGCAATCTTCTGCTAAATTTCAATAGACATTGATCAGGGTCTGAATATATTGCCCAGACACAAAAAAGCAAATTGCCACAGACATCTCATCTTCATGATACCTAACCTGACAGGTGTCCACTGATAAATAGCAAAGAAATAAGACAGGGAAGAGACAATATGTTAAAAAAAAAAAAAAAAAAGTTTATAAAATTTCATGAAATTAAGCAAGTTTAATTTGTGAATTCATTACTCTAGTGACAAGCTGCTAAAACATCAGTTGTACTAATGTGTCATAAAAGTAGACACATATTGAAGGAGACTAAACTTTCCATTATCTGAAACTCCCTTGGTAGTGGAACGTGATTACTACAGACACTTGCTAATATGTCTTACTATGAATTTATCTGGGAGCTAATACCTTTGATTACCAATTGAAATTAGTGTTTTAGTTTAGCGTAATTCTATATGACAGCACAGTCAAAGGGAGATTTACTACTGAAGTCAAGGGCAGCAGAAGAAGGATATTGATTTAGCTATGGGATTTTTTGAGGGAACTATTACAAACTTTAACAAGCAGAACATATAAGTTACTGCCAGGAAAAGAATTCTGGAAGGGTACAAAAACTGATGGTGCAGTTATGAGACCAGTCTCTTAAGAAGATGAAAGGAATATCCAACATCTGCCAAATCTGGAACTACCTATGTCTTTCTGGAAAACTAACTTTTTTGGCAAATGACAGATTATTTGGGGGAGGCAGACAGGTATAATGTAACCTCATTATTCTTAGGCACAGTAGAAAGTCATAAGTACCTAAGCAAATAAAGTTGTTACAAAACATGAATGTTGAATCTATTACTGGCCATCAGTCACAGAAATGATCAAAAATTATTTTTCTGTGGATAATTCCCATGGTATAAAACTATCTAATGTTGATGCAAGGTGGAAAAGCATTTAATGGTTAGAGCATTTAATTTCTTCTGCAGGAGATCTGTATGGATTATGTTACCCAAAGTAACAAAATCATTTTCTCTTTGATCTTGGATCCTTCTGGTGGCCCTGAATTCTGAGTGCCCTCTGGCAGAGCTCTCTCACAGTTTATAATAGATGTCCAATGACAGCCCAGCAGGAGAATTTAACAAACATGGGAGAATATGTAATATAACTTCATATCCAGAAAAAAACCCACATGGTGCAGGACTGCTGAGTATACCATTGTTCAGCTTCAAAGATATATATATAATTAATAATCAATGACAACTGCAGATCTCTTGCAAGCCTTCAGTTCCAGATAGGATGAAAGATCAAGCTCCTTCTTCAATATAATTTTGTTGCTGCCAACTTTCTCTGAAGTAATTTGTCATTCTGTGACACGCTATGGATAGGTTTCTGAGGAGTTACAATTTTCTCAGATAAATGTAATTATGGTAAGTATAGTCCAGGTTTTGTTGCAGCAAATACAAAGTAATTGTCTTCTGGACTGAATATTGTTTAAATCTGATCCATGAACTGAACCAAAGTAAATTTTAAAAATCTAGTGTAATAATTCACAGTATTTTTTAATTTTCAGTCAAATCAAAAGTTTTACCTGACACAAACCAGGCTGCCTTACTTTTGGTGTCTTAATATTTGCACTAGGAATACCTATTTGTCCAGGTTTGAAAAAATAAATCATATTTAAGCTATAACAAACAGAAACATTGAAAATGTTAAATGACAGTAACATTGTAAAATGAAATAGTCTTGCCCCTTGTTCATCTCATCATTGGAACTAGGTAGAAGCACAGATACGAATTTTTCCAGTGAATAAAACAAGTGGACAACAATTTAGTGGTGTTTAAATTCTGTAAATGTCACGTGTCGATAATGTGGTTTATTAGTACTGTGTGTCTCAGTGGTCTGATCAGAAAAATATTGAAAGTTATTGCATTTCAGTACAGTTCCTCTTCCTAGCTCCTCACCTAGGGTGAACTTTGGGGACTGGATTAATCCCATCTAACTTCAAACCTGTTTGATTTACTGTCATGGAGACATATTCACCTTAAGTGCATAATGCAACAGAAGGACACAGGAATGTCCTGACAATTGGGTCTCAAAGAAGCTATCTGCCCTCAAAATAAAAAGGTGCAGGTAGAACACAGAATTCAAAACTCAAGCCAGATGTCTTTGGGGAAAAAAAAAATGGTTTTCAGGAAGGGTAAAACCATGGCCTAAAAAATCTAATTGTCATTAATTCTCACTATTGTATTCAGGTTTATGCTATCTGAAGCATTTTAATATATGCAGTTTCTGGGAGGGAATGTTAGCAAGATAAAATTCTGATTACATTCAAAATAAATAAATAAATAAATAGACACCAAGGGGAAAAAAAAAAAAAAACCAGAAATAATTCTGGTCCTATTGTTGTGTAAGAAAAAGCTGGAAGTATTATTCTGAAAGGATTTACATCCACAAGGAAATTTAAGAGTAGGATGTCTACATTTAGAAGAAGCAAGAGAAATAAGCTGTTGCCAATTGAACAAGAACTGATACAACAATGAAATGTGGAAAAGAATATGCAAAATTAGAGAGAATATTTGAAAACAAGAGCTTAAAAGAAAAACTTAATGAAAAGCAGAAACGCCCTAAATCACCTGTTAATAACGGTGTGTTCGTTGCATACCCTTTTTGGGTCTGCCCCTCTAAAAAACACATGGAATTTTTGGTAAATACTACAAAAGGTGTTGCATGCTTGCATAGTAAACTTAAACAAGATGTAAGGCTTCACCCTCCTGTTTGCTGAAGTGAGGCAAGCATTTCTTGAACAACATAAAACCTTGAATAATTTCCCATGCTCAAAATCCCTTGGGCTGGCAGAAGCAAGTTGTTAGGAAAACAATTTCAAACCATACATATTCATTTATGGATATATATGGAATATATTAGAGTATAATATACTGGCTAAGCATTCCGTTTAAGTCACGTAAACATTAACGAGGGTTTGAGGGTCACCAAAGTATCATTACCAGAGCTTGGCCTTGGAAGTATCTAAAATTGTTTGGTGTCAGCACAGCTTGATTTCATAGCCATCCCATCAGAGCCGTTGATGCTAACACATCCCTTGTATGTGCTCTATGCACAAGTCTAAGCTAACAAATCAACACATTACAAGGCTTATTGCCTTATTATCCATTTACTAAATCATGATCCTTCTCCTGTGTTCAAGGTAAACCCTGACACGATATCTTACATATAATTATGGTATATAAATGATAAAACTCTTCATCAGCTATGTCGCTCAAGAGCCTGATTGCTTCTGCCTTCTTAACGAGGAGCTTTAATATAGGCAACAAAGCAGCTTTTCTAAATATACGTTCTAAGGGAAGAATGTTTTTCCACACATTTTAATGCAGAGTTCCCAAGGGTTTTTATCACACTTTTTCTCTGACAAATATTCAATGGCCATAGACAGAATTGAGATTGGCAGATTTTTTTCAGGACTTTGTCTGAAATTTGGAAATTTGATTTCTCATCTAAAATGAAGTGCAAGCCAAAAGTTAGTCTACAATTCAAATGTTCTAAATGAATCAGTTGGCTACGAGAATAATGTGAAGTTGTGGAGATGTAAAACTATAGGGCCCCAAGATAAGCCTCATGCTTTCTTTTTCACCCTCCTTAGATAGTTAAAGTCCATTTGTCTCTGCACCTGAAACACAAATCATGATAACCCTGCTTTTCTAGAATGCTGCCTGGTCACCAGCCAATTAGTTATGTGGACACCCTATGGAATGCTTTATTTAAAATTGCCTTTGCAGTCTTAGGGAAGTCATCATTGTCCTAAGGGTAATCAGAAAAATCAGAGTTTTTAAACAGTTGTGTCAGAATTTTTCCACTATAACAGCAAGAAAATATCTTGCATATGGCATCTTCAAACTCGTTGAATGATTTGCACAATCCTTTTAAAAACTGCAGAAATCCTGGGTATGGTATATCTGGTTTGAATCTGGGGGGCTGAGAATGATCCTGTGGTCCAGAGTTATCACTGCTGAGTTGCTTAGTCACTTGTACTTATACATGCTGTATATGATACTGCTCCCTGGAAGACTTTCTGCAGAGAAAATTTACAATTTAACATTTAAATAACATGTATGATTGATTTGTGCAAATGCTTTTTAGTCTTTTCCTCTATACAGAAACAATCAAGATTCACTCAATGTCTCTGTTGTGATGATCAACATGTATTAGCTTAATAATGAAAGGACAAGTTTTTGAAAGCAGATTTGGAAGCTCTAGCTGATGCCATCTCCTTTTTGTTTTTCAGTATTTGAGATGTTTCAATCTCTAGATGGTTTGTTTGTTTCCATTTCTGAGTTCCAACATTACCTGCTGATATGCTGTGAAAACACAGTTCTGTGCAAGTAATTTCATTTAACTTAGGAAGAGGATTGGGAGAAGGGGACAAAGAGGAAGAGGAATAGAACAGAAAAAGAAAGCAAGGAAGAGAGAAAGAAAGTGAGAAAGAAAGAAAAAAGAAAGAAAGGGGGAAAGAGAGAAAAAAGAAAGAAAGAGAAAAAGAAAAGAAAGAAAAAGAGAAAGAGGAAAGGAAGAAAGAACGAAAGAAAGAAAAAGAAAGAAGGATGCATCAGTTCACAATCTATATCAAAATTTTCTTCTTTTTTCTCCTAAAAACAGCAGAAGGATCAAATGTCACAAGCTTCCAAGAATGTTCTCATGATTGATAGGCATATAAGTTGACAATTGTCAATCTTAATGAGGAGATAGCAAGATTGCTGGGTTTCATAGCTAAATTTTCTCTCCCTGTAGGCAATCAACACTATCCTAAGGATGCTTTCAGATCTATGTATGAGAAAATTAACAAAGAATCTAAAATTCTTTCAGGGTTAATACTGGAAATATGAATGACACTATTGTGCCACTAGAATGCTGAAAAAATTGCAGATATAAATCTTCTTTTCTGTCTCTACTCTGACTGCAGCAAGAGAGCTCCAAGTATTTCGAAAGAGAGAGGCTGAGGACAAGACTATTTTTTTCCTAAGGATTTTTTTGTTTGTTTGTTTTAATTGGAGGAATGAAGAGGCAGCTGTGAAACTTCACCCATGTATTCTGCTAGTTTAACCCTGCTGTGATTTAACCCTGGCCAGCAGAACTGTCCCATAGAAACATTTGTTAGGAGGTATGAATTCTCACTTCCCTAACAACATATTCCATCACATAATCATCCTGTTTCCAGTGAGAGTTTGTTTCAAACAGTACTCAGTTTAGTTTGAAATATTTTGAAACAATTAGAATTCCTTGGAATAAGGTCTTCACTAGATAATAATTTTCCCAGTGTGTACAATTCACCAGGTACTCCAATTGCATTTTCTTTTCTGTTTCATGTGTCTTAAACTCAGTCTAATAAGCAGTGCTGTTCTGATGTGCAATACTTCCCGTCATAGGATCTCGAAGAACTGAAACAAACTTTAACTGGTTTGCAAGACCTTGGAGAAGCTCAAATTTAAATACAATGATTGAGTGAGATGAATGGATAAGAGAGTTTTAATGGAGACTCACAAGTAAATAGTTCTAGAAAAAATGCTGGAAACTGCAAACAAACATCCATTTTATTGATAAAATTCTTCCTCTAGAGGGTTTTGATAAAAATACCCAGTGTGTGCAAAGAGTGGATGCTGGGAGTTGAGGGAATTTCATGTAAGTGTGTTTCCATAGGAAAAAGTAGATTTAATGTAATTGATATAAAATATGAGCTTGATATAGTAGTGCTAGTGATCTTGAAGTTTGGTGCATCCCCGAACACAGGAAGACTATGAGTGAACTGTGGAGGCTGGGACACCAAAGTTGTTTTTAGCTAACAGTGCTCATCCCCAGAGGAGCGGTAGAAGGTTTGAGAAGGGAAAGAAATTTCCTTCTGTGTTTGGGCATGGTGATGTCAATAGCTTGAACATTACAGCAGTCAATATAGATGTGTTGGAAGACTGTTAAATATCCTCTTTTCCTCTCATTACTTCTGGTATGGTCTTTCCAGCGCTCAGAACTCCAGAAGACAATTGTCCAAACCCTCTGAGATACTCCAAGTTTTCTGCAGACTCAGCAAGATGGCATTACTCTAGGGTGAAATTTTCCAAATGTTCTCCTTAAATTGGGATAGAATATTTTTCTTCCTGATAAAATAGAAATTGAAGCTTGGAGGTCACCCTGGTATGGGTTTTAGTTTCTGACACTGGTCCTTTGCAAAAGACCTTCTTTTACAGCAGCTGATTGCTCCCAAACCTGGCAAGCAAGAGATCAATTCTTTAGGAAATTACCTAATCCCTGAGATTACCTGTTTAGGCTTCAGGAGATAAAACTCTTAGCACTACTACTTACTGAAAAGAAAGAAAAAAAAGAAAAATATAAGAATCTCAGTAAGGAATTGCAGTGTTTCAGTTATTATCTTTCTCTGAAGTAATTTCAATTCTATTTAAAACATCACAGATTAGAAAAGAAGATTAGGGAACTATTTTGCTTCTACAGATAAAGTTTAGGTGTCACCCATCTCTTCTACTTTACTTCTCCTAGATGTCCAAATAGAGAATAAGGCAGAGTATTCAGCAGATGATGATGCATTGGAGGCAATTTCCTGCTCATCAAATTACACTTCACAGGATATTAAAATGCCACGTAATTAGACTCATTTCACAGAGATTACAGTGTTACTGGTCTTGTTTGTTACTTCTATCTCTTCACCTCCTGCTGCACCTCAAACTGGTGCTGATTATTCCACAGATCTCATAACCCCTCTATGCCACGTTTTTTTCTTTCTGAAGTCCATCCATCCCAAGAAGAGTGTATCCATTGTCTTCTGTAAACTCCAAATCAGTTCTCATCATCAAGTTCTAATCTGATTTCCAAATTTTAATCTGTATTACATTAATTAAAACAAGTACAATAGAGAATGAATCATATCCTAAATTATTCTTCCTACAGCCAGTGTTCAAACTTTCACACACATTTCAGAATGAGTAATAAAAAAAAAAAATCTAAGGAAAATAAAAACCTGTCTGTCAACAGGATTTCTAAATGCAGTGTTAAAAAGGACCAGACTGTGTGTTCCTTATAGAAAAAGAAATATTTTTTCTCCATTAGTAATCAAGATCTCTATTGAAGACAAGCTACTAAAAATTTCCAGTTTAATCAATTCAAATGTCTCAGTTGAATAATCATAAATTTCCTGACAAACAAAACTCTCTGAATCTGTGCTGCTGAATTTTAACAAGTAGTTAATACTGAAAGGTCTGAGAGAACCAGAAATTAACTGGTGTCATTGCAGTATCTAAGAAAAAGATAAATAAGGATTAATTATGTCATTTAATTTCAATCCAGTCTCAAGCAAAATCATGTAAAACAAGGTGGGATGTCAACAGCAAAAGCTCACATTGATAATGAAATCAAAGTCGCATAAATGGTTTTAAGGGTGTTACATACTGTCACACAATATTTTTGCCTTTTATAGGAGTGAAAGTTTGGTCTGTACAAAAATGCTGGGTAGAATATCACAGGATGTTCGAATAAAGCTTAATAGAAAGTAAAATATTATAAATGGCAAAATAAAAAATCAAATGGAACAAATCATTAGATTTCAGAATGTCACTTAAAATGGGGAACCATAAGGGAGTGAGAATGCTTTAAGTGGGTTATCTCAGAGGTTGGTCTCAGCTTTGTGTCATTCATTAAGTTTGGAAATTGTGTGTAACAAAATAGAAAATAATGGTTGGCAAAATTTGTAGACAAAAAAGTAATTAAAGCATGGCAAGTGGGTCTTATTTCAATATAGTGCACTTCTAAGGTGTATGGAAAATTGATTGTTTATGAACAATTCATATTACTCACATACTCAAACTAATCAAGATCCCAGCACCCTCATATGTAGGGAGTGCAAACAGTCAGTTGACTTAGAAAAAAAATGAAGACTTTGTCTAATTTGCTAAATTCTGCCATATAAATGAGTGAGATAAACATTTAAAAAGGTTTGAAAAAAAAAAAAAACCACAAATCAAATCACACACAAACCTACAGACTGGTGAGCACACAATGAGAAACTAAAAACCTTAATTTAATAGTTAAATTCTATCTATCTAGTACTATGTCATCTGCTAAAAAACCTCTACACTAAAGAGGTTTCTAACAGCTGATTATTCTTTTATAGAATGCTTGAATGGTTTGGGTTGGAAGGGACCTTCAAGACAATATAATTCTAAACTTTCCATCAGGGGCAGGGGCATCTTCCATTAGACCAGGTTTTTTAAAACTGCATCCATCCTGGCCTTGAACACTTCCAGGGATGGAGCTGCCACAGCTTCTCTGCACAACTTATTCAAGTGCATCACCACCGTCACTGTAAAGAATTTCTTTCTAATATCCAGTCAACTCTCTTTGTGTTTATTTCATGAGGAAAAAAATGTATTGGTAACATCAAACAGGTGGGAATTGAAGTTAAACAGACACATATAAGAGAGAAGGTGCACATTTTTTGACAAGAAAATAGCACCTGGGACTCCCTGTCTAATAATGTCAATGGCTAATAATCTTTCAAGAAGATACAATCTACCTCAAATAAAGGTACAGACTTCAGAGGAGCTTGAGTAGGACATTTAGGCTATCTGAATGGATCAGATCAGATATTTGTATGAATTCTTCCCAGCCTGAGCTTTACTAGTCCATATGAAAAGGGTAGTTTGACTGACATCCTGAGTGCTCCCGAATTCAACTTGTTAGGGAAAAAAATCGTAAGTTTTTGTGACAAAGTTACCTGTACTAGGGCAGACCTCTACCTCTGAACTACAAGTCCTTCATCTTCTCAGACTTAATAAAAGTAAAAGGGACACCAAGACATGCTTCATCTCAGTGTTTCCATGGATTATGGAGAAGGCTGAAACATCTAGGCCAGCTGAACTGTAAATACATGCAAATTTGTTAAATCAAGCAACCCTTTTCTTCAGACAGATTACCCTCGATAACAGCAAAACAAATGGGATGAAGACAAGAATCAGGACCAAGTTTTCAGAAAGAAAATATCCACAGGATAAAAATATGACAGCTGTTAGCATTTTTGATGTCTATTCTCAAAATTTTCCCCATGGAGAGAGTATCCGAGAAAATATTTTAGTGTCTTCCAGATCTGTTGCTTCATGATCATTTGGAGCATCAAGACGCTGACCCTGAATCTTTGCTTACTCATTGTTTTCAAGGTTCTCTCATTGACTTTTGGTACTGAAAACTGTTTTAAAGGAGTTTCTAGCAGGTTCTGGAGCATAATTTTGCAATATGATGTAGTATCTTCACAGCCTCGATTATTGCATCAGTTCATAAAAGGAATTTAAAGCTTGAAATGGCAGCGTTTCAAAATGCACAAGGAATCATTACTCTCAGGGGCCAGTCCTATCTTCTCCAGGATGTGTTTATTTGTGTGAGCTTTTGTTTCATGAGTGACAGAGCTGTGGGTTTGTCTCTTATTCTTCTAGTCTCTCAAGAAAGTGATATTTACACACACTAATTGGCAAAACCACAGAAGTAAAATTATGTCAATTAATGTTCTTACGCAGTCTCACTTTTGAACTTTCTGTTCTGACAATTTGCCATGGTTAAAGAAAATGAAAGAATTTTTTTCAAGTAACATATCAAGACAAGGGTATTATAACTTAACTTTTATGTATTGCACACGTTGTACAACTCTGCAACCCTATCTTTGTGAACTAGAAAGTTACATAAAGTTATACGGATGCAAAATACAATATCCTTCTAAGGTTTCCTTACAGAGTCTATATGTTCCACATGGATCAGGTGAAAAAATACCATTCATGCAAAGACACAAAACCTCCCCCCAAAAAGTCCCTAAGTATGACTCCAGAAAACTAAATTAATTGAACAATCATAATAAAAATCCAGGCCTTTGTTAAGATTACTTAAAATGTTCAGACACCAACATCACACTACATTTATTTAATGTACAGTGATAAACCTTATCCCTGCCATTCTATCAATATTCAGAATAGCCATGAAATCCTGGAGAAAGGAAAAGGTATTTCTAACACTGATAAATTTTTATTAAAATACTCGTTTCTTACATTTGTGTGTAAAAGCAAAAATAAATCAGAAGATATGAAATAAAATCTAGACAAATTTACTCTCTTTTCATGAAGCGTGATAACTTGCTGGACAAGCTATTATGCAGACAGAAAAAATTACTAAATATACATAGAATGCCACGCTATACATCAAACCATAGGTATTTCCACTCAGTCTTAGAAAAATGGTTTTAAAACAGAGGAATCACCCATTTTGGAGAACTATATATAACATAAGGTATTATCATATATAATATAATATAGATGGGATTTTAGTTCACCATTGGATTTTGGATTTATATTTAAAATAAGAACACTGGAATAGAAATGCACCTGCATGTGTGTTGTCATTTTACATGTTTCTGTTTGTGTTATATGTATACCTTTCTGTGTGGGCTTTGTTGTTCTAATACCTTTTTTTTTTTTTTTTTTTTAATTCCTGTCAATTTATTCATTAATTTATTCTTATGGTGTTTCATCTTTGAAGTGTCAAAATCACATTGGAAAGAATTTCATCTCCAAGCTGCTACCAATTATTTTATTTTACTACAAATATATGACAGGAAAAACAGTTTACTAGTAATTAAAATAGGAAAAGTTTTCATTAAGTTTGAGAAGTTTATCATGAACTAATCAGATGTTAACTAGAAAAAAAGAAAAAACAACAAACAGCTTGTTTCTTTGTACCTAAAGTGTACAAGTACAACCTGTTAAGAATAAGTAATAATTTTCAGTCTTTTGGGTCACCTTCTGTGCTGTATCTCCTTGTGCACTCTGCTAGGAGGGAGATAAAAGGAAGTCAAAGAATCAAGGTGTAGTCTAGGTAGAAGGAGACCTCGGAGGTTACTTTGCCCAATATCTCCACTGTACTGAAAATCTCCAAACTGGATGTACTTTGTGAGATGTCCTCTCACAGGTCTGAGCAGTGGGACATAGACGTTTCCCCTGATGGATTTGCTGTTATTAATGCCGCCCGTGGTTCTATTGGCCTTCCCTGTTATGGCAGCACACTGAGGGCTGGTGGATTCCCCACTGCAAGAGCCTGGTTCTCCTCTACAAAGATGTCTTTTCCCCAGTCAGTCCCTCACTTGTATGAGTGTATGGCAGATGTGTGACTCTGCATTCACCTCTGCTGAATTTCGTGAGGTTCTGGCCAACCTGTAGAGGCTCCATTGGATGACAGACCTCCAGCACATTGCTTGCTCCTTCCAGCTTGGTGCAGGCTTTTGTATGGTTCAGGTTGTTAAAAAAGGACAGAATAAACTGACATGCAGAACCTTCGTGGCCACAAAAGCACATCTACCAAAGAGAGCCACAGTCCATATCCAGAGCACCTGAGGCTTGCTCATGCTCTATGACATTCAAAGGGTATGAAGCCACCTAGCACACAGTGGAGCACGCTGTTAAGTGTAGGTATTACAGGAAAAAAAATATTAGGAAGAGAGGAGGATAGAAAGAGACAAGTGAAGAAGTATGCCTCACATTCAGAATGTCTGAGTACATTGCTTTTGGGGAAGGTCAACATGTTTTGCTTTGTTGTTTTTTTTTTTAAACAAAACAACTCACAAGTGATACACTAAGAAATGGAGTACAGATGACTCTGCAGTGAGAATAATGCCAAAAACCACAGAAAATCACAAGAAGGAAAAAATCTTGAAGAAGGAGAAAATCCTGAAAGCCACACTAAACCTGATGTCATAAACCAGAGGTGAGATCCATACAAATAAATTGCTGAAAACAGAGAAGACTTTCAGTATATGATTAAGAGCAGTATTGTAAAGCCCTGGTAGCATGGCAGTATGGGTTTAGAGGACAGAACTTTTTGACTCATCCTGGAAGTACTCCATTGGATTGAGGAAGTTAGCAGTCTAGAATCTAGTAGCTTTTCTTTAGACTTTTTCTAATGTCAGAGAGAGCACGAAAAGCCTACAGATAATGACTGGAAAGTTACCCTCTACGTGGCAAGTCAAGGGAGACTACACTCCTAACAAGAATCTCTTTGTCAAATTAGTCCTGGGATCATATAACTCACTAGAAGGTGCTCTGCCCATGGCAGGATAGTTGGAACTAGATGATCTCTAAGGTCCCTTCCACTCCAAACCATTCTTTGGTTTTATGAAACACCTATATCCCCTTTTCAAAATTATTCAAGTATTCCCACTAATGGCCTCCTATGTGGGTTCATGACCTAAAGGTGAAGTACACTTTCTTTATAACTGCTTTAAAAGAACTGAATTTTAAAACTGACTCCACGCAGAAGTCACAGACACAATACCTGTGCAGTTTTGACCAACATAAAAGATATAGGACATAGCATCTCCATGCTCCTTCTGAAATCCTGTTATGAAAAGTTTCTGTATTTTAATAGTAATTTCTGCTTTATTTAAAAGTAAGGAGCAGTGGGATTTATAAGATTAGGCAATCAAGGTTTTAAGTAGTGTTTAGATACTATTATTTTTTAGTCTAGGTAACATTTGTGAAATTAAATTTTTAATAACCTTTCAGAGATTTAGCCTTAGGGAAATAATTTCCTTAGCAGTAGTTCAAAGGTTTAATGTCACAGTAAAGGCTTTGAAACATGATATGATCCCTTTCATTCTAGAAAGTTATCTTATAAAAAAAGAAAACAAACAAAGTAAAAATGTTTATGAGGAAAAGTTATGCAGTCCAGCTCCAAAACAAGACAGGAGGATGAGGAAAAAAAACTCTGCTATCAAAATGCTTTTATAAGATTTCATCCTGTGTTTTCTAAACACAGTAGCAGTTCCAAAATCTTCAAAATCAGGCTTCCAAGATTTATATTTTGAACATGTGAGAGGGGGCAATAACTCTGAAGCTCTTCTCCAAGTGAAAGCTAGACAAATGTTTGACACTGGGGACATTCTTCCTTGTCTCCACTCCACAGCTGATGTCTAGCCCAGATCTATTGTAGTGGAAAAGGAATATGGAAATAAACTTATTGATGAGATACAGAAGGGCTTTTAAAAGGTTATATCGCATCCACGGTGTTTGTCTGAACCTAAGACTTTGCCTAATACAATTTTTTTTCAGAGATTTCTTATTTAATCAAATTTTAGCAGATGTACACTTAACAATAGTCAGTCTGGGTTTCAAATGCTGCCTTTATGTATTTATCAGGATAAGGTCACTGCCATTTATGAAAGTAGGAAAGTTTCTTCTAATGTCAGAGAGAGCAGAAACCGTTTTTCCAGAAAGTTGCTGAATCACTTGGATTGAAAATGTCTTCAGTATGGGGGGAGTCTACAATGGAGTATTCTACTCTACAATGGAGTATTCATTCTTTGTCAATTATTGATGTCCTATTTTTTTTCCCCCCAAAAGAGAAAAATAGTCCCACTAATTAAAGTTTGCTCATGTCGTAAATAAATGAAAACAGACTTTTAAAAGATTTATCTGGCAATTCCTTTAATAGCTTTCAGCTGACCTATAAACATTTAAACAGTCCATTCCAGAGCTGATCTGCATTCCTGAATGGCACGAAATAGACTTCAGCTATCATGATACTACTCACATTATTGTGAATAGGTTGGATGATAGCATATTGTAAAAAATAATAACAATAATATAAAATGATAATAGGAAAAAAAGGCATCCGCCTATTTCAGGCAGAGTTGAGTGCTGAAATATTAAATCTATGCTCATCAAGAAACCAGAAAACACGAATTATCCTACATGTTTTCCTGTATAGACTATTACATAATTTTAGCAGTAATTCTGTCAAAAACTTTGATACAATGGAGATTTCACAGAATTTATGGCAGTGGCAGTGGGCATACTCCAAAAGCCAGTATATTGCTACTTACTTTCAGGGATTATGTATAGTCTCTTTTCTTCTATTCACTTTCTAAATTGCGAATATCTGACTGCAATATGGATTATCCACAAATCTGTTTTTACAAGAGCAGCAGGAATGGCTGAAAAACAAGTGTAATTTCTGTAGAGACTGCCACCTGTCTTCTTCACTTGAACTGCTAGGAAAAGTTATGTAAATAAAGCTAAATAAATTAAAGTTTTCAATGCTTATTTGGAGCTAAATCCAGTAGACAAACACATAGCTAAATATGAAAAGAGTCCAAGGAAAAAGAAAAGAAATCAGATTGATCAGTTGGATTCATAGTGTTCCCTAAAAAACATTGCATAACCAAAGATTAACAAAAATAATGCTAAAAAATATATTAATAGCAAGCTAGTGCATTGTGTAATATTGAAAATACTATTATATTTTGCTATTTACTGTTTAAAGTTTTCTAAGTCAAACAGAATTTTATTTCAGTTGAGTTGGGGTACTCCATCATCAAACCCAAGGTATAAATAATAAACTTGGCCAAATGGGAATAAACAGGCAGAATCTTCAAACAAACCAATAAAATTCCACTTTTCCTTCATGCTGGATGACATACCATCCAAGAAAGAGTAAAAAGATTTGAAATTTGTTTTCCATATTTTAATTTCTTGATATTTCTTTACAAAACATTTTGATGCTTTTTGGTTTTGCATTTTGTTGGTGGGGTGTTTTTTTCCTAATCCCTGGACGTCAAATAACCAAGGCAAGGAAGAATAAGAGAAAGAAAAAAGGAGAGCACAAAACCAAGGGAGGTGAAGACAAACCAATTTCATCTCGTTTGAAATTAGAAGTAATGGTACGTGTTTCTGTTCATAAATTGAAAACTTTCTGTTTCAATTCCATATTATTTCTGTGGAAAAATATTTTCCATAGAAAAGCAAGGCTGACAATTTCTCCTGTTCTTTCTGAAAAAGTTATTAGACATGCTAGAAAAAATGCAAGATTTCAACTTCTCTTTTTTTTCAGCATAATTATTCCTATGACAATTAAGAAAAAAAAAAAAGAGAAAGAGAGAGAAAATCAAAGCAAATTACATATTTGGTTTACTAGCAAAACAAAAGTGAAAATAGATTTTCAATGCAAACTTTTCTTGATGGAATATTATCAATAATTTTTTCAGCTTTCTATTAGAGAAAGCTTTTTTCATCCTGTTTACCCTCCTGGGTCTCTTCCAGATGGAAACAAGTGGGACAATCAATAAATGAAGCTGCTCAGCATGGTTGCCAGATTTTACATATTAAAATCTAGGCCCGGGGAGGGCAATCATGCGTGCACATATAAGTGTGCATGCAAAAGTAGGTCCAATGTCTCAGATGTAACGCAGGCCAGCTAGTGTTGTTTTATGCCTGAACATTACCCAGCACACCTGGCGTCAGATCTAATGTATATTTGTGATTTATCCACAAGTTTGCTAAAGCCACTTTTGTGGTTGACATCACTCAGCCTCCTCTGTGTATAGACATAAATTAACTTTCCGTGATTGCAACTAGTTGCTGTAAAAAAATTGGGGGAGAAGAATTTATATAGGCAAAGCACAGCAAGTATGGGATTTGACTGTATAAAACAGGATAGTCAGATCACATTAAGAGTTTGGCAGCTCTTCCATTCATCTTTCTGCTAGTAAGCCTCATCTGATATGGAGGCCATAAGCAACT
Source organism: Corvus kubaryi (assembly GCF_017639235.1). Taxonomy (NCBI): domain Eukaryota; kingdom Metazoa; phylum Chordata; class Aves; order Passeriformes; family Corvidae; genus Corvus; species Corvus kubaryi. The sequence continues at coordinate 5,059,235 of NW_024581077.1, read as the reverse complement.
GATTAAGAGCTTGCTTTCTCATACCAATCTTCCACTAAAAATATCTGTGAGGTTCTATTTTATGTAAAAGGAGACATTACAAGATATCTCGTGTAAGTGAATGACACTCATATGAGTTTTGGAGCAGGAAAAAGCCCAACACCTGAAGACAAGCCAAATTATGATCTCAGAGGACTCTATGTCAAGCTTAATGGCTTCTCTGGAATAACCTCAAGTTTATGTGAGTCACATAGATCAGAATTTCATATTAATTCTGACATTCTTCAGCACAAAATCATGCAAGAAGAAAAAGAAAAGTATTTATTTTGATCAACCCACACACGAACATACACTATATTATTATTTTAGAAGCCCATCTCAGCTTTGCATCCTGTTTTGAAAAGACATAGGGGAGGATGGTTTGGATAATTTGCTCCAGTATCAAATGGCTTGAGCGTGCAAAACAAAATGGGATAGATGCACTTCTTCCTAAAACCCTTTCATTCTGTTTCACATGACTGTGTTTAAAGAATGAAGTAAATAAACAGCTAAAGAAGTGTTTTGACTCAGTAATATTAAACAAATTCAATTATTTCACCTACTATATTTTGGGTAGAGCAACAAAAACAAGAACGTAAAACAGACACGCCTCACCAAGGCTATGACATGTAGTCACTCAGCATCCTGCTATTAGTCATTCTCACTACAAGTAATCTACGAGCACAGATTGCAATAATGGTGTTTTTTTCCGCAGCACAGATGTTCGTGTTTCCCTGATCATTTTACAAAAGGGTAAGATGGTCTGCAAAGGTCAGGTCTATCTCTTTTTCTAGCACGAATACTGTGATGCTTTGACCATTCAGCACAGAATTTAGACTGTCACCAGATTTAAAGACAAGTATGTGTATTTGCTCCTCCACTGCTGCATGATAATAGCTTTCACTATACCCAGGATCACAGCATGGTCACCATTTCATCACCTCATTATTTTCTAAGGCATTTGAAGAAATACTTCAAGCTCAGAATGATGCTGCCTGAAACTGTCTCACTCCTCCAAGGTTAGATGGCAATTTAAACAATATAATATGAGTGTTGTGTATTGAAAAGAAAGCTAAAACAGTGGTTAGAAGGAGAAGTCAGCAGAGGGCTTTGTGAGGTCTCTTAGATTTCCTTGTGTCTTGGTGGCTGACTGCAAGGAATGTAGATCTGATGGAAAAAAATTAGCTATGGTTTTAACAGTAAGAGATTCCAAAATATGTCCCTGCACTTTGGCCCTGTATCACTTAAGGAGCTAAATGGATTTTTCTGAATTTTCAGAGCAAAGAGGAGTAATACTGTTCTTCTTTCCAGTAAAAACACAGAATCACAGAAACCTAGAATGCTTTGGTTTGGAAGGGACCTTAAAGACCATCTAGTTTTAGCCTCCTTGCCATGGGCAGGGATACCTTCCACTAGACCAGGTTGCTCAGGGTCCCATTCAGCCTGGCCTTGAACACATCCATTAGCAGACATTATTTCCATTTCCCACTGTGACATGGTACCTCAACAGTGTCCTTCATCCTCCCTCATTGCTTAGAACCTTGAATTCAGATATTCTGCACTGGAAATCTGTGTCCCTGGAGATTTGTATTCAGAATCATCATAAACTATCAATGGGCTTCTTTCATATTATTTCCCTGGCCCCATGTAAACTCTGTGAGGTAGAAGGCAAATGTGAATCCACTTCTATATTTTTCTTGATCCCCCTATTTCTCCCCCCATATCTCCTTTGGACTTTTAAGAATGAAGATGATAAGCATCAGATTCCCTCTGTAACATCTTAGACCTAAGAATGCAAAGGAAAAATTAGGAAACTATGGTAATGCCACATGTTCAGTACTGCTCTGCAATGCAACACATCTCTCTCAATATAAAATAAAGCTAGTCCTCATTAATTGAAAAAACCCCATGTAATTCATTTCCATGGAGGAAGAAAGGATTAAAGAAACAACGTGACCACAACTTTAACTGAGATATGGAAAACCCACAGAGCAAAACCAAAAAAACCCCAAGAAACAGAAAAAAACCCCAAAAATCTCCAGTGTAACAGATTTATTTTTTCCCATAGCGGCAGAGGAGATTATATCTGCTGGAAAAAGATGCAGTTTCAGCTTTACTTCAGTTACTGTAGCCTCGTCTTTGACAAATTCAAGAAACATAAACCAAGTGGTGACACTGTAAGGTGGAAATTATAGAGCATAAAAAACAGCGATGACATTGAAATTAATATTGTTCATGACTTGCATCAGAGTAGTGAAAGTGTAAAAAAATATTACAGTTAGTCTAGTGCCTTACATTTTTCTCCCTTTGGAACTTCTTCATCACCAGTCACAGTGCAGTGACTTTGTATGAGAATTTTCAGTAGAATGGTAGAGTCAAAGGGTAGAGTGCTCAAATGTAATTATAAGTCAGTTACATATGCTTGCATTCACCCAGCTTGCTTCATCGATGTTCACGTTAATTTTGTTCAAATTAATTGTATTCACAATGCAGCTTCCTTATTCTCTTTTTTTACCTACTTGAAAAGAGCAGAAGTATTCCTGATATATGAGTCACTATTATGTACTGTCAGATCTCAAAAGATAAAAAATAAGGGGAAAAAAATCATCCAGTGTTGCCACTCTTCAGCACTGGGTTGATTCCAGACCTCCCAATTAACATCATTGTCATTTAAATAAATGTCAACTTTTACAAAGGTTTTTTTTTTACTTATTAGCCTTTTGCTCATCTCAATATTCATTAATAAATTATATAAAGTGTGATGGTCGCATAAGAGAGTATGTGGGAAAGCATAACACCAACACAAAAATTATTTAAACAATTACGCTGCAGGAAATTGGACATTAATCTCCTTCACAAATATTGTGTATAGTAGCATGGATTTCTCTAGCAACTTGCATCTGATTTAAAGTAATCAGCTTCATCTGTTGTCTTAGAAGTGTCAAACATCCATTGGTCCAACTGCAAAAATCCCTTTCTAGAAATAAAAGACATCCCAAATCCCAAGTCATGACTGTGTAAGTCTTAGCCAGGGCAGCTAGTCCTTTTCAAACACACGTCTATATTGCTCCCTTTGCTTTGATTTCACCTAGCTTCTTTCTGTGCTATTTCAGCTCCTTATTTTCAACCCGAATTTTCATTATAACTCTAACTCTGGTAATTTATTTAGTGATTGAAGTAATTCAGCCTTACTATATTGAACATAATTGCTAAATCAAAGACTCTTCTCCCGAGGGAACATCTCTTAATACTAAGGCTGCTTGCCCTTCTGGATAATATGGATGCTGTGATTGCAAGGCATCTTCTTTACTATCATTTTGTTAATCTGTGGTGATGATGACAAAGAAACCTGGGCCTTTAGTTTGAATCCCTGTGTTATAACTTTGAATGTTACAGATGATATTTGACAATTACAAACAAAGTTAAAAGTAAGAATATATTAGGGTAAACCCAGAAGGCTAATCAGGAGCTGAGCCAATCTATTTCTTTTTTAATAGATTAATCTTTAATTTGACAAAGCATTTTGTTTTAACACGTTTAATTGGTATTAAAAGAGTGTGACTGCATCAGCATATAGAGCACAAATTACACTAATTAGTTTTCTTTCATTTACAACTAATAAAATCTTTCCCATCCTAGATATAAGAAACTAGTTGGAAGTCTAGACACTGCATTTTGTAATGGAATTTTAATTATTAGTACAGCTAAATGCTCCTCTCTGTCCTAGAACACAGAAACACAATATTTTTTTAGTCTCAAATCCAAGCTTCTGGTTGTAGTTCCACCTCTTTTTTGGCAGTGGCCATAGGGAATGACTGCAGTCCTCAGGAGTAAATTGACAAGTCCAATGTAAATGACTAAAAGCAAAAGATTATCAATACCAATCTTCTGAGATTTCACAGCACCTGGGATATTACTTCCAGCATGGGTCCTACTTCCAAGAAAAATCTGTTTATCGCAGTCCTTCTACCAAGGAAAGCACCAAAATACCGCTTAAGAAGATGCCACTCACTGTGAGAACACAAATTATCCAGGAACGGTTGGCTTCTGCAGAAATAGTAAGTAGTAAAGTTTTTAATGAGGCAAATTGCCGTTTTGCTTGCATTAGTCTTTCAGGATCCACCTTCTTTTCCAGATTTGTGTACCATGATCATAGTGACTAACCAGTAGTTGGGAGTGCAGGCACAACCGTGAGCACATTACTACACAGAGGAAAGGAGCATGGAAGGATGACACCACATCTGTAATTACCCAGAGTTCTCTCCATATTAGGAACAACATGATGCCAAGACAGAGAGTTATCGCTGTACTGGCACAGCTGAAGATAAAGAGGAGAGCGCTGGGGTTTGTTTGTGACATCCTGTTTAAGATGGACATATGATGTGATAAAGTTAAAAGTGCCTTTTCTGACATATTTTTATTCATAAATTCACTCACAGTTGGAGTGATTTTCTATGTTTTCTCAAGGCAAATTTCATAGTACTGTCCTAGATCACATTAGGAAAAACATTTCTTCTTCTTCGTGAAGTTTTCTAGTTAGAAATAGGTTCTTTGACTGCAGATAAAAGTTTTGAAGTACTAAATGCTGAAGAGGTACTGATCAATGGCTTCATTAGGAATTACTAGCTTCTCTGACTGTCAAAATGTCAAGTTATTTGCATTAAAGAAGCAAATACATTTCTGCTTGCCGTGTCTTTAGCAGAGACATGAACTAATTTGAAAATGTACACTTCCTTTGCACATCTTACTTGTTAATGTTTCGAGTTCATTTCAGGTACTTATCCTGTTGCTCATTTTTCATATTTGAGATGGAATGGAGTCAAGTGACTCATTCATGTCTAGTTTTAGAGTTTTTTTCTTTTTCATGTGAAAAGTAGAGAGAATTTCTGAATACATAGAAGAGCATTAGACTTTCTAAACTCTAATTTCACAACTAAGTGGGTACTAGAATGCAATTAATTTTACATTTTAAAGTAATTCTGGTGAATTTAAATGATATCTTTCAGAAAAAAATCTGCAAAATTTGCAAAACATGTTTTAATATTTATTTCAGAAAAAAACCCCACAACCAACAAACACAAAACCAGAAAAAAAATGCATAACAATTTACTTCTTCCTTCCCTTTGAAGAGATTTCTAATTTAAAATTGACCTTATTTGGAGTGGTTAAGATCAAATAGCATCCATAGGTAACTTCCAACTAAATCTATTCAGATTATATGATTTACATGCTCTAAGCCTGAATTTTTCCACCAAACATATCAACCTAAGTAATTTATGAATAAGAACCAACCTTAATTAACTGATACAATACACCAAATATTTGAATCAATTAAAAAATGAACTTACAGCACACAATGTGATACCAGAAGTATATTCAAGAGCCTGACATAATGGCCTGAAGGTCATTAAAATACTGGTGCAATATTTGTCTGATTTAAAAGATGAAGAATCATTTTGATACTTTTATAGGAATAGTCAAAAGTAATAGTTTAAAAAGAAAATCACACTGTTGGTTAGATCTCTTTGCATCATGTTTACCATGTTGATCTAAATCTTGGAAGATAGTTGTACTTTTCTCTTTCAGCATACTTCTACATTTTCAGAAAAAACCCCAGGTGAATTCCAAAGTCTATGCTCTAGCTCAGAGAGATAATTTGGAGCAGTCTTAAAGAAAGCCAACTGGAAACTGAATGTGTCCTCATTCCCAAATTAGTCATACTGGAAAACAGTGGAATGCTGCATTTCCACCCCACTATTTTGTTGGTGTTTCTTCTCATGGACAAATGGTGCTACCAAGAACCTGACTTCACATAGCAGAGAAAGGGTTGAGAATGAACACAGAACACTTAACCTGATCTCTGAAGAATGAGCAAATAAAATTCTGTTTAAAAGAATGAAAAAAAAATCATCAACAAAGGTCAAAATCTCAGCAACACCTCCAGGGCTCAAACACTCAGTTTCCCAGCCGCTAATGTTGCAGTTTTGAGCAAACAGATTATGCTGCATGGTTTGTGAGATGTCAGTCACTTCTGATAAGGTTTCCTCTCCAAAGACCAGAGCATAAAGTCTACAGCCAAAGAAAGGCAAATATTGCCAAATATCTCCTACAAAATTCTTCTGGAAGCAACAGGTCCTTGATCCCTCAAGGTCTGCTGCTGGCAATGCTTCATTTGCTCAGGGAAATATATAGGATAAGACTGCAGCACTCTGTATTATGCTGGAATGCATTCCATGCACAAGATAACAGCCTCCTTCCTAAAGGTACTGATATGTCTGATATAGGTCTGAAACTGCAGTTATAAGCTTCTAGACTTTGCCACATTCTATAGTCAGTATTTGCAATGCCAAAGTCATCATTGCAAATCAAATACTCTGTGTTCAGACATGTGATATTTGTTTGCGTGGTTGATGCACGGAAATCAGCATAAAGATAAAACACCAACAAACAAAGGCATGAGGAGATGGTCATACAGGTTTGCTTTAGCTCCAGGAGGCTTAAGAGCCCTGAGTTTAATTGTAGTCAATTGAGAAAAATCAACATCTCCAAAGGTCAATGTTCAAAATTAGGCTCCTGCTCTGAAGCGTGCCCCATTTCACATAGGAATCTCCCTCCACCCACTAACTAGAGCAGAACTCATAGGAATATGACCTTATTTTGGGGTATATCACTGAAAGAGGTTATTCAGTTCAGAAGTTAATAAACATACATTTGCAATAACTGCGCAGGCAGTCATTAAAGAGTTATTGATATCCTGTATTAGAGTTGCATGACAAGGTTTTGGTACCAGGGGTCTACAGGAGTGGCTTCTGTTGTCAGACAGAGCCAATGCCAGCTGGCAGAGGACAGACAAACACTGGCCATTACCTTACTCTGATTTGATTGGAAATAAATTAATATGAGGAGAGAGTGATAGAGTGGATTTGGTGAACACCTGGTGTCCAGCCAAGGCAAGCCCACCACATACACAAAAGCAACACTGAGGCTGACAATATTTCTTCATGCCCCAGCAGACAATGAAGGCATCAGGAAGTTGAATGTAGGATAAACTATTCTGCTAGGTACAGCAACAACATACCTGTAGCTATGTGGTACTATGAACAATTAGGATCCCAACCAGGCAGTGGACAGGAGAGTGAGAACAGTATGCAGTTACACATCTTACCTTAGTGTATGGGATGCCTTTCATACTGTTTTCCTAAGTGTGGTTGATTTGTCACTACAGCTTTTCTCCCACTGTACTCTCCTAACCCTTCTGATAGCAGCTTTACATGCTAACAAACTTGCCCTGTTCCCAGTTTTGGATTTTAGTGCTATGTCCATTATTTTTAGATGCCATCTCTACTGCTCAAAGATGTGTAGCAATGCTGTCAGTGAATTAGGTCACATTTTGATCAGGTAAATGATTTTTTGTCTGTTACATTGTGGAATAAGTTAAAGTCTCCCTGCAGTCAAATCATATGAAATGTTCCTTTTAACTTTTCATATAGTATCTCTGAAGGGTCTTGAAATGCAGAACAAGATCAGAATATGACAATTGTAGATTAAATGTATCTCTTTAGATTTACATTTAGTGTTTTTCTTCTCTCCTCTGCAAAAATCAATTAAGAAGAACTTATCTGACTGTGGAGGATATAAGAGGTATTTTCTAGGAGGAAGAGTGTAGAAGTTTATTAGTGACCCAAACAGCATTTAAGATGTAGAAACATAATATTTGAGAATTTAAAAGTAGAACCTTATTTGTGTCTTTAAATCTCTAAGTGTCACTCCTACTGCTGATTTTAGAACAAGCGAAGACAATCACTTCATTGGTACCTTTCCAAAATTTCTGTGCAACAGCAGAAGAGAATTATAAAATCCTTGAGAAAAGTGGAAGGAGATATGTTGATAACCATTTCAGTAAGAAATATAAAAGAGACGTCAACCCAAGGTGGATTAGAGATAGCAACCCAAAAATTCTTAAAAATCATTTGGTAAAAGTTATAAAACCTGATATTTTTGTTTAATTAAAGTGTTTTTTTTTAAAAGCTAATAAAAAATAAAAATAGCTTTATCCTAAAAATAAAAGTGAAAACAAATGGGAGTCTCAATGAATTTTGTATTCTGTGCCTCAGAAGTTAGAATAGTTTTGTGATCCCAGTCTAGGTACAGCTGTACATTTCATCAAGAAAGGTTTGAAAAGAAAAGAAGAGCTTACCTACGTCACCAGTTTCTGGTACTTCATCAATCACGTCTTCACTTCAGAATCATCAGTAGATTAATGTTATCTGGAGGACTACAGTGTCCTGTAATGACAAGTTATAAATCATATGAAAAAGGAATCTATCGTGTTCAGGAAATAATAGCATAGAATAGCCCAACTGGAACCCAGAACATTGTGTTCATCTGCCATTTCTACACAGGTATCTACAAGGAATATATTACTCTTGTATGATGCATCTCTATAACTAAGAAGTGGAGACAAAATTTACATTTTAATATGGGTAAAATATTAATATCAAGTTTTAAGCTTGACATTAAATTACTGTTATTATTTTTGCTTACAGGACCTAAAGGAAGAGGAGTAACTCAATTAACACATTATAATATCCCTAATTATCTAAAATATTTTTGTACATGTCGTGTCATGTCATAATTTTGAGGTGGAACATTCTGAACTCTTATCATCACTTTAATATAAATGAAATTTCTTCTCCTGCATTGATAATCTATGCAGATGGTTTCTCACTCTTATATCAGGATACACTTATATATAAGTAGCACGGGACTGGATTAAAAAACCCCTAATAATCCAATTTAATTACTTTAAAAGGAAATAGGATGACCCTGGAAAGAAACAACAAAAGGGAATAGAGCTCTGCAATGGTTAAACTGATATAGGGGACTCATGTTCTCCTCTCTTTAATTCACATATGAGACTTCAACATTGGTCATGAACATGTTAAGTTTTCCAACAGTGGGTTGATCATTCTGGGCTGAAATTCATTAGTTCATTTGTCTGTCTGTTACACATGTATGTGGAAATTCAGTTCTGAATTTCGGAAGTTCAGTTCTGACTAAAGAAATTTTCCAGGAGAATTGACATATTTCATTAGAAGATTTAGTTTTTGATTTTCTTAAAGAGGAAAATTGTCATAAAATTAGTAACCAGAATTAAGAATGAATCTACTGGTCACAAACCACTAAGCATTCTAATTAGACTTCAAATCACTGTAATTAAGATTTGCTAAGAACTTTGCATTCATGACAAATGTAAGCAAAGAATTTATTTTCGGATTTTTTAGAAAAGTCATGGGGATAGGGACACTCCCTATGTTTTGATGAATGATGATTAACATTGTCAAATTTCCACTGCCTTCAATATATCATTGTCTACCTAGGAGTGTTTAATGTTCTTGGAATAATTCTGCAAGCCCAGAACTGCAGAGTCACAGAACACTTCAGGTTGGAGGGGACCTCTGGAGGTCATCAAGTCCAGTTTCAGATCAGGTTCCACCTTGAAATTCTTTCCAGCCCAGTTTCTTCTTCAGTACACCACTCTACAAATTTCATTAATTATTCATTTATGTTGTGCATACAGTTGCACCACAGAACACACACACTATTTTACTAATTTAGGATTAGTATCATAGCATCATAGGATTAAGAGAAAAATGAGATCAGGTACTGAAGCATATACCAGAATATTAGAGACCAAGGAGCAGAATTGTTTTAACCTTTATAAACTGAATCATCACTATCTTGGGACTGATGAAGCAATACCCAAGTTCAATTAAAATTTCACAAATGAGACTTCTTTTTCAAAATAAAGTATATTTTCCCCATATTTCCACCAAGTATTTCACATCATTTGTTGGCTTTCTGTTTTCTTGTCTATACATGCCTCTTGCTTTTTACTATACAGAGATCCTATGGCTGCTATGCCCCCATATATCTTCAGCACCTTCAATATAAATCTTCAGTTAGAGAGGATAAACTCGGGCCTTATGTCTTCATGAACACTTGTATTCCTTACCTTATGGGCTAATAAAGCTGGATATATTTCATATAAGTAATGTTTCCTTTTTTTTCTTCTATGCTCTTTTACCATTGTAGAGTACTGGAATAGTTCCCAACTAAGGAGATTAGTTTTGCAGTGGTTTTTTTATATATTATGTAACAGCCAGTTTCTAAATATGTGTGGGTTTTGTCACCTAACAGATTAAGTCAGCATACTCTTTGAAAAAAAAATTAAATATAAATATAAAAATATCAACTTCCAGAAGAAACATTGGACTACTTTAATTAGCATATGTAAAGTGAACTTGGGCCAGACCAGAGAGTGGAATCTACATGTTGTACTGTTTCCCACTAAGTAAAGAGGACATGCACAAAAAAAAACCCTCGAAAAATTGTTTTGTACTATTCTAGAAATTATGTCCGCTGCCTCTTCTGCAGTGTTCTGACAGTTTTGAAAGAAGCTTATTTTCTTTCTTTCCATAATCATTGAAATAACTCTAAGCAAACTGCTGTGCATCGTATCACTGACTTTAGTAATTTGCAGGCACTTACAATGACTAAAAACAGTGCCACACACAGAGAAGACTGGTGTTGAATTATGCAAGAGCAAGCCACAAATTTCAGCCTGAATGAGGAAAGTAAGAGCCATGTTGGATATTAAGAAAACATATCAGGTTCAGAGGTCTGCAATTAATCTTGTCAGTGCATGAAGCCAGTCTAACCTGTTTTGCACGAACACAACATCTCAGTGCGTTTTCTCTTCTATGAATACACAGCCAGCCATGGACATGTGGGATTTTAATCCATTAATGTGATTGGACATAGTCAAATTCTTGAATATTATACTGCATTCTTAGAGGTATTAAATATTTACATCCATTCTTCATAAATGTTGTACAGAGAACAGACAGATGGAATGAGTTTCCATTAGCTAGCCTACAGTATATGCAGATAAGACAGATATTTCTAGACAAGAATTACAACCCACTGCCAGCTGGAGCAGAGAAATTTGGTCTGCAGTTGATCCCAACATCTCTGATTGATAGATAGAAAAGTCAATCTAGTACCCATAAATACACTTTTAAAACAACATTGTCCTTTTTTATACAACCAGCGAAATATCATAATTGAATACATTTACTTTTAGAACCTGTTAACACTAAGATACATGTAGTGAAATTGACTGAAAGTAAATTAAAATAGATTGGTCTCTTTTATTGACCTTGACAAATGTACAAATGCCATAGATGATGATTATGATGATCCTTATACAAAGAAAAAACTATAGACAAGCATGCTGCAAAGGCCACTTCCATTAGAGGGGCTCTTTCTATTGATTGCACGGAGCCTTCCTTGAGAAGCACAACAGTAGGTATTTTTTAAGGAAATTGATTTTAATGATTAAAAAGACCTTAACTTCCCATTGATGTTTCACAACAGAAGTATTCTGACTGTAAATATAAGAGTCTAGTATAAGTTCCTTAATGGGAACAAATATATACATTCCCACATTCTTTAACACTTTACAGTCTAATATAAAATAAACTCACAAAAATATGTATAAATTTTACCAGATTATAATGTTTCTTTTCAGGCTTTGCCTTCCTTCTGAAATCAAACACCGTTTTCAAATCTTGAAATAATTGCCAGAGTTCTAACTTTCACAATACATCAGAATAACCTGTGATGATGTTCTAGACATGACTGGAAGGTGGACTGGTTAGTGTTGTGTCATTTTTCAGTGTCTCAGCATGTATAGAGCTGATTATCTTAAGATGTTCATCTTCCCATATGGAAATACCTATAATGCACTTGAGTTTTTATCCATCTATGCTTCCAAGGAACCAGTATAAGCATCTATACAGACATTAGAGAACTGTGTAAAGTAGAAAAGTAGTTTTATGTTTTTTGAAATTCGTCACCAAGATGGTAGAATCAAACTTTGCCAGTCCACTAAAATTTAATGAAAAGTTAACATTTGTGACTGGTCTTGCTAATAATCATCACCTCTGAACACCTGATAAGTCATTTGAGCCATAATCAGTCTTTTTACGGAGGTCTCCTACGAGGTTCATCCTTCTGGATTTCCAACCATGTAGAACAGATTTCTATTTAAATTTCTCCTCTGCATTCAAAAATACTTTAGTGTGAACAAGATCAGAAACTTATGTTCTCAGGTGCCATTTTCCCCTCTCTGATAAAGATAATAAGTGGAAAAGTGAAAAGATAAGGTAATTACCACTCTTCTAAACTTTTAGAGACAGTTATGAAAGTGTGATTTACTGCCTGTTCCAATTATTAGAGTGAATCTCTGTTGCAAGAAGCTGATGTATCTTGCATGTACAAATCTTGGATTAATTCCATAATTTTTGGAAACAATGATAAACTTTATCAACAATGATACATTTCTATATTAGGATTAGAACTGTACCTTGAGTTGGTTCTTCTGCTCGCTCCCAATGATTTCAGTGGGAGGCAGTTTCAGTTGCCTTGACACATTGGTCTGGACAGCCAGTCTTGCTCAGTAAAAGAGAAGAAAAGCTAAGGACATGAGCAAAAACTAATTTTGTTTTATAAATCAAATACTTTCTCTTGCATGAACTGGAATAAATGTGTTTTGGACTGAAAAAGGGGAATGGAAAGAAGGAGATGGGACAGTTGAGGAACAACCCAGATCCTTTATTTGAAGATGAATGAAGGGTATAGTAAAGCTTTTGTTCAGCAAATCCCTTCCTTTGCCAGTCACTCCGACCCATAGTAGTGCTCTCAAGTTCAAAAAGGAAAACCTGGATATAGAAAGTTATCCAAGTATTAAAGTGATGTCAAAGACCCTGCATTTATTTGAGATCTAAGCTGCCCAAATGTCATATCAAAAACTCGCTAAGCCTTGAAACCACATTTTTATTTTGTAGGAAAGGAAGAATTTTAATGGCCCAATTTCTTGCTTCCACAAACATGTTTAATAACTTCTGAGTCTTTTAACACAGAAAAATATACTTAATGACCTAAGACAGCAATTTAAACACAGTTTTCAACTCTAGCCTGCTCTGTAATGTTTCTTGGTAACTTAGATGAAGCCTTTTTACCTCATTAATCATTAAATTAATGTATTTTCCTTACAACTTGGAATCTTACTGACCCAATCGATGAGGAATCTAAAAGATGCAGCTGCCTTGCAATGGCAATAAACAGAAGTTCTGAAGTGCAGAGCTAACTAGTTGTTTTAAAGCACAGGCATTTCCAAGCGAGATTGCCTGATCACCTCTGGTGATCAAGGAGCCCAAATAGCTTGGGTGAGTCTTGATTTAAGGAACTGCAGTTCTTTAACCAATGCATGAAGCATACCTTTAGCAGCAGCAAGAGGAAAAGCTAAATATGTGTTTAGTGTAACAATTCAAAGCTAAAGTGTTAAGCAAAATAATTTAATTCCTGAGAAAGAAAATGGTTCTTTGCCTTGTTCTCACTACAGCACAGCTGTTTTTCAGAGAGGTGGATATGAAAGTCATCATATGTAAAACAAGTTTTCAAACAGAATAATTGTAAAATGGTATAGCCAGAATTTAGAACTGTACTGGTTTTGCAGAGTGAATCTGTTGCTCTGCTTTTATGCATTTTTATTGAAGTTGAGTAAGCCACAGAAACAAAATCATACAACCAGCTCTTTGGATTCCAATATTTTCACTTGCGTTATAAGTTTTTTCTAGTAAAAAAAGCATCTGATAAGACAAGAAAATCTCTAATGATAGCATTCTTCACTGTTTTGCCACTTACTCATGAATGACTGACTGTTTAGTCATAGATTTGCTGAGAAAAGAGGATAAAGGAGAATCCAGAGCTAAGAGAATGTGATTCCTTCATTAGCTTCCAAAGTTCTTGGGAATTTATGTTAGTTAAGAGATACATAAAATTCGGAGCCAGACTTGTATATTCAGCAGTGTTAGTTACTGGACCTACCCTTTTTTTTCCCAGAAATAATTCTTAAACCAAAATGATGATAGGAAAAATGACATAATAAAAAATAAAATTAAATGCTATGCCGTGATGTTTTCTTCTGACAACTGATCTTCCTATTTCCAGCTCTTCATTTAGCAAAACAGGAGATATCATGAAAAAAAAAGAATCCCCCTAAGTATCAAAAACACAGATAAAAATATCTGAATTTCCTAAACAGTGCTTAATTAGTATATTTCCTTCTCTTATCAGACTTAGGAGTTCCCAGGCCACTGTATACAGTTTTACCTAAGGGATATAAAATAGCATTTATACTTTAAATGCTATATAATTATACTTTAAACTTATACGATATACTTTAAATACTTAAGCTCCTAAGTACCCTTTGAAATCACAGCTACATTCTGCCAGGCACTGAACAAACACACAGGTGGATCTGCTTCCTGATCCAGAAACCGTATACTCCATACAGAAGGAAAAATAAGAGCAATAATAGATACTAGTATGATTATTTCCTTATAGTAGCTCAGCTATGGAATGGGAACAAAAAACATTTGGATCAGATCAGATTATAGGACATACACTCTCCTAAGACTTGCAATAAAGGGCATACACTAGAAAACAGTCTAAAGCAGTGCAGCTGTACACCAGCACTTCCCCACACACAGTCATCCAGCCTTCTGTGTCCCACTGGTTTCCTGAGCCACAGGTGGTGTCTTTGTGCTTAATATTCCTGGGTGAATTCTTTTATTCAATAAATTAATTCAAATGAATTATTTTAAAGACTATGTAACCTTTAGAAATGCATGTTCCTGATACCTGCATGAGTTAGCCAACACTGCTGTAGATATGAGTGTTATATCATCCTGGGATTTAAGTAATTCACAGAGTGTGGAGCAGGACTGACTGCTGGGATCTTATGATTTTTCCTTTCCTTCAAGTGTCTGAATTCCTCATCACTACGTTATGCAAAGCACTTCCTTGGTAGTATTTGATGTGATTATGCAGTCAAGGATCACACTTGTACTACAGCTGCTATTGAACGTTTTAAAGGTTATATTTATTTAAAGAATATCTGGAATACTTCACAGTCTATACATCTGCCCAACTAATTTAGATTTCAGCAAGTAAGAGTTTGCTGGGATGTTATAGGGATGATTAAGCACCTTAGTACAAATACTACACCACTTTCACTTTCTGTCAAATCACCATAGGCTGTACTTTAAAGAAAATCAGGCAAATGGTTGGATGGTCAACAAAGATGAGACAAAACACTTCTAGATACTTGCAGTTTACCGTATGCTAGAGTTTATCCATCTGTAGAACAAACCACCTGCCAGCTGTTTGAGTAATATGACTGGATAAGCATTGCTAACTACTCTGTAATAACAATAGTACTTCCAAAAAGAGAAGTTGTATACAAGGTATGCACACTGATGGCTTTTGCAGACAAAAAATGCAAATTAAGGCTCATAAGAAAGCAATCTTACCCTGCCAAAATATTTATTCATGGCAGGCATTATCTGCACAATTCAGAAACGCATACACCACTCCATATCACAAACTGCTGACAAGATGTAGAAAAGGCAATAAAACACTAATGTCTATGCACTTTATTTGTTACTCTGCTGAGGTAGAAGTACATGCATACATTCTCAAAACTAGTTAGAGAGCTGATTGTCAGCAATTCATTCCCTAGCATTTCTGCTGCAGATCCTTCATTCACTTAGCCCTAGAGCCATCAGCATTTGAAGGCAAATGTGGAAAAAAATCCTTGCAGCAAGCAATGCAAGAAGACATTACACATGTCCACTGGAGGACTGATACCTGACTGGAAAGATAAACTGGCCTGAAATTTTAAATGACCTTTTGACATTAGGTCATTGTCCCTGTTCTATTACAAATTAGATGTCTATACCAGGCTTTAAAAATCCTTCTAGTTCTTTTTGTTGGGATATGTTTGAATGCACTTTAAAACTTGAAGCGCATGAACTGTTTCTCTTTGTATTATTAAATTCTGTATCTTAATCCATAAAAGCAGAAGCATTTTTATTTCACATTATTTTTCACAATCTTTCAGTATTAGCAGTGATATTACTGGAATTAGCTGTAATGCAATACTTCAGCAATGTGTAATCAAGGGATATTTTGGAATAGGTAGTGTATTTTGACATTAATAATTTCCTTTTGAGGGAAAGCAACGTATACAGACAGAGCAGGAAAAGCACTGCTGTGTTTTTCTGAGACCATTGTTAGTTTCACGGTCCTCTTGGGATGCTATGTCCCATAGCATGGCCTAAGATCCTTGTGCTAGAGTACACAAATATCAAATATTCTTTTAAACAGGCATTTTTGGTACTCAGATTTCATGCAAGTATAAATGGACTGATATTCAGTGATAAACTCATGGCATCTCTATCTCTTTTCAGATTACATTGATACTAAGAAGAACACCTCCCATCTCCATCTACTCTTTCACAGAATCAGAGGATCACAGAATGGACAAGGTCGGAAAGGACTACAGTGGTCCAACCTTCCTGCTCAAGCAGGGCCATGCTTGAGAACATTGCACAGGATTGTGTCTTGATGGTTCTTAAGTTATATTCAGTGAGGGAGACTACACAACCTCTGTGGGCAATCTGTTCCAGTGTTCTACCACCCTCATAGTAAAGGTCTTCCTTGTGTTCAGGTGGAACTTCCTGTGCATCAGTTTCTGCCCATTAGTCTCTTGTCCTAATGCTTGGCATCACCAAGAAGAGCTTGGCTTCATCCTCTTGACGCCCTCCCTTCAGTCTCTTCTTGAGGCTGAACAAACCCAGCTCTGTCAGTCTTTTCTTGTAAGAGAGTTGGTCCAGTCCCCTAATCATCTTTGTCACCTTCTTCTGGACCTGCTCCAGGAGTCCCATACCTCTCTTGAGGTGCCCAGAACTGCACACAGCACTTCAGATTTGTCCTCACTGGAGCTGAGTAGAGGAGCAGGATCACCACTCTTGACATGCTGAAAATTCACCCCAGGATACCATTGGCCTTCTTGGCCACAAGGACACAGTGCTGGCTCATGGGAAGCTTGTTGTCGACCAGGACCCCCAGGTCCTTCTCTGCAGAGCTGCTTTCCAGCAGGTCAGCCCCCAGGCTGTGCTGCTGCCTGGGTTTATTCTTTCCCAGGTGCAGGAAAAGCACTTTTTGCCTTTGTTGAATTTCAGAAGGTTCCTCTCTGCCCATCTCTCCAACCTGTCAAGGCCCTTCTGACAGCCTGCACAGCCCTGTGGGGTATTGTCCACTCCTCCCAGCTTTGTGCCATCATCAAATTTCCTGAGGCGACACTCTTTCCTTAGAGTAAGAATGACTGCAGACAGAAATAACGCCTATGATAGTTGTATGGGTGAAAGCTGAATTCTTCCATAGCAGTTTGTATAACAGATGTTGAGGTTTCTCTAGTGACATCAAATCAAACACAGCGCATAGAGGTTGATTTTGATCTGCATTCCCATATCTTTGCTAGATACAGATGCCCTGGGCAAAGAATGAACACTGTTCAACTGCCAAAAGCAGGCACAACATGTTCAATGGAATCTTGAGAAGCATAAGAATAAATAAAAATCCTTGTCCATGCATACAGAAACCTCATTATTTTTATTACTAACCCTGCCCAGTCTTACAAAGAGACTTTATAACTGTAAATCTCTATCAACGGTTTTGTTTCTAAACCTTTTTGTATATTTTCATTACTAGACTCAAAGTCCCCAGTTAGGATGTTATGTTTTAAAACTATGCTGATGATTTTCCTCAGCTCTCTGAATTCAGTGGTAGAGGGGTAAAGCCTTGATTTCATTGCTATGTTTGTTGCAGGGTAGAGGGTTCCAAGGCACAGAAGGGATACAGCCTATTTCTTTTCCTGCCAGTATTGTACCTTTCCTGCCAAACCATGAGAGCAGGATTAGAGAACTTCTAGATCTCCCCAGTCAGAGGGAAGGCTCTCTGCATTTTCATTCTGTACATTTCTGTTAGCAGATGCTTGGCTAGCTACATTTTATACTGTGCAGATGAAACCACAACAAATAGGTCTTGAATAGAATTACAAGTTCTGCAGCTCCTCTGGAGGGGTCTTTAGTTTCCAGTAATTTCCATATTTGTTAACTCTACCTCATAATAACAGACTCCTCCAAATATAAAGAGGATTACCCAATATTGATCTGTTGCTTGCCAAACTCTAACTCAGGTCAGACTGGAATATCAGAGTTTTCATTCACCAAAATGGGGGATCTTAAAATGCAATTGCAATAATGCTAGTTTGTTGAAGTAATATTATACTTGCATTAGAGACAGAGCAAGAGTCTGAAAAAATAACACAAAAACCCAGAGTCTTGTATAGCACAGGAACAGAGGGTCAAGGGTTGAAAATTTTTATGCTTAAAATTTTATGCATTTGAGATGCTGGGACAAACCATCTGTTTTTGCAACTTAAAGAAATTAATATTTAAATGAGATTTTTCAATATAACAGTCTCACACATAATGAACACAAAAGCACCTCAATGAGCATCTCATTTTTTACTTTAGTAGCTTTCACGTTGAAAAAAATGGAATTTAATTTGCATTGGGAATGGGTGTCATTTGCATTGGCAATGGGTATCATTTGCTTGAGCTGGTGCTGGACTTTATGGATTCTAGGGTGGCTCTTATGTCTAGTCTGAAATCATGTTTTTATACATGCAGTGTTTCCCTCACTGTCTGCAAGAGATGAACAAAATGTGCTTGTGCTCTGAAGTTTGTTTTAACTCAAGGAATGTGTGGGTGAAAATAGGGAATACAAAGAGCCGAAAACTTGCGTAATGAGAAAAGGGTTGGGAGTGAAGGGTGAGAGCTAGGACTGCATTCACAGAACATGGTATGCCTGTACAGGGTCTGGGGAAGGTTAGACTTGCTGTGTGCTATCTGAGCCCAAACAGAATTTCCCACAAGGAAAATTTCACCTGTGTCCTCTGTGGGAGGTTCCAAAGTAAGCTATTCCACAAGTGAGGCCTAGGGATCTACAGAAGAAGGAACTATTGTACCTTAAATGCTTCTTTCTAAAACCAGTTGAATGCATGTTATGTTGAAATATGAGTTTGGGAAAAACAAGCAAACAATAACCACAACAACAAAGTCAAACCGCTAGTTTCCAATTAAAGGTTATAGATTTAAAAAAAAAACAAAAAGCAATGGCTAATATTTATGACAAATGAAAAGACTAAGAAAGATTTCTGAGACTTGAGGCATCTACTTTGCTTTTGCCTTAAAGTTGGGAAAATACAATAGGAGACAACTATTTGGTTCTCCATACACTTTTATGAACAGGTAATATCAAAGCCAAAAAAAGAAAACACAGTGGAAAAGAAGTTTTGAGCCAAAAGGAAGTTCAGCAGAAGGAGAAGTAGTCTGTCTCCTTCACCAGTACAGGAGGACTCTCTGTGCAATGAACTGGGGAAAACAAGGTAGCAACTAATAACTAGCAGGAGTTTCATTTAATTTGGGAAAATAGGAAGATTACCATGAATGTCTCTTCAGCTTTTGCTTGAGGTGTTTTAAAGCAGACAGTGTCGTCATGATGAGAAGCATGGAGAGACATAATTGAACCAGGTCAAAGAGATGGAGGATTTGCTCCTATGTCTAAAGACACTCTGGGGGCCAACACCAAGAATAACGACAAATCCATTTTGTATTACAGAAAAGCCAATCTCAGTTGAAAGTTAATAGGAAAGAGCAGTCTGGTGAAATCATGATGGCTATGGGTATCTGGGTGTACACACTTGGGGCCTTTTATCTACATACACAAAGCAAACCAACCAACCAACCAACCAATCACTACAACCCCTCCCCACAACCAACTTAAAAAAAAAAAAAACAGCCAAAGGAAAGATAAAAGGAGAAAAGAAAAGAAAAGAAAAGAAAAGAAAAGAAAAGAAAAGAAAAGAAAAAAAGAAGAAAAAAGAAAAGAGGGAGAGGGAGGGAGAGGCTTTGTACTGATCCAACAAAATTCATACCATCAGATTGTTCATATAGTTTCTGAAGCTTTGTCCAAGATGAATACCAGTCTTCCGAACAATGTCTAGGCATGTTCTGAGCCAGGATCATTTGTGAATCTCCAACAAAGGCTACAGAGCCCCATTATCACCCAGTAATCATCCCCCAGGAGATGGCCCTGGACACAGTCCATCCAATAAGTACTCCTGGATCCTCACTCTCCCTGGATACCTCATCCCTGGAGACACATACACGCATACACACTCACAAACATACACACAGCACAGTTTGTAAGTAAAGGTGAAAAGGATATGTTTTGTGCATATGCTAAAAAGTGGAATGAGATTCCAAGTCATAAACATCAGCTAAGAGGGGGGTGTGAGGGGAAAGGTAGATAATATGAGTATCTAAATTAGTTTCAGACTCAGAGAGCTGCTATTAAGATTCTTCAAGAAAGTAAAGTATTTAAGATAATGAAAAACATTGCAAATGTTCTTAGTTTCATTTGTTTACTGCTTTCACAAACTACTTCAAGGAACTCATTAATGGAAACTAATTGGAACAGGTTCTGTGTTCATGTCCAGCTTCTTTCATAATTGCTGAAGTCACTGATTTGCCATGAAACAGCTCCTATTTAATCTGTCTGATTAAAAAGGGCACTTTCTCTTGCTGTACTCATTCAAGTGGAAATGAATTGTTCGCCGTCATGCACCAGGCTGTTCCCTTCATTTTATAAACCAAAGGATTAGGCAAATTCAGTCAAGAAGTCTTGAGGACTCTTCCCTCCCTCCATTCCATTCCTATCATGAGGTGAAAAACTGCACTGATTATGAGACCTCTTTTTAATTTTTTGATTACATGAATTAATTGGACTTTCAGACTGGACTGAATTAATCTTCAGTAAATTATTTTCATGTTACTGTGTTCCTTATTTGAAAGTAACATGAAAATTCCTTTGTCCTAAAGAAAAGCTCAGCACAGATTGCAAGAAAGTATTTCATTCATTCCATCTTCCAGGATGAAAATGTGTGGGCCCAGAAAGTTTTGGTGCGATACCAAAAAAAAAATTATGTAAATATTAACACGAAGGAAGGAAGGAAGGAAGGAAAATAAAGAAAATTCCTCTTTTTTTCCCCCTGAAGAACAAAGGAAAAAGAGTAGATGGAACATCAAATCTATAACAGTTTCAACCACCTGTATGTGTCACAAAAAGAAATAGCCTTTTATTTTTTTGCTTGCTTGTTTTCTTTTCCCTACTAAAGACCCCCAAAAGATCTCCATGCTGGTAAATTAATAGCTTTGTTTTTCAAGAAACTAGACATATTTTACATTTTCTAGAATGGAAAAGTTCTCCTTCCCAAAAAAGAAGCCATGATTTCTGTACCTAAAAATGACAGCAGTTGCAGGTCCCAGAAGTGTGGAGACTTCCACGAACAGCTAGGAATACACACAAAACAAGCATAATACACTTTTCAGAGATGAGTTGCCTGTTGCAGAGATGGGGTACCTCCACTTAACATGGCAAGAATGAATTATAAATCTGTTAATAGTTTTTTTTGCAGAATGCCTTAGCCCCAGTGTGATTTGATAAATCATCTGGTCCCCTTAAAATAAAAGGCCTTATCTTAACTTTAAAGACTCAATTTACTCCAGTGTGTTTAATGTTATTAGAATATCACCTCTCCTCTTTCAAGCAGCTTATCAGTATCCTAGACAATGACTTCTGGAGAAGTCTGCAAGTTCAGAAGGCTGACTCCTTTCTGAACAGGACTAAAATTTAAACTTTCCAGGAACTGTGTGTGGTTTTGTTTTCCTTGAAGACAGAGTGACCACTAGACCACCGAAATTAGATCCACTGACCCCAATATAAACAGCTGTCACTCTTTCCAGGAAAAAGAAAGCAGAGACAGACATAATAAAGCTGCCATTCTTTTCCAAATGCTCATGACTTTTTCCTCCCTTTGCAAAAAATTGGGTCAAAAAATACTCTGATGCTTTGTGTTTCATTCTGCATTATTTTCGGAATAACTTGTTTGCATACACAAATCTTGACAATGGGGGAGTGTGCTGTTAGATGTGCTAGGATACTGTTATCCAGCCTTCATTCCCTTGAGAAGCCACCTCAGGTGTGACCATGCTCCTCCTTGCAAAGTTTATTGTGTAAATACATTTTCCATGACTTTATCCAATCACAGTCTATTTGTAAGGTTAGATTATAAAGAGTGGACCTTATACTTGCCCCAAAACAAGTAAACAATGGCTTTTCCCCTGTATCGGGTTTGCATGGCCAAGCTTTGTTAGCGGGGTGGCTAGAGGGGTGGCTTCTGTGAAAAGCTGCCAGAAGCTTCCTCCATGTCCAGCAGAGCCAATCCCTAGCAGCTCCAAAGACAGGTGTGTTGCTGGTCAAGGCTGAGTCAGTTAGAAATGTTGGTAACAGATTTAAGAAGAAGAAAAAAAAGTTACTGCACAGTTGTAATTGTGGCCAGAGAAGAGCGGGGTGAGAACATGTGAGAGGAACAACTCTGCAGACACCAGTATCAATGGAGAAGGAGGGTGAGGAGGTGCTCCAGGTGTTGGAGCTGGGATTCCTCTGCATCCCATGGGGATGAGCGTGGTGAGACATCTGTGCCCCTGCAGCTCATGGAGGTCTCTGGGGATGCTGATATCCTCCTGCAGCCTGTGGAGGAGACCCACACCAGAGCAGGTCGATGCCTGGAGGAGGCTGTGATTCTGTGGGAAACCCATGTTGAGAGGGGCCCACACTCACAAGCCTGTCCTTGAAGGACTGCACCCTATGGAAGAGTGACCCATGCTGCAGCAGTTTGGGGAGGACTGCTGGCTGTGGGATGGACTCATGTTGGAGAATTTAATGGAGAACTATCTTCCATGGGAGGGACCTCACACTGGACCAGGGGAAGAATTCCTCCCCCTGAGCAGTGGGAAAAAGAACAGCTGATGAACTGACCCCCATTGCCTGTCTCCCTGTGCTGCCGGGGAGGAGGTAGAGCTGAGAAGGAGGGAGGGATGGGAGGAAGGCATTTCCAAGGTTTTACTTTACTTCTCATCATCCTGCTCTGATTTTTTTAACAATAAATTAAATTAATATCTCTAATTTGAGCCTGTTGCCCATGATGGTGTTTGGTGATTGAGCTCTCCCAAACCTTATCTCAACTCATGGAGCCTTCATTATATTTTCTCTCCCCTGTACAGCTGTGGAGGGGAGGGAGGGAGAGCCTTTTGTGGGTGGCTGGCATCCATCCAGGGTTATACCACTATGGTCTTTTTGGTGCTTTGGCCAGGAATCCAGCCCTGATCAACTGCTTGGAAGGTAGCTATGCTCACTGCTATAACACCAAAGCAGAAGGAGGGAAAGTTTAAGGCTTTTAAACCCACAGAAAAACAACCGTGCCCCAATGCAAGCACAAACCAAGCTTTGCAACATTAACAGCAAGCTGTGATATTGTATAACTTAAAGCACACTGGTGCTATCTAATTCCTTAGTTGCATGAGGAACTTATAATTCCTCAGTTGCATGAGGGCCTTCCCTTCTCTCTCTTGAGGGTAATAAAGCTGAGTGAGTTTTCGGTGATAAGCCAGTGGGCTATGGTTTGTGTTGCACTGAATCTCTCTTGCACATTTTATCTGTTCTTAGGGCAAAATTGACTCTTAGACCTTCTGTAATTCCACCAACATCGATTGGATTGCCTGATGAGCAATTCAGAGCTGAATTTAAGCCTCTGAGACACAAGTGCTCCCTAACTAATTAACCTACAAACATTATTGTGCATTGACAGTTTGCCAGGGTATAGTCTGTACTGAAGACCCAAATCCATCAACATTTACGAAGTTTTCTCTTCCTTGGTTAAAACTGTATTCTCAGCTTTCTCCTAAAATTAGTGCTGAAGTGAACCACCATACACCACTGGAAAGCAAACCCTTATGCCATGAAACATCTGATGGCAGAAAGTCAACTGCCAAAGCAGTTAATAAATGAAACCAATGCAGCTTCATTTTCCTTGGTACAGTTCATAATATTCAATAATGGCAAATCTGAGCTAGCTGCTATTCCAAAAATAACAATTAGCAGGAGGGGTTTTGTGTTTACAATACTGCAGCACCCTGCAGCTTGAACAGCTTTGGCCCTCCTAAAGATTTGTTTTCATTTCTAACAGAACTGTCGTGGTTTAACCCCAGCCAGCAACTAAGACCCATGCAGCTGCCCACTTACTCTCCCATCAGTGGGAGAGTGGAAGAAATCGGAAGGGTAAATGCTAGAAAACTTGTGGGTTGCAATAAAGACAGTTTAATAGAGAAAGCAAAAGCCACACACACAAGCAAAGCAAAACAGGAAATTAATTCACTGCTTCTTTTAAATTGCTACATACTCGTTCTCCAACAAAAAAATCCACTTCTGAGTATTACTCACTCTAACTCTTTGAGCAATTCCCATCACTTACTGCTTCTCAGTGTTGACTCTACTGTTCAAAACAGAACTATTATATTTTAATTGAATGAGATGAGGATACCACTTAGAGCTGTTAAATATTCTGTAAGTGCTCCGTATGAAAGGCACCCATAACCAATGTTTCTGGTGTATTTACTTTCTCAAGTTGTCTTTGAGTATGAACAATGCAAAATGATTTATCTCTTTCTACTCAGAAACTTTGATCAAAATTCAAAACTTGTAAACATTTGAGAAATCTAATAAGTGCCCATTATTTTTCTTTAGTCTAATTTTTTTTATTTTCTTCATAAATGAAAATTTGCTTAAAGTTCTCCTGCTTCTCAGCTGTGATTTTTTAATGTATTCAATTGACAAAAGAGCAAAAAAAGCCATGCTGATTTAAACCCTGGCTTGATATGTACCCTAAGTCATACATCATGTGAAATCAGTCTAAAAATCTATCTTCTTTTTTTTTTAAGGAAATATATGGACAATGAGAATAGAGGAAGTACGAATGGTTATTCCAGTGCAGTCATAATGTTATGGTTCAGAGCTTGTCCAGCTGTTTTTTGCTTATTATTTACAATAAGAAGGCTGTGCCAGAGCATAGACAGACAACAAAGGACTAGTTTGTTTGTTTTGGGTTTTTTAATATGATTTTTAAAACTGGTAACTGCTTTGGTAAGGCCTGAAGCTTGACAATTTTAGATGTCAGTTTGCACTACTGAAACTAGTTTGAATGTTGATACTGAAAATAATATATTAAAATTATTTAATCCTCTCTTATCATTACACTGATAAATAATATTGATTTTTATCATTTTTTCTGCGCCTGTCTTACATTCCTAACCTGTGTGATGTGATGTGCCTGTGCAATAGTTTATTTGTGTGTCCAGATTTTCTGATGTAACGGCCCCCCTAATGCCAAATATAGCCATTTTTAATATTTTACAAATTCCACTGTGAGTTAACATGTTTTGCCCCCAGGTTTGAAAAGGGGAACTAAGAAAAAAAAAAAACCAACCAATTATAATCAGGGAAAGTCTGTTAATACAGATGTACAAGATTATTAAATTCAAATAAAATATTTACAGAGGATAAGCAATGTTTTTGGTACACTACGCAATTTACATTTCAAGTAGGAACAACTAATCTTCCACACATTCTGGTTTATAATAATGAAACACACACACACCCCAATGGAAGGGAACAGAGTCTTCATTAGGAAACCATTTAAAAACAAATGTGTGAATATAAATGATCTATTTGTATCCAAGCTCCAGAAGATCTAAAACGAAAGCCAGAAAGCAAGATGGTGTTGAACAATATTGCTTTTGAGAGCTGATTAATGTTGGGTTGTTGTACTAGAGCTATCCCCATCTTATGAGTCCTGCATAACAGCAACAACAATATCAGCCTCACAGCAATGATGGTTTCTGCTTACTTAAATGGCTACTTACTTAATTTTCTAACAGTGCTGCTGCTACCAATTAAACACAAGTGCATATTAACTGCTATATAGATGCTATTAGTTTTTCTTTTCCAGTTGGTAGCTCAAGACAAATAGCTAGGCTGCTCTTGTAAAGATTACTGTGTGAGTACATGATTTTTCGGCTTCCTGACAATTTGGAGCAAGTGAGAATAAAATTATTTCAGTTGGTGTAAACATATGTTAAACTGATGTACATATTTTACCACACACCAAATTTAAAAATAAAGCATCTCACAGAGACCAATATATTTTTGCATGAGCACAGTTGCTTTTTGACCTGAGAAATATCTTCAAGTTAGGGGAAAAAACCCCAAACAAACATCAAAAAACCTCTGACAAAACCAGACATTTTAGAACTGAAGGAACCATTTCAAGTACAAAAGTAGAGATGCCTACTTCTATCCAGTTTCTTCATTTCCCCTGAGTTTGCACTAATAAAGTTACAGAATCACTGAATGTTTTGGGTTTTAAGGGACCTTTAAAGAACATCTGATCAAATCCATCTTGCCATGGACAGAGACATTTTCTGCTACCACTTGTATTACTATAATAAAATGAACAGAAAATTAAAAATTTTTTAGGATCATCAAGCCTAATATTTCAACGGAATTTCACAGTACAGTATGTCTCCAGCTCTAACCACAAAAACATACACATATTTATACATGTACATATACACACACATATATTGTACATCTATTTATACATATATATTTAACACATATATTTACACTGTAAGTTTCTGTTATCAATTTAATACAATCTGAGTTTCTACATCTAGAAAAAATGCCACTTTTAGTTATTCTTCTTTTGTTTGAATTAAGAGAGTACTAAACCTGGGGTTCACTGGTGCACGTACACAGCAAGGGTCCAGGACCACCCAGTCCACAACATCTTATTTGCAAAATTAATTATTCCTTCTCCGAATATAAATACAGGCTGGGTGGAGACCAGATTGAGTGTAGCCCCGAGGAGACAGACTTGGGGATCTTGGCTGATGAGAATCCAAACCTAACCCAACAATGTGCGTTCGCAGCCCTGAAACCCTGGGCTGCATCAAAAGCAGCGTGGCCAGCAGGGGATGTGATTCTACCCCTGTACTCTTATCTCACAAGATTACACCTGGAGTATTGTATTCAGGTCTGGGGCCCCCAATGCAACAAATATGTGGACCTGCTGAGTGAGTCCAGAGGAGGCCATGAGGATGCACAGAGGGCTGGAGCACCTCTGCTATGGAGACAAGCTGAGAGAGTCAAGGCTATTCCACCTGGAGAAGAGAAGGCTTCAGAGAGACCTTATAGCAACTTCCAGTACCTAAAAGGGCTACAGAAGAACTGGAAGGGGACTTTGGCAAGGGCATGGAGTGATGGGACAAGAACTAATGACTAGTGAAAGAGAGTTGGCTTAGATCAGGTATTAAGAAAAAATTCTTTACTATAACAGGGGCAAGGTGCTGGCACAGGTTGCCCAAAGAAGCTGTGAATGTCCCATATCTGGAAATGTTAAAGGCTGGGTTGGATGGGGATTTGAGCAACCTGGTCTTGTGGGAGATGTCTGTCCATTACAGGGAGGTTAGAACTAGATGATCTTTAAGGGCCCTTCCAACCCAAACCAGTCCATGGTTCTGTGATTCCATTATTTAGTGGTTATATGATTCTACCCAATGGGATTCCCTCAAGCAATTTCCTTTTTGAGTGTTTATGAAATAGGGCAGCTAAATTGCACTGTTGATGATACAATGCAAAGTTTTAGTATTTTATTTATTCACTTCAGAGTCGAAATGCTGGAAGCTACCCAGGGCCTAGAGTAGTTTTACTGAAAGACTGCTCCTGTATGGCACAGGTCCAGCTGTGTATCTGAGGACTTTCACAATCACAGATATGAACCTCTAACCTCTGAGCCAAGAATCACCTTCCAAGTATGGCCTTGGCTCTAAAAGCAGCCTGAAGTGGACAACACTGGTAGTTTTCTCCTGTTGTGGTAAGTTAGCTTTTTGTTTATTTGGACAAGCTTATGGAAGTTCTCCTAGCCTTGATTTAAATTTATCTCCCTCAATTATCTGCAGAAGAAATCTGCTGGGGTTGTTTAGCCTGGAGAAAAGGAGACTCAGAGGTGACCTTATCACTCTCTACAACTTCCCGAAAGGTGGTTGTAGTCAGGTTGGGATTGGTCTCTTTCTACAGGAAGAAACTGACAGAAGGAGAGGACACAGTCTCAAGCTGCGCCAAGGGATATTAGGAAAAAGTTTTATGGAAAGAGTGGTGAAATACTGGAATTGTCTGCCTGGGCAGGTGGTGGAATCACCATCCCTGGAAGTGTTTAAAAAAAGATTGGATGTGGCACTTGGTGCCATGGTTTAGTTGAGGTGTTAGGGCATGGGTTGGACTTGATCTTGGAGGTCTCTTCCAACCTGGTGATTCTGTGATTCTGTGAAGATGATTAAAATCACTACTTGCCTAGTTTGGCCAATATTTTGTATGTATTCATTTATGTTGCAACTGCAAATGCTTCTAGACCTTTAACAAACCTTTCCAATTTGAACTCTTTAGCAGTCCGACTAGTAAAGCTACTAAGAAAGGAAGTATAGGCTCTCATTTCAATGACTTCCCATTCCACTCAGTGTAAAAGTCAGATTTTTTATGGGGAAAAAACAAGCATTCCAAATTTTTTCTTTCTTTGGCTCTGAAATATCATTTGTTATAGGGGAATAAAAAAGACATTTCCCTTAGCCAGAACTGGCTGTTCTGTCCCAAGTATGTATTATTCAAGTTTTGTGTACTGAACTCTACAAAGTTCTGTGAATAACAAAATCCTACTGGAAAGAGCCTGATGTAGAATGTAGAATGCTTAGCACCATCAAACCAACACCTTTTCCAATCCATTTGTGTGTAGTCCACGGTACTTTTGACATTTCAAGTAATTTTCCCTTATGGAGATAGAGCTACAGTGAGCAGTTTATTGAAAGAGCTTTTTACTTTTTTTCCCCCAGTGTACACATAAATGCCTCGCATTTTCTGCCAATTAAAATAATAAACAAACAGTATAAACTGTATAGATTAGAAAAGAGTATAATTGCCCTTTTTAGTCATATAAATAAGTGGTTGTCTTGCTACAGGGAAGAGATAAACTAGACAGGAAGAGTCAAACTAGACTTGAATTCATTTTCACCTCCCATGGTGAAATCTTTTATTGCTGTTTTTCTGTGCTACGATGGTGGAATACAAAGCCTAGGTCTCAACAAAGCAATAACACTGCATTGATGCGTTCCCAGAATCGAAGCCGTAGGCAAGCAACACTACTTACTGTCAGGCCCCAATTCAAGTCTCCTTACAGCCCTCTGGGCATTTCCAGACTAAATAGCTTTGAAAGGGGGAACAGCACATTAGCAGTCCCTCTGAGACAATCTGAGTAGAGTTACTGCATAAAACCTGCAGTTTAAATTATGTTAATAGAGCTGCAAGCTGCAAAGAAATTATTTATCAGAACTAGTGCAAGACCCTAGAGTTTATGCATTTTTTACATGATACTTCCATTCCCTCACTGCAGTCCCGGGTCTCTTGTACAAACCTTTATATGTCACCAGGAAAAGGGAATCTGTCATTTATATCATCTGTGTTTGACCAGCTGTGGTTCTTTAACTCCATTCATGCCAGGGCTTCCCTGTGTCTGTTCCACAGAGTGCATCGAACCTCTGTTGGGGCCACAGATGCATCAAAGCCTTCAGTTGCAATCCAGCACAGGATGGAATGAGATGACATTCTGTGAATGATGATATCTGCAAGTGTTCAAGGCCAAGTAGGATGGGGTTTTGAGCAACCTGGTTTAGAGCAAGGTGTCCCTACCCCTGGCAAAGGGGTTGGAACTAGATGATCTTTAAGATCCCTTCCAACCCAAACCATTTTATTACTCTCTGATTTTTTGTGTGACAAATAGCACAGACCATGGCCATCCTCACTGCTGAGGCATGCAAGGTAAAGTGCTTCAAAGGTACTGATGCATCTGCCTAAACTAGTGTCACATAAGTCAGGAATGTAATTTTTATATATTTGGAAATGACTACCTTTTCAATGCATGTTAATAATTAAGAACTTGACCTTGGAGCACAACAGTATGAAATGACAATTGACCAAGCCCAGGTTTCTCACGGTGAACGTGTATGTATAGCAGCCTTCGTGGATCAGAAAAACAAGTGATAAAAACCCCCAAGAACAGAGCGAGGAGAAGGATAAGATATGCATAAATTATCTGAAGTGACTCCCAGAAGGTTAATTAGTTTGTTTCTGGGACAACTATGTGCCAATCTCACTGATTATGAGAATGTTCACGAGAGGATGCTTCTGTTGGAAACAACATGGCTTTAAGGAAAGAAAATTAGATTGTCTCCAGTCCCAATTTCATCCTCTCTGATTTCACAGTGCTCTGATTTTTCAGCTGCTGTCAGGAAGAACTGCTCAACAGAATGCCATCTGAGATGACTGAATGGCACTGCTATGATGGCAAGAGGTTTGTATTCAAAATTTCATCAAGAGAGACACCGCTGCATGGCAGGACCTGATTCTCGCTTTACTAACACCAGCTCAAATCAGCAGGAAGCCAATGATATCAACAGAATATCAAGAACAATGGAGTGAGACCCACATTAAATGTGTGTGAAAATCAGTGGGAAAAGATAATGGCTCAACATATCTGTATGTACTTTTAAATTTGCCAGGCATGAGAAAAATCAAAGGTAATCACGTAATATAAATGGGTCCATTTAGTTCTGACATTAAAAGGTGGGTGTCATCTTCCTAGCTTTTAGGTCTCTAATCATTTCATTCTACTTTTCCATTATTCATAGCCCTTCACATTTTATTGAATCGCTCAAGACTACTCACCCTTTCTTTTTCATCTTTTCATTTTAGTTCTAAAATTTGTGTGTGCGTACAAGCTTGGGAAAAAATGTAAAAGAGCTACTTAGCATTTGAAGGAGTGCTGCAAACAGTTATTTCAAGCCTTTTGTTCTAAAATAAAATCAAAAGCCAAGGGAGGAGACCTTTCAAATTTGTTTCAGAAGAGTTTTTATTGCTCAGGTTTAAGAGAAAGATTTTTTCCCCCTGGCATAAGCCATCATCAATCTGTGGTGCTGCTCTAATTTACGCCACCTGAGGATTGGAAGTGACATAAAGTGAGCAACTAAAAAGAAAGAGTCTACACGTGACTAACATCTGTCACATCACTTAATATACTGTTGCTCAAGGAATGAAGTGACAAGAATTGGTGTAGTGCCAAAAAACAGAACAAGAGAAAAGCTTCAAGTTCGTAACTTACTGCAAGTTTTCAATACTCCTAAAATTACTTTAGAAATTCAGCAAATAGAAATACAGGAATACATGCTAATATTAGTGGAAAGTGATTGGACACTTTTGTCATGTCTTTAATGATGAGCAGTTGTAGGTAGCTTTGAAGAATGACTTTTGCAAGCTCATGTAGCCCAGCCCTAGGATCTCTTATATGATCTTTCTCATGGATAACTTGTATTTTCTTCTATTTTCATACTGAGTAAAGAGGCTGTAAACCCAAGCGTTGAATACCATGAGAACATGGGGACAGAGCACACATGCAATGGCATGCAGAGTCACAAAAGAAAAACTCACTTTCTCTTTAGAAAAAGTGCCTTGGGGAAGCTGTGGGCAGAAGCCAGTCTCAGGGTCTATATACCAATAAAGAACATTGCTCTGGATGCCTTGTGAATTGCCTTGGAAATGAGACCTTAACCTTATGGATACTACAAGAAAAGAATTATAGGATTATAACAAGATATTGCAGAAGAAATCTCGTAACCCCCCAGAGCCCGCAGGCAGAAGTCACTGTGTTGGTTAGTTAAGGTATTCCTAAGTTCCAGATGTGTAGTATCATGATTTCCCTTCATACTTTATACTGTTAACAGAACATCACTAGTTATAAATGTAATACTACGTGGGACAATTTCTTATAAAATGGTGTATAAAATTTTACACTGTGTCTACTTTAAGTTGTAACAGAAACAAGAAGATTGAAGCATAGAATATGTGATTAAGATTGATAGTACTTGTACTAATACAAGAATCCAGGAAATGAGAAAAGCTCTCATGACTCCATCCCAGTAGCAGAAACAGTCAAGGGAATGTCAAGGGTCAGAGTCCCCTAAGAGGAGAGGTGTCTCTTGCAAACATTTTTCCACTTCCCTTGAAAATACAGAGAATAGTGATGGAGGGGAGGCAAAACAGCAGTGGCCATCTTAAGCAAAGAAACCATTTTTTGAGAGGTGAACTGAAGAGTTCAATTTACTGTAAGAGAAAGATAAAGAACTGGCATATTGAAAAAGTCAGGATCATATACAGATTACGATTAGAATGTAGTGATTAAATAATTATTAAAACACTAACAGAGTTTAGTATTTTATTTTATTTGTATATGTATGTATGTGTTTATGTACTGATTTTACTAATGCCCAGTAATGTAAATTCATGTTTTGAAGTAAACACCTTATTTTAACCTTAAATCTTGTCCAGTAGGAAAGATGCCCCTGACTGACTTGACACACCATTCCATATCCATTCATGGACTAGATGGGTTTTAAAGGTTCCTTTCAACCCAAATTGTTCTATGATTCTATGGTTCTATATATAAAATCTCAAAAGTAATTTAAATATTCATCGTGGTAAGTGTCCAGCTGTTTAGCATAGACTCCAAGGGGGAGCAGTATGTGCCACCTCAGAAGGGTTGAACAGACTGGTTAAAGGTCTGGTGCCACAGAAGCCAGAGAAGAGGGGTCCTCTGGGGATCAGTGACGATTGACAAAATACAGATATCTTGAGCAGGGAATGAGAATCAAATGTGAGCCAAACGTGACAGAGAGAGAGTTTACAGCAAGACGCCAGATTGTTTTACTGGGGTGCTTCTTTTGCAAGTAATTTTCTCTTTGTTTCCTTTCTGTACCTTTTTACTTTTTCTTTTTTTCTTTTCCAGGAGGGGAAAGGAAGAGTGTATGTCAGCATAGGGGGAATAGACAAGCTTTTCAAGTTGATAACCCAAAAGCAGGTGATGATCTTTTGCATTTTTAACTCTACATCAGCAGAAAGAGAACAAAAAATCTTTGTGTGTGTGTGTGTGTTCTCATTCACTCCTAGAAGAGCACTCAGACTCTTTCTGTACTGCAGCAGTGCCAATTTATCAATAAACAATAATGAAAATAAGAATGTGTATAAATGTTCCTGGGGTACAGCACCTTGTTGACTGAAAGTATCCATCTTTTATACACCATCATGCAATAATTTCTTCAGGCATCACATGAAAAATAATACAAAGGAAACCTCGTTAGCATTAATGTGACAACTGCCAGAAGATATGCAAGAAACAATTTTCCCTTAAATCATTTCTTATTGGAGAAAACCCTAAAATATATTTGCCCATAGTTGAGTGAAGCCAGGGAGCATTATTATTATAGGTTTTCAAGTTGATAACCCAAAAGCAGGTGATGATCTTTTATTACTCCAAAGATCATGACACCCTGATCATGCCGATAGTATTTAGGCTAAGAGCTGGTTAATACCAGATTTTTGGAACAGTGGGCAAAGTCAGGACCCTTCTGCCTTTGAACCATGTAGATATAGTTGGACAATCCTTTGGTTATTTAAACTATGCTGTACAATGCCCACTTCTCCCAGCTACCATGATGGGGAGCACTGAAAGCAGATCTGTTGAGATTTCTTGAAAGCAAATCTATAGAGAAAGAGAAATAAGCCAATACATGAGAATCAGTTATTTCTGTCTGACACATGTATTGTTGCACATCGTTTATCAAATTTAGAGAAAGTTAGAGTCCTGTCATGGCAGCAGTTATTTCAAGAAAAAAATCTTTCTGGACCTTCAGAGGCAGGTTGGGTCCCCAAAAAAGTGCTAGTGTGCTTTTCCGTATTCCCCACTTACACATGTTGTATTCACGGCTTCACAAATCCCAGGCTTATCCAAAATCATGGAGAGACGCCCTCTCCAACCAAATATAGGCATATACTACATGTGACAATTTCCCTCTAAACACCCCATGGCCGTGCAATGCTATTTTGATGTACTGCTTCTGTAACAGAATATGGGTGCCTTTCTCCAGACTGTTCAACAGATGGCAAGGAGAAGTCATATATATGTCCTCAGCAGCTAACCCCATATGGGGCTTGACAAAAACAATGCAGAAAGATATGGCATCATGACAGAATCCATTACTGGCTTTTAATCCTGATAGTGATGCAGAGCTGAGCCATAAGCACAGCTGTAAGTGCCTTCGGGAGAACACTTTGCCCAGCTCTAGTTCAGAAACAGATCATTAGAAGTAAATCAATATAACCTGCCGTTCTTCTTCACTCTGTCCTCTTTCAGAAAACTAATCAGCAGCACAATGCTGGATATTGAGAGCTATATTCTGGCTGTACCAATTCACATCAGACTGAAAACCGGAGGAAATCAGAAGCAGCAAAAAAGAGAGAATTTTTTTCTTTCTACAGAAAAGTGAGGGTAAAAAGTCACTTGCAAAGAAAATGTTCATGCTCTTTCCAGGATTTGAAAACTGTAATGTGATAACCTGCATCTGTAATTTCTGTGCAGAGACAGAAGATTTTATTTTGCCCATTAAAGCTTTCAAAGTGTTTTTATAATAATGCTTTTCCATGTTTTTTGTGGTATTAGTAATATGCCAAGTCCTAAAATCATTTGTGATACGCAGTAAAAGACCACTGTAATAAAAAAACTTAAACATATTTATTCTTTTGCATCCTTTGTTTCATGACTAAAGAAAAAGGTATAAAGAGACCAGGTGTTTGTGTGAGGCTCTGCAAAATATGTATTTGACAATTCTGTGCTGAGTTATGGAGCACTGAATGCCAAGTCTCTGCCTTAACCACAGCACAGTCTTTATCTTCCAGGTCTAGTGATCCAACAAAGGTCTTCATTTCTCTGAGCTAAACATTTTTGCTGTCTGAGAGAAAGATGCTTTAGCAGATTTGCTAAATTTTCAAAGTTACACACTGAACAATTTCTGGATCTCTCAGTAGCACCCCCAGTCCTCCTGGAAAAGCTAGCTAAGAAACAGAATGTTACTTTTGTAAAAAAATGTCACAGTTGAGGCAAAAATATTTTTTAAAAAAGAATGAAATTGCTTGGCAAATATACATAGAAAGGTAATCCAATAGTATGTCTTGATGGTCCCAAGAACAAGCTTTTGTATCCTGAACCACATTCATGGCAGCTCTGCATTTCCACTCTTGAGATCCTGGATGGTCTTGCCTTCTTCTTACCTGAAATCTGAATGCTGATCTTTTGCACTGGTATCTGGAGGCATTTTGACTAAGACAGAAAGTTTTTTGGAAGTCAGATTGGTGGGTGAGCTGGCAGGAACACAGCCAGGTTTGTTGTTAGGCCTGCTCCTCTTGGAATTGACATGCTCCCGAGGAACATTTCACTTTGACAAATTGGCATTTTTCCAAAGGAAAGCATTCTGTCAAAATACTTGTGCCCACTTCTGCTGCATCTTCATCCTTGTCACTCTTTGCCCTGATGGGAAAATTTGACTGCTGAGATAATTGCAGATCAGCAGCTTTTCTCTCCAGGCAAAATGCTGAACTTGTATGTCCCTCACCCCTATCATTGAATCAGAGAATCATGGAATTATTTGGGTTGAAAGGGACCTTAAATCTCATGTAGTTCCAACCCCCTGCTATGCAAAAGGACACCTTTGACTAGACCAGGTTCTCCAAGCCCCATCCCACTTGGCTTTGAACACTTCCAAGAAAGGGGCAGCTGCTACTTCTCTGGGCAACCTGTGCCAGTGTCTCACTAACCTGATAGTAAAAGATTTCTTCCTAGTATCTAATCTAAATCTGCCCTCTTCTAGCTTAAGGCTTTTCCCCCTTATCCTGTCAACATATGCCCCTGCAAAACATCCCTCTCCAGTGTTCCTGTAGGCCCCCTTCAGGTAGTGGGGTCCTCTAGGTCCCTGTTGGGTACTCTCCTTGGGCAATGTCAGTAGGATGTTACACAGGAAAAATTTTCTTGTGCTCCTTTGTTGCCAAATTCCTTTTATACTACCCTGCCAGTATATATGCTATACAAAAAGCACAGAAGTTATGTTTTGTCCCTTGACAATGTTTATGGACTTCTCTGTAAGAGAACAGAGGTTGGGGGTGATTTTTGTTTACAGTTTCTAGTACAACATGTTATTGCTTAGATGTAATAAAATGTGAGTGTGTTATTTATAAATACTGCAGCAGATTTAATTACTGCTACTTGCAAAAATATATGCCACTTGTTGCCACAATTATCAGGTACAATAGTAGACATCAAGCACTGTGCCGTTTTAATGAGAAGCGGTCTCTTCATTCGGGTCCCCTCTTTCCTCCAAAATGCAATTAGGAAACAGTGATTAGTTGAGCCAATTCCAAATTGCATTCAAATGAAAGCAATTTGGCTAGTTTGTAGGTCCAATAGGTGATACTTTCCGAAGTCCCTAAAAGAATTAATTGCATTTTTCTGCCCACACATGTTCTGGAGAGGGGAGAGATAAAAGTTCTCTTTCATGCAAAGGCTTTGTTTTTGACAGTGAAAATCATTTTTCCATAAAAGCATATCATTAGGACAAGCCTGCAAGACTGAGAAATTTGTATCTGCCCAGAACTTTTTTCTTCATTGAAGAAAATATCGTCCCCTAACATGCATAATATTTCTGTACCTCTGAAACCCTCCAGCTGCTGACATTTTAACAAACTTCCCACAAATAAAGATGTTTTTAAGTGGCGAATTCTACTTTACGTCCAAATCCTGAAAGGAAACATTCAGATGTGTTCTAATAGCTTCTAGCAACTGATAAATCAGCGATGTGTTTATAAGGATGTGATTTTCTTATCTGCTTTGAAAAAGCACTTGGTCGGATATCTCAGCTTCGCAGTAAATACAGAACATCACTGCCGTTTAATTTTCAAATGAGTTCAGATCCAGAAGATGTGGCAGCATAATGACAATTCTGATGGCAAGATTAGGGATTTCAGCTCCTACCCAGAGCAATTAGAAAGATTTCTATTTATAACTGAATTATTTTCACATTATTCTTTCTCAGGTATCCTTAAAGGTCAGAAAAAGAAACTGCAATGTTAAAAGTAACCAAGAATGCAAGGGCTTTAAAATGTTAAGATCAGTCATTCCTCAGAATCTCTCACAAACTATTTCCACAAACTTAACTGGATTGATAAAAATCCTATTGTTCTATATGCATTATATATATAATGACGGGTTTAATTTTTTTTTGTTTGAGTCTTGTCCAAATTCTGATTACCTTCAGCCTACCTAGACTTCTACCTCGAGCATTAATGAGATGTCATTTTCTTTAATTTCTGTCCTAAATTGCTATAAAGTGCTCTATTAAACAGCTGCCCAAACCTGTCTCTGTTTTAAGTTAAGCAAAATAATGATGGATTTATCCACAGCATACAGACACAAGCAATGGTTATGCTACACAGGTGTAAAAAACCCTATCATGAGAGAAAATTATTAGCTGTGCAGACTGACCACCAGCTGTCTCAAAACAGATACAATAAGACTTAATAATAAATGAAAGGTTTTATTTGTGATTAAGGACATTTTATAGGTTTGCACTGAAATTTATCCCAGGATTTGCTTGTGACTCTGCTTGCATGACAACTAAGTCAATAAAGGTTCACTGAAGTAAAAAATGGGTCTGTTTTCTCATGTTTTTCCCCTCCATGAAGCTTCAGAAGTAGCTGATCTGCATTAAGTTCCCAGTGAGGATGAAAACTCATTGCACATAGATGAAAAGTACAGCTTAAAAATGCTATTTTTGGTGGTGCTATAACCGGATTGTTCCTACATGGTAATTAAGGTTGCTGCTAGAATTGCAATAACCAAACCAAGCCTGGAAGTACTGTTATTCCTCGACACATCCACTCTTCTCTTACTCTTTTGGACACCCACTCTTAGTCACATTTCAGGTTTTGAAATTTACACAGATATATGGAATAAAAACCCATCAAATGTTCAGGATTTGTCTTTTGTCTTTATAGTCCTCATCACTCATTAATGACACTCACAGACATGGCTTTGACTGTTTTCATTTTTTCTCCTCCACTCCCCCTATTTCATGTTGCACAAAGAGCTGTGAAACAAAGACTCATCAAAGTCATCATTACACTACATTTAACTTCACAGAACTGCCTTTCTCAGCTATCAGATTTTTTAAACATTCCAAGTCCTTCTGTTACTGGATTCCCTCTCATTATTTTGGCTTCTTTGACACCCATTGCTGACTATTTCTGCAATTGCCCTCCTCCTCTGTTCCCCCTTCTCAATTTTTTCTGGGTCAAACACCCTTATGCATAGTCTTTCATTTGTTTGAATTCTAACAAAATAGCATTTTAGCTATTGTTGAAAAAATTAAAATTTTAAATTAGTTATTGTTCATACTGATTTCCATCTGTATAACTTATTAGTCCCTTTTTTTTCATTTTCAACGAGCAAAAAAATCTTTGCTGGTCAACTATTTATCTATATCTTTATTAAAATGTAGATATAAAACAACCAGATCATTTATTTGCATCAGATTAACTGCAGAAATACCCTTAAAAAGTCTTTTGTAATAGATCATAGGTTTTTATAGGTAAAAACCAGTAAATTACCAGTGGAAAAAAGAAAAAAAAAATATATAAATTGTGGGTATTGTTACCCACAACTCTTCATTAGGAGAATCATTCCTCTGCCTTTTAACAAGCTGCCTTTTAGACCTTCATCATCTTTAGGTGTCCTGCAAATGGGGAGGTTTTCCCTGACTCTGTCTTCTTTACTCCCTGCTTCTCTATATTTATACACCTTGATAAAATACCCCTGAGTTTTCTCCAGTCCAGGCTGGTCAGTCAGAGCCCTCAGCCTCCTGCCAGGTGCTCCAGTGCCCTTTACTGGGCATTCTCTGATATGTCTGTGTCTCTCTTGTCCTGGGGAGTCCAGCACTGGATGCAGCATCCCAGATGTGTCCCATGATTCCCGATCAGAGAAGGATCTCCTCCCTCAACCTGCTGGCAAAGCTCTGCCCTCTGCAACCCAGCAGACCGGGGTCTGACTGTGCTGTGAGTGTACATTCCTCCCTCAAGGTTAGCTTGGTGTCCTACTGGGCCACCAGGTCCTTCTCTGCCAAGATGCTTTCCAGATTGTTTGTACATAGATTGTCCTGGGATTATTCCTTTCCCAGAGACAGGAATCTCTGGGAAATTTCCTTTTGTTGGGTTTTGTGCAGTGTTAGGAAGCCATGGGCGGCATTTTGGCAGTGCAAGACTCTGACATAATCTTTTGGGTAAAAGACATTGGATTTAATTTTCCTTACATGGGGAAAGAAATAGAAAGGCCGACAACCCCAACAGAATCTCTAATATAACACACAGTCATTTTATATACTGATTTTTTATTACATTATATTAAATATTTAACACACAGGTTTGAATCAGCATAAAATAGAAGTGTGTCTGGTCACGTCTAGTCTAACATAAAAGAGATGCCACATTGTTCTCTTCACAAGACAAGGGAGATGTATTTTTGAAAGACCTACTGAAAAAGATTCTGAATATGAAGAATTTTTTCAAAGCATCTGCTGATGCACTGTTGTCAGTTGTGTAAGGGTAAGATGTACCACAACTTGAATGAGAACAGCCACAATAAAAATGTAAACACCTCTGACCTGAAGCAAGGTTAAAGACAAAATGCCCTTGTCCTAAAATCTGTTATCACCCTCCCAAAGATCATTTCACAGTGTTGTTTTAATTCAAGGCTCTGAGTTTCACCAATGATTTTCATCTGAACCCGTAGCACAGGTTACTTACAGTTACATGCTGATGCTTCCTTGTAAAACAGAAAAGGTTACAAACCTTCCTGCCAGAATAACAATCTGAGCAGGGAAAAAATAATCCTGCCACTGATTTGATCAATTTTGCTGCACTGCTTTGTATTCCACAGACAGTCAGAATGTATAGGATTAATATTATCTGCATACTTAGTGGAAGTCCCATGGGTTTTCCTTTTATCTGTACGTATGACAGGAATCCCAGTCTGCTACCATAGTGGGAAATGACAGCACCCTTTCAACTGCACGTACTCTGAAATGCTGCAGTTTGAGTGAGATTGTTCTTTACAACCATAGGTGAATACAGAGAGTGTGTCAAAGCAAAATTACATCTAAAAGAAAGATGTTTTCTATGTGGTTCCAACTTGCTTTTCAATAATTAAACAAGCTCACCCATTTTAGTTTCTCAAATTCAGAGTTTAAAAACATGCATGTTTTTAAAATGTTTGTAAATTTTTCAGGCTCATCTCTTTTCTTGTTTGGTTTTTCTTTTTTTTGTTTATTTGTAGGGTTTTTTTCTTGCATTGCCTAATAAAGCTTAATAGCTCTTTTCAAATTAAACTAAATTAATATGCCAGCTGTACCCAGTTTTGAGCACACAAAGCCCCCAATGGTTTATAATAAATTAATACATATGGTTATAGTACATCTTAACATGAAACTCTCATTTGCATGTTGGATGCCGGATTCTATTAGTTTTGCTTCATAGTTCTTAGATTAAGTTTATCTCAAGACATCACTCTCCCTGCCGATAAGTACAATTAAGGACATATTAATTTGCTCTAAGTGGATTTTCCTATTCTGGTTTATAACCCATGGATGAATGTTTACTAAAGAAGTGTTCTAAATTCCAATATTTTCTTACTGCCCCACAAAACTTGTAATCCCTCTCCCGTGTGAGTTTTCATTATCCAGCTGTGACCTGCACTGGCTATTTTTTCAGTTCAGTTAATACAGGCACCATTGCTTTAAAATGGCATTGATCTGGTTGTCACTACAATTAAGCATGTACAAAATCAGCATCTCAGCAGCAGCCTCTCCTCTTCATTTGTCTTGCACTAAAAAGAAACTCTGGAAGCACAGATTCCCTCAACCATTTATCGAGCTTTAGGTTCTACCTAAGATGAGACATGAAGGCATCATGACTGCTTACAGTGCAGATGACTCCTGAGATTAGGATGAAAAAGTCAGATCCTCTGTAGTTGTTTGTATTTCAGTTCTGGGTTCCATTTCCAATACAAATGTCTAGAGCAATTTTGTATGCTGTAAAATATCCTATTTGGCTTTCAGCTTCTTGTCTAGAATGGGGCAGTGTCCTGCAGATCCTGTGCCATAATTGTCTGACTAGCTATGTGCTAAAGGTGTATGTGATAAAGCTCTATAAATATATATATATGTATATAAATGTCTTAATAGAGAACTAAATCTTCAATTTAGCCAGAAGAGCATTTTGATAGAAGAGTGCTAACAGAAGTATTATCCACACACTGTATTAATGCTACACCCATATGTAGTGTTTGGAGTCCATGCAGAATACTAGCAGAGTAGTGTCACATTCCCTAAATAATTTTTTAAACCAAATACAATAGAGTGGGAGGTTTTGTTGTGACTCTTTACGCCTATAAATTTTAAATGTCTCACTTCCTGTACAGACAGAAGTTAGGATATTCTTATATCCATCAACTATAGTTAAAAGTTTTGTGAAAGCTAGATAAGAAAGGAGCAGTTAAAAAAATTAAATACAATTATTCTTGACTTTTCTTCTGATGCTATTTTAACTGATGACTGATATTATTAATTCTGTAGTACTAGCTTTCAGTGACAATGGTTTTACCATCACATCATTACTGGGAAAAGTATGCAAAATATAATTACAGCATTGTTGTTTCTTTTTATGGAAATGAGGAAAAAAAATGTAGTCAAAACTGGACCGTATGGATTTGCCCATGATGTAACTGTGATTAGGATATATTAGAAAATTCATGAAAAGAAAAGCTTAATTCATTAGCCAACTAGGTAGCTTAATATTTGTTCCAAATATTGCATCATATCTCTAAGGATTTGTTAATTTATGGCATTGAGCTCAGCAGTTTTCTCCTCTACACAGAGACTGAGGTAAGCCTTCTGAAAGAATAGGCATGTCCATAGGATTTTCTGGAGACTTCAAGAGAAACTATGCCTTTTTTTGGGAGCCAGCAAGCCACAAGATATTAAACATGCTATTTCACTGAAGAAAATGCAAAAATATTGAACAGAAACATTATAACAAATATTTTGCCTATTCAACATTTTGTATCGTGAGTTGTAATTGGAGGGAATGTGGTTTATTCTACCCATCTATAGAGAATGAAACTGGACTCGAAAGAGTGGTATCAACATTCAAGTCACATCACTGGCCTGATGAACAACCTAACAAATCTAGAAATTATCCAAAAAATCTTTGCTTTGCTCCCTGATCCAAAGACTATTTATGTATTTACTTGAGAGTCATCAGCTAAAATAATATAAGAAGAAGCCAACGGGACCAAGACTTTTTATTTGCAAGGTAGTGACTTCCAAACAAACCTCCAGGTCCTCCCCTTACTTCTCCTTATTTCATGAGTCTTACTTTCTGTTCTGACTGTTACTAGAACCATAAGGACTATTGAGAATGCTATCACCACTTACAGCTTCCAAAAAGGCGCTCTACAGACAAATATGAATCTTCTCAGAATGAGAAGGATACTGGATCTTGATACTTTTGTTCTTTCAAATACCTTCAGGGAGTGAAACTCATCAACATACTTCAAGGCTCTGACCATCATAACAGTTAATCTGAATAACCTGCCCATGAACCACCTCAGTTCTGTTTGGCTCTGATGAGCAATCTGAGCTCTTCTTATTTAAAACAGCTGGTGAGAAATATTGACCAAAGACCAAGAGAAAAGAACATCCTGGAGGTTACCACAAAAATGGGCAACTGTGGCTTTGAAAGGTTATTCATGAACTCTATGGTCCGTTTAGAAATGGTCTTGCATTCTACTGCCTTCTCTTTGGCAGCCATTGCATTGGTGTCTCATGTGAGGGCAGCTGGGAGATGTTATTACATCAGGGACACTGCCAAAGATGAATTACAGGTAATGGGAGAAAAGGAAAATGCAACATTTCTTGGCACTCACTTATACAGGTGAAATCCAGAACTTTTTATGGAAGCTCATCAGGTTTTCAAAAGACAAAGAAAGAAGTAGTTATCCTTGTGTAGTTGCTACATAGTGAGATTTCTGGCAGTTGGCTAATATCAGCAACCATTGGAAAAAAAGTTTTGTATCTATCTGCTCTAGATGTTCAAAGATTTCCCAGGTTGAGTTAATATATCCCTTCTAAAAATGCATTAACTCTTGTGACGTAGATTGATGAATGACCTGAGTGATGTTATTCTTCTCTTAATCTTTGCTTTTGCACAATTGTCTTGAGTTTTTTAGCAGTTGCTCTTTTTGTGGTCAAAGTGGTTGAAGTGCTAAACTCTACAAGAGGTCATTGTCATTCTGAAGTTAGGAGGTCTGTATGCTTTCAGATGTGTTGTAAAATATCTACTGTGTACCAAAGCCATCCAGTAGACACTTCTCTGAAGTAGATGGCTGTAAATCAGGAGGCATATTTTGAGGGAGTGAAATATTCAGCAGGACACCAATATTTTATGAATCATACAGATATCATTATGAAATTTAGAGGATGACAGTGGATATATAGAGGGATGCCCTTTCTGTGCCCTGGCAGCAGATGACTCCAGCAGTTCTTTCTGTTCTGGATCAGCTGTTCTTTCTGTGGAGTTTAATATCTATACAAATTGATCTTTTAAAAATCAAAAGAGAAAATTAGTCACAGGCATTCTAAATTTCCCATTTTGACATGAGAAAAGGGAAAAAAGTACAGTACCTGTTTGTTAAAGTCATATAAACATTGGTGTATATAAATTGTACAGGACAAAAATAAAGAGTTGTAGATAGCAGATATGACAGTGGAATCTAGTAACTTTTTAGCCTGTGTTCTTTGCCATTATCATGATTCAAGGGATATGTAGCAATGAATATAAAAATAAATTGCTACTAGTATAGAAATGAAAGGTTTTCTGAAAAATACTGATGGTGATAGAGCTAGTATAATTGGCCTTGTTCCAGCACTTTGCAGTTTTTTTACCCTAAACGACTAAATTTCATCTGATTAATAATGACTCTTTCAGCACTAGAAATGTGATTTTTTTAAGACTTCCATGGATTCTCTAAGGAACAAAAACACTTCACATGCCATGCGCCTAAATACAACAGTTTGAATTTTAAGCAACCAGCATTTGCAAGGAAATGAAACGCAATCGAAAGACCAGGACTTTTTTCAAAGGAGTTATTTGCAGAATAATAAGGCTTACTGGGAACTGCAATGTGCTCTGGGAAAACCTGCAAGTAGCAGAGAATTTCACTGAATGGAATATTCATTATTTGCTTAGCTCTGGTCACTACCTCTCTAATTCTGCCACACAAGGGAAGCACTGTTTAGTGTCCAATAACATCAGACAAACCCACAAGCCTTCACATTTCATAGAAAAGCACAGGATTTAAATTCGTGTTTGAGACACCCTGCACGTCTATGGTTTCCAGCTTTGTATCTTCTGCGACAAAAAGGACCATGAT
Organism: Corvus kubaryi; assembly: GCF_017639235.1. Taxonomy (NCBI): domain Eukaryota; kingdom Metazoa; phylum Chordata; class Aves; order Passeriformes; family Corvidae; genus Corvus; species Corvus kubaryi. The sequence goes on along the minus strand of NW_024581077.1, from coordinate 5,014,759 downwards.
TAGCACAGCACCTTCCACAATCTGACTGCTCTAAACAGATGGAAAAAGATAAGTATTTTCCTGGCCCAATGGAATTTTTATTAGTTCCCATCCTATCTCTCTGTATTTTTTGATGAAGCTGAGTATTGCAAAATCAATTTTCCAAATTATTGCTATCAGACAGCTGCTCCAGAATTCATCTCCTCTAATGAAGTCACATTCCAATTTCTTTCTTTTTTGTTTTCTTTTTTCATTTTTTTTCCCCCATGAACCATTTGTATCCATTTGTTCTTATCCTGGTGTTATGCTTTAGGTTAATCTACACCTTTCTTGATGCCCCTAACTTCATGTATTTATCCTCTGCAATGCAGGGCTAAGCACAGTCAAATCCAAAGGTTTCAAATTAACAAAGTATTCAAATCTGCATTTAAGTTTGATGTCTGTGCAAAAGACTTGTTTGGTTTCAAATTAACAAAGTATTCAAATCTGCATTTAAGTTTGATGTCTGTGCAAAAGACTTGTTTAAGTTAGACTTTAAGTACATAAGGTTTCATATAGATAAAATAAAATCTGGATTTTTAGGGCAAAGTTTCTATCTGACACTCATGCCTTTTCAAACATCTGTTTAATCCACATTGCAAACTGGTGTTAACACCCACACAGATACAAGGAGAAATAATTTACAAGAATCATATTTTATTTTATGGATATTTTTCTAATGTTATGCATTTGGGCTAAATTTTCCCATCAGCTTATGTGACTAAAGACCATGAACATGAACACGAAGGGGCACAGAAGAATGGTGATGGGCACAGGGTGATTCCAAATAACACCAGGAGAGACATGAGCCCCTGACCTGGTGCCTCTTGAGGTGTCCTAGGTGAGCCTTAACCCCATGGGCTGGGAGTGACGCTGTCACCATGGGGCAGTGCAAAAACACCTGATAGACTGCCAGTGCGGATTGTGGGATGAAGTGGAACGAAACTTGGGGATTGCACCGGATTTACTGGCACGTAAGATGGGATGTTGGGAGAGACTGAAATGTTAAAGGTAAATGACTCAAATAATCCATTTGCAAAACCAGCAGGTGCTTTGCTGAGGCCAGATTTGCACCCCCCAAATGAAAGGGAGAAAGAGAGTTTTTGGGTGTGTGATGGCAGAACTTCTGATCTGCATAAGAGCAGCCTAGGTACAGAGGAGATGTGTGCCCACCACTGGAGGAAACAAACCACCCTTTGTTTAGCAAGAAGCTGCAGTTTGAGCCAGATAAAGGAAAAGACCGACAAGAAGCAGATCCTGCAAGGTGGGATAATGCTTTTTATCATGACAATGCCCTCCCTCCAGATAAGGCTCAGGTGTAATCTCCCCACCACCTCCAGAGGAGGTATTCAGTGTCCTTTCGCTCTAATCTGCCCCAAGGGATCTAGTAAGATCCTCAAGGGTAGGTGGTAACAGATGTCTGATAGAGCAAGCCAAGACAAGTATAAAGATAAACCAATGTGGGAAAATAGTGACAAGGAGACACATTAGCCTGTAAATAGTGCATGTTCAGGGCATTGCTCAGAGAGTAGCAAGACACTGGAATGAAGTTGTAGCTACACCTTCCCTGGGGAAGTGTTCAAGGCCAGGTTGAATGAAGCTCTGAGCAACCCGGTCTAGTGGGTTTCATCCCTGGCCATGGCAGGGGGGTTGGAACTAGAGGATCTTTAAGATCCTTTCCAATACAAGCCTGTCTATGATTTCTATGTCTTCTATGAATAGGCCTACAGCAGCCTCATCTCTGTCAGGCTCCTGGATTAGGAAACTCATAACATCTTCCACAGGTATTTGCTCTAGTTCCAACAAATATGCAAAAATATGAAAATAACAAACATTTCTCTTATATGTGTTGGAAAAAAATATATGAGATCTTCAAGGCCTAAGGAAGGCACTAGAGAAAGGCAAATTGGGTTTTGTTTGAGGTATTTGTTTTGACATTGAAAAAGTTAGTTAAATTTACCCTATGCATTCCTAATGAACCCGCATTTTCCTCAAAGGAGACTGAGCACAACATGTGTGTAAGCATATCAGCAGAAAGGCTAAAATAAATGTTGCACAGGGTTGTACACATGTCTGAAGAATACTGGGAAAAGCAGGATTGTTCTTGCAGTGCATGACCCTGAATATACTATACCCAGCCCCTCAATAAAATGAAGAGATCCTACAGAGTCCTTTAGGCATACACCAGGTTTCTGTGCATTAAGCATACATATAATGTGCACATGGAAGCTGCATTGCTAGAGCAGTTTTGCAGTAACAAAATTGTCCTTTACAGTATCAAGTAGGGAGCAATATGGGAAAAGCATTACTGATGGTGCCATCTTGTGTTTGAGATCTGGAAATGTTGCATAACTTCTTGTGATAATCGATTTGTAACCAACTTTATGAAGTAAGTGTACAAGAGATTGGAGCCTGAACTTAAGTGGATAGACAAGAAAACAGGTTTTGAGCTTTTATTCTGCAAAACACTTTGTGTTTAAATATATAGGGTTTTATATTCAATTAATGTTTTGGATGATCCATCAAATAGTAATAAAGGAATACTTGCAGTGATTTTCTCAGTCTCCCAATTAAGAAATATTTACAATTCCCTTTCATTTTTATTTTGTTTTATTTTGAACTTTCCAAGTCTAAAGTCCATAAGGAAAAAATGCAAAACCACCAGAACTAGAAATACTGCAGGTGATTGCTAAAATCTTCAAAAGGAGAAAGCCAACAAATTGAAAAAAATTCTTAGAAATATCTAGAAGGGCCTGCAAATTACTTGAATGTTTCCTACTTGTTTCCTCATAATTTAAATGACACAAAAAGGTGAGAAAAATGCAACCTTTTGCAAAAAGAAATAAAGCTCACAAGTCAGCATCACAGCCATCTGACTGCAAACACTCAGAGAATCAGAAACAGTGCTTGCTTTTAGTGAAGCTGAGTTCTTTTGATGACAGGATTACAAGATAAAAACTGGGCAAAGAAATATGAAAACATCTTGACATCCAGATAACCTCCATTATATATGCAAAAGCCAACTACTGGGAAAAGAAAAACCCACTCAAATCATCTTTCCTTAGGAACTTAAAATAAATAGTTGCTTGTTAAAATTTATAATTACCAAAAACTTGTTGCATACAGTTTGCTGATGGATTCAGGGAAAGAAAGAAGAGCTTATATAGCTTATTTTTAATGTTAGATGTTGATGTTTGAATTGCAAATCTCTGGATGCAAAATGTTTTATAATCACTTCTGAGCTGCAACACATCCAAAAGGGGATTTTTGGTGCGCAGTGAGCAGAGTTTGCTGTACTTGGTCTGACCATACAGGCCTGTTGGACAGAGTTCAGTAACGCCTGTCAAGGCAGTATTCCCATTTTGCGTAGAGTAGAATGTGATCGCTTGCAAACCGCAGGCTTTAATTTAGCTCTTTTATAGTGTTGCTAGATTTGCTTGGTGCAGCCTTGCCACCAACTTTCTAGTTAAACATGCATTATAAAACCCAATCCATCTTGCTATTAATACTAATAAGAATGTGATTGCAACAAGTATGGCATAATCTACACAAGTTGGTTTCAGCCTTGATCAGCTGTTTCTCCATCACTCCCTCAAACGCTGCTGGATATTTTTCTATAATGCTCTCAGGACATGGGGAAAATGTGTCTGCAAGTGATTAACCTGATACTTTCCCTTTTTTTAAAGCTGTCATAACATCTAGAGATTATTTAATCCTGGAAGTGGGTAGAAAAAGTATTAGTTTCAAGCCAACACTTACTGCAAAAGCTACTTATTATTCCCAAATCCCTCTACTCTCCCCACCAGTTTGTCCTAGTATACACAAGGGGCCAAATCCTGAAATTCCTTTAGTCCTTTAATCTATCTGTAGAGGAACTGCCTTTGGACAGTGTTATTGCCTATAATATAATTGTTAACCCTCTCAATCAAAAGAGTAAATTAAGAAGCAATATTTTGAGATGGGGTTCAATTTGAGATTTTTTTTTTTTGTTTTTTTTTTTAATGTGCTGTATTTTTTTTAAGGGTCTGTCAAGCTCAACCAGAGATCTGAATATTTGGCAACTTGGATTTTTGGTCTACTCCTGGCTGTACTCTTTTACAATTTATTCTTTTTTATTTATCTGCTGTTAGGATTTATTTAGATTAGTTTACCCTCACTGGTACCTAGCAGAATATATTTAGGGAATCTGCTTATATTTATAACCTACTTCCAGATCAGGCACACAAAACAAAGTGGTCATATTTCTATGAAACTAAGTTATGTCCTGATTTTGGAGCCGCGATTCACTTTTTTTTTTCAGGCGATAAATGAAAAATACATTTGGAGATAGACTTGATTTTATGAGTTGTAGTTTAAAATAATGTTTTTTATGAATATCTTGAACAACACTATTTGTGTGGGGAAAGTGAAGCTCATATTACTTTCAATAAATTTTAAATAAGATCTTTAACTTGTTTCCTTGAGAAAAATAAAAAAAAAAAAAGAAAAAGAAAAAGAAGAAGAACAAACTAGGTTGTGTCAAGGAGAAGATCACTTTAGTGGTATGACATGATGGCATTTGTTAACTAACTGCTAGCATTTATGAAATATGGAGTGACTGCTAACCTGAAAATCAAATGAAATAGTTATGAACAGTAAAACAAAGCATTTAAAACCATCTAGCACAGGGAAAAAAAAAACCAACCAAAAATCCCCAAAACCCAACAAACTGAAAAATCCTGAAACTAGCAACTCCAACAAAACCCTTCTCTTCTTCAGAGTAGAACTGTTATAGAAGCTGAGGGGACTATGAAGTAACAAATCCAGGCTCAGTGGCCTCTGTTAAAAATTGTGACCGTGAGGAAGTCATTTAGATTCAGAGATCAAAAGATCTGTGTGTTCGGGTCTACTTGTCTTGATGCTTCAAGACCTGTCTAATTTCAGGATCTAGGACATCTTTACAAATTACAAATTCTTGGAAGCCTGTAGCCCTTCAGTAGCTCCCCAGCATCTCCAAGACAAAGCAGAGGTTATACAAATACTCTTAATACTCAGGTGTTGATGCCTGCTGAAACACATCTCAACATAGACGTAAATGGTTTGTAAAGATAGCAACAAATGACCCAGAAGGTTTGGCATTTTTAAGATGCTTTGCAAAATTCAGTGCAGAAGAAATAATTTAAAAATCAATATTTGAATGTGGGTATTCATGGGAAAAGATATTTCACAACATCTTCAAGACATGCACCTCAAAACATTTGCCAGGAAAAATGAGGTGTATCTATGTGCTTGTGATGTAGCCCAAGGAATGAGGTTTTGAGGAGGCACCATGCACTAACCTTCCTCTGTTCTTCACTGCAGACCCAAAATCCCACATTTTCCATTCCAGCTTTCTCAAGCTGGAACTTCAAATGAAATTAATTCGGTGGCTTTGGGAAATTTCCACCCACTGAGGACAGTGGATGTACAGCAAGAAGACTGAAGAGGAGAAAACAGAGTTATATACGGGAGCAGTAATGGATCTTGGTTCTCAAAGTCTTCTGCTTTTAAGGAATATATTCTGGCAACCCTCTTTGCCACTAAGCTATTGGAAGATGCAAGCTCTCAATGTTGTGAGATATGTTAAAGTAACAGCCTGATGACTCATGGCTACACTGCATCAGAAGGATCTAAATATTTTATGAAGCATAAAATGAGCAATGAACTGTGCAGCACTTAACACTTGCTTACAATCCAGCAATTACAAACTAAAGCACAGCAAATCTTTGAAAGGGGAAAGAGAGGGAGAGAAAAAGGAAGCACCCTCAGTGTTTCCACAGTAAAGCCCCGGTACCTAATAGCTTTTGCAAAGAATGTGAATTCTGACTCAGTCCATAGAGGAGCAAACCCTGGAGGGTGATATTAAGAGCCTGAAAGGTAGCAGAAGAATCTCACATCAGAAAACAGTGTAAAACAAAGGAAATTTACTGGTTTAGGACAGGTTTTGTGTTATCAGATTGCAATTCCCCTAGGTCTTAGGGTGACATAACAGGACTGCTATGGGCAGCTGTAGTGTGCTCAATATGGGCCTTTGGACATCAAATCTGTGCCATCAGCATAAAGCTTTGTGTTGCTTTCCTTAAACTCAGTCCTTACGGTGACTGAGACAGGACTAAAGCAGTGATCAGTATAATAAATTTGGTCAAGCTGCACTTCATAAACGAGTTTTTTATTTTAGCCTACTTAAGAATCACAGTGAAACATGATTTTGGACATGATTTTCCCTTCTGATACATCTGATGGGTCCTTTTGTTTTAGTAAGTGAATAAGTAAAACTTCTCTGTGTCTGACACTGCTAATACAGTCCCAAGTTCTGATTTTTCTTAATGTACTTCAGCCAAGTTTTTCACTAATCTCTGCAGCTCTGTAGCAAATTAGGATCCCATCATCCATCTGAATTGCAATTACTAGCTCTGTTGCAATTAGCTACAAAATTCTTTACTCAAGATCAAGCCAAATGACTCTAGATACCTGCTGAAATCTGGGTCTGGTAAGGACTTTTCTTAAAATTGCTGTAGATGTTGTCTGCAGAACTTGATTATAAATAATAAAAAAACCCCCTCAGATTTAGAAACACATAATATTTTAATTAAATAAATTAAAATAGTGACATTAAAATGGAAAATTAAAATTTAATTTTAAAAATTGAAATGCTAAAATTAAGTAGTGCAACCTCCAGATAAAAAAAGATCCAACCTCGAAATCGGATCAAACAGGGGTTTGGTTGCCCTGAAACGATAACTTTTATTTTTTCCTTATAGCTAATTAGATTCTCTGTTTCTACGACATGAGCAGGTTCTCTCCAGTTCTTTCCTTGTTCACCTCTGAGAAGAGTCTGTCTCTTAATCTATGCATACTCGCAGAAGGAAGCTGTAGACAGCAAGATGGTTCCATTTCTACTTCTCTTCTCCAGCCTGTACAACCCAGATCTCAGCCTCTCCTCCCATATTCTGGCCAGCTTGAGGGCCTTTTGCTGGACTCTCCCCAAGGTGTTAATGTCTACCTTAATCAGTAGGGACCAAAAGCAAGGGAAGTACTGGAGATGAAGTCTGAGAAGGGCTGAGTAGAAGGAACTGTAATCATAAATATCCATGGAAGAATCAAAAACCTAGCCAAAAAAAAAAAAAAGTCCTTCAAAAAAAGAAGGATACTTGAAGTTTTAGGTCTTTTACAGTTCTAGAAAAGAGCAACTTTCTTCCATAAGAGATGCAAAACATTATATTTCTTACCAGCAACACAATAATAAAAATTAATAAATTACTAGGCAGATTAATTTAAAAGAAAAAATTACAAATAGGCATTAAATCCAACACTGTCATCACAGCTAAGAGAATGAATACGCAAGAAGAACCACTGTAACTACATCAGGGTTTCAATTCCCAACTCCCACTGCTACTGCTGGCAAAACAAATCTTCCCTGGATCTTCTTACCAGCAGGGCTGAGTCCACTTGGCTTTAGAAACCCCACTGTAACCAATATTTCTGTTGTGAGTAAGGTTCATGTCATACTCCCTCCTCACTCTATGTGTTGGAGCTTCAGTATGACAAACTAGCCCATCCTTTAGAATATTTTTAAATTTCTGCCTTGTGTTTGCTTTGCAGTTGTGTAAAACCATGCCCTGTGTAAAGCCAGTTATGAGGGTATAAATTATTCTCTGAGTAAGAATAGAGTTAATTCTTTTTTTTCTGTCATATTTTGTATTTTAATGCAAACAAAACAGATGTGGACTGGTTAGGTCTGTAGCAGGTTAAAAGGCTGCACTCTCCTGTTCAAAAATGATACTGCACAATGTTTGTAAAATCAATCTGTTCTTGAATGCTTCCTTTCTTTATGCAACTAAATTTGCATATCCTGCAGCTGAAAAAGGCATAATTAGAAATTTGTGATTAATTTAAGCGGGAACAGCTATAAAAATCTTAGGTATTTACATAGTTCTCATAAATTAGAGTCACAAACTGTAATTTGTTAAATTCAAATTCTGCTAAAAGCTTGCATTTACATAGATGTTCAGATGTTAAAGTGTTGACACGCATTTTAAAATCAACGTTGCTGGCACATTCATTATTCATGTCAATAAGCTGGAAGGTTTATTTGGGAAGTTATTTGGAAGTAAAATATGATGGTCAGTGAGAAACTGCAGTTGTAAACAATCTACACCAATGAAAAACGTGCATCTTCTTTATGAAGAGTTAAAGATGTTTCTTCAGAAGATCTGCATGCACGATCATTGCCAAAAATGGAGCTACACTGATTGATGTTGTATTATATATTAGGCTAATCTCATGGTCCTGCTTCGTAGTGATTATTTGCAAGAAAAAGTCATCAGTAAATGGGTTGCACAGTCTGTCAGGAGCACTCAGCCCTCGGTACTTGGTGAAAGTTTGCAGATCATAGAATCATAGAATGATTTGTGTTGGAAGGGATCATCTTAAAGCCCATCTAGTTCTGCCCACCTGTTGTGGGTACGTACGCCTTCTGCTAGACCAGGTTGTTGAAAGCCCCATCCAATCTGGCCTTGAACATTTCCAGGGATGGGGCAGCCACAGGTTCTCTGGACAACATATTCTGGTGCCTCAACAGCCATGCAATAGATTGCTCTTTATTATCTAATCTAAACTTGCCTTTTGTCAGTTTAAAACTTTAAAACCCTTTTCCTATCACTGCATATGAAGACAGCAAACAATGTGTTCACTTCAAGAATGAATCATAAAAATTGTAAAAACTGTCTCATTTTAGGCTCTGGGTTGGCGCATCTGAAATCAAAATGAAAGGTCGTATTAAAGTGTGGGAAACCTTTTTTTTTATAATGTTACAACTGTCAATATTACTAATGCAAATAGTGAGATGGTTAATGGACTGAAAGAAACATCAATGCCAGGTCACACAATAGCTGACACAAGTTAGCCTAGATCTACAGAGGCATAGCAAACTTTATGTCCTCTAAGTATCTGTCATCTACATACTCAAAAAAGTTAAATTTTCTTCTTTTCACCAAAGATACAATCTTTTAATGTTTTAAAATACTAATATTTAGAGTGTTCTGGGTAGATCAGTGATTTTATTTCTGTTTTTAAATAACACTCTGTGCAGACTTATGTATGACTAAGGGAATATGCATGTAAACATTTGAGTCTATACAGAAGTAAGATACTATAGAATTTCCTTCTACAGTGTCAAAATGATTCTCTAAGCAAAACTCTGTAAGCAAGCTGTGGCAAAACAGGGCAATTTAAAAATGCCCACTCAATGCTCAGTGATGGTATCAGGTAGGGTGTTTTTCTGACCATCTTCAGAAATCTCTAGGAAAAAACTTTGTTTCTATCACTGCTATTTATTTACAGAGAACTGGTGAGGAAGCATCCTCTCTCTTGACTCAGCAGAGGATTTGAACAGAATTCCCCAGATGCATCTCACTTGGCCTGAAGTGCTGGCACAAGAAACAGTCTTGTCCTTATATCAGCAAAAGGTAAAGACAAGCAAATCCAGGCCCAGATAGGATCATAGATGGGCTGAAGCTTCCTCTGAAGACATCTGTCTCGCTCTTTCTCTCTCACTTGAAGAGAATAATCTCTTTTTCCAATCAAGTGCCTAAAAGTTGGTGAGATGAATCAACACCATTTTACTTCAAAGTAAAACAAGAAGTGTGAACTTTTTTTGCCCTACCTTGCCCTTTCTTTCATGTTTATTACCCCTCTTTGACCTTGTTCCTTGTTGAAAAACTACATGTATGTATCTCCATATACTATAACCTTTTACCCACAGAGCCAGCATGCAAATTTACATCTTTCATTTTGGATTGCCCAAATCAAGCTCGATGATACTCTGTTGACATTACACCCATGTCCATGCCTATATCCAGATGTGATCTTCCAATTGGACAACCTTTTCTCTCTTGGGCTCCTTTCCGCCCCATTGCCCTGCCGGATCCTTTTCAACACCTAGAAGCTTCACCAGAGCATATCTTTGGTTAAGTCAGATCCTTAGTGAATGCAGAATGAGTTTGTGCCTACCTCTATGCCCCCAAAAGCACTGAAGCAGCTGTTTGTATATGAGAATCCCATCAATATTGACTTGAATCTGGCACCCGTTAGTGTTAGACCACAGGTATGAATTAAGGCAATGCCCTGGAAACTCCCTGTAACAGTAAAGTTTTAATAGATCCAATGGTATGGAAGAATATTTTCTGTCCAGGCAAAGCCAAAGTGCAGTGTGATGCATTGCACTGTGGTTCTGGTCATGGCGTTAGTTTATACATGTGACAGCAGCCAAGCTTCTGATGTAGGCGCTGAAAATACATGTCAATGGCAGCAAAAACTCAATAAAATGAAAAAAAAAATCACATCAGATACAATTTTTAAAGTAATAATTATCGTTATTTGTATTGATTTATGAAGTATTACATTTCCTTTCTTACTCTCTGGCTTTTTGCTCGAGACTGAGTCCCACAGTGTAGTCTACTGTAAGCTCCTCAGAGAACAGAAAATTACGTTATGGGCGCTTAATTTCCATGCACAGCTTGCCACAGAGCCTAGCTCTCCTTAGAAGAGAATTGAAGTTATTTGTTACTGCAAAGCATGCTGCTGATAATACAATTAGAGGTGATGCATGCTCATATTTTCTCCACTGCCAATAAAATGTAACTCCCACAGGTTTAACTGTTTAAATCTTCACAGTGATCTGTTTTATAAAATGCCAGGCACCCAAGAGTTCCCACAGAAGTCAGAGGAAGCAGTACTCAGCAGTTTTGAAAATAGATTTTGAAACCAGAATAATCACATTATTTAATATTTTTAACCTATTCACCCCATAAAACATATATATATATATATCTAGATAATATTTTAGAGACTTTCTTATAGACAGCTGTGTCTTAAATTAGCTTTCTCTCTGGGTTCTAGTATTTAGTATTTAATACTGTTACAATGTCCATGGAACACTTTAAAATTTTATCTATATTTCTTGGGGGCCACATTCCATTAATTGGCTTTTGCATTTTTTATGCTGTTTCACATAATCAAAACAGCACAAATTTACCCTATTTGTTTTAAATTTTATTTCATTATTTAAATACAATGCTCAGAAACAGCTTGCCAGAGGCTAAACACTGGTTTTATATATGTTATGAGGTCTAGTTTTTTTTTTTTAGGGAAGAAGAGAACATGTAACATACAATATTCAGTGACAACACTGATTCCATCTAATAGACTTACAGTGGACCCATCACTGTGGTTTAGGCACTCAATGATATCTAAATAATGTACTGTTCTGCTTTGTGTAATTCAATTTAATTTAATTTAATTTTATTTTATTTTCATATGGACCAATACCACTGCACTTAATTTGTGCATCAGACTTGCAAATCTAAATCAAGGTCCAAATCAAATGACTCCAGCAAGGCTTGCTCAGTCCCTAACAAGAAACTGTCAGTAATGATTCTGTTTTCCCACTCGTGATGCCATAAGTACCAGCCACGCTAACTGCATCCTGCTTCAGTACGTTTAATCTTCTAAATTAAATGTTCTTGTTTTTTAAACAATAAGGAAAAATAATCTTATCTGCTCTGCCCCTAGATTTAATTAATCCCAACATCCCCTACTTTATAGCCATTCCTCTAACAGCATCCAGGCTCTATGGAAGATTATAGTTACAATGCTTTTATCTCCAGACTCTAGCTCTGCACAGTTGTTCCTACTCTTGGGAACATTAGAAAATCTCTCCCTAATTGGTCATATTCTATCTTTGAAAGGTCATACCCATGATTCTTATTCACTTCAGAGCAGTTCTTTTAAAGGGCAGGCCTGGGTGCAGATTTATAATCATGTTTCTATAGCATTGCTTGGTGGAAAACAAGAAAAAATGTAAGCAAATCTTATAGCATAGTCAGCTGTCATAAGATTTTCAATCCATAAGACTCCCAACTTGAGTTACGTCAGTTTTTTTCAGAAAATGATCCAAATTCCTAAAGTTTCTGTGAAACTTTGGACAATTATGTCTAGGCACATGTACTCACTTCAATAAAACTGATATTGCACCAGAGATGACTTATCTGTCAATCAATATGTTCTTTTAATAATATTTGAAAATACTAAAGGCCATTTATTTATCCTTTAAAGGAAGCAATTTAGGTCTCAGCAGGTAATTTGCATATTTCACTGGTTTAACTAAGCAAGGATTAGCAAATTAAAATGTAATTAGCTTTTTCCCCCCTAATTTGTCAAAATTATATGTTCTGTGTGAGTGACAGGTGGGTGGTAAAGCTCTTAATCTAAAGTGTATTCCTAAAGTTTCTCTGACTTTGTGGAGAGTTTGGTGAAAAAGTAGTCAACTGAGCCACCTGAAAATGAAGGTATGCTTGGTATCAGAGTTCTTAAAACATCAATAATTGAATGCATTACAAAGTGTTCCAGAAAGGCCTCCTTATCAGATTTGGCCTTTAGTGCACTCTGAAACGTTGATTGCTAATCATAGCTAAGAAAACAGATGTTTGCCTGGCATCATTTTGAGAGCACAGAGGGGAACCTCTGTTGCCTTTGCAGAATGAAAGGATACACGGAAAATCAGTCTGGGCTCATGGCTTGATCCAAAATGCATCTGGGGTCAGTGGAGGATGCAGTGGTTTTAGAGGGTTGAGGCTGTGTCCCATGATGAAAGGAGCAAGGGGCTACTCTAAAGAAACAATCCTGAGCATTAACTTCAGCACAGGGAGAAGTACAAGGATAATGCTGATGGCACTTTCTTGCTTTGCTGCCATCATGTCTCTGCTTGGAAGGGATGCTGCGTTAATTCAACTCAACATCTACAAGTAACACAGCTGATAGACAAAGAGCAAAAACATTTCAATGTTTTTCACTGGCCAGTAGCCACAAAGGACATCCTGAGAGCTGTCCCTCTGCCTAAGTACAGGAGGGTGAGGACACCAACAGTTGCTGTATGTGCACACTGTGGTCCAGTCAGTAGCTGTAGGCAGGCAGGTACTCCTACCTGTTCTAAACTGATCAAGGAGCAGTCTTTTTTTGAAACATATGATTTCTTTATGATTTGAACTGGATTTGCTCATCTAGGAAGCCACCTTTGACCCTCAATGTCAATGTAGAGTAAATAGCTTAGTCTCATACATAGGTTTTGTTTGATCAAAGCAGGGCATTATGAAAATGTTTTGTATGCAGCTAGAAGTAAGATTCAGATTTACACAGACTGGAAGCATGAGACATATCTCCTAAAATAGCTACTCACTTGCTAAGGGTCCCATCAATGCTTGAAGGATGACAGAGTGCCATTATAAATAAGTTGTTGTCTGCTCAGCTTTGGATGACAAATTCAGGTGCTACAATGCTTTGCCTTTTGCAATACATCATTTTCCTAAAGCATGTGGTGGTTTAGGCAAAACCCCTCTCAGGTGCTGAAAATTCACAGAGGGACAATTAGCAGAAGTAGGACGATTGTATCTGACAGTTCTATAATAATATGAACCATGTTGAGTTGCCCAAAATAACAGTGCAAAGTAACCCAGAGCCATAGTATATTTGATGTTTTGTCTATAATTTAAAGGATAATTTGCATCTCCTGCTGTGTGATAGCACAATTAATTAATTATTTTCCCACAGGTGCCTATTTTTAGTGTTTGAAAGGGGTGAGGAATTTGTGACTGGAGAAGGAAAAAATACTTTTTTAAAAAGAGCACCAGAGACATAGAGCCATGTTATGTGGCTAATGCGCTCCCTGTGCAAAAATTTACTGTGGCCACTTTCCAGTCAGTCCCCAGCTATCACTGATAGACATTTGACACCTCTGTATCTGGTAATGGATTTCTAGTGCATTTTTATTGCTCATATTTATTTGCAACAATTAGCTGGCTTAAAATTAATAAATTAAACTACACACATGAAAAAAACCCAACCAAAACAAAAACCCCATACCAAATCTCCCTACTAGTTCTCTAAGGAGTTTCATCAGTTGACCTCAGAATAACCACCTACACAATATGCAGAGTCTGCCTGAACTTCTGAATATTTTCCACTCTGGAGTAAAACACACAAGCAATCCTTTCTTTTCCTTTCCCTTATGGTCTCTGACCTTGCATACAAGAGACCCTGTACTTGCATACAGGGACCAACATCCTAGGATCTATAAGAATACATTATTACTAGGATGAAAAGGGTTCTGGTAAAATAGTAATAGACTAAGATTAGTTATCATGGACAGGAGTTATGTGGTCCTCCTGCTGTGAGGACAGGAAACACAATAAAAATAAGAGACTTCAATTATCCTCAGTACCTATGTAAATGTCACATCACAGTGTGATGGTGAAACTTGGGTATTTTAAGTGCCTTCCTCTTGTTTCAGGTAGTTAATCATAACAAAGGGGAAAAAGCAGCACTTGATCCAGGAGAGAAGAAAAGAGCTGATTTAAATTTTTTTTATTAAAGAACATGAGTGTTACATTGCACGAAAGGTGTTTAGAGTTGACAATCCTCATAAGTGAATGAATAACTAAAACCTACACAAGAGCTCTGAATTTCAAAAAGGTTGGCTAGTAGATAAGCTTGTTAAAAAAGGAACTAAGAGCTAAAAGGATTAAACATTTGCAGGTGGTATAGAGATTAAGGACATCATTGTAGGCACTTTAAGCAAGTGTATCTCAGTCAGAAAGTTGTATGACAACCAAAAAAAACACTACAGAAAAACCAGAAAAGAAAAAGAAAAAGGGGGAGAAAAAGCATTAAGATGGGAGAGGAGGACAAAGGAGGCTATTTAAAATATGGCAGTCCTTAAGAAAGCTGTACTCATGTTCACCAAGGACACAAATATAAGCAGGAAAAATAGATAAGGCAGAACAAACCAGCTCTGAAAAAGAACTTGCTAACAGCATGAAAACTAGTTAGGTTATTTGGTTGTGGGAGGTTTTTTTAATAAACACACCTGCTAGCCTGTAGAACTTGCATGCAATTAAGACATTAAAGAAGCACAGATTGGCTGAAAGTATCATTCCGAGCAGAGTTAATGCATACCTGTAAAATACAAACTACACTGGTTAAGAGGAACAAGAAGCCAAAGGCAGTCGTGTATTGCAATCCACTTGCAGTTCTCTGAAGGTACCAAGCAGCTTGTTGCTAGAAATGGGGTCAGTTACTATTGCCTAACTTCTTGGGTGGCTGAAGGCTTTTGATAGGTCTCCAATTATTGATATCCATAGAAACTAAGCTTCCATAGGACAGGAAGAAATTTACCTTGGAAATTAATATAAATAGGTGAAAATATGGAAAGCAAAGTTTAGGAATAGATTATCAGTTTTGAGAATATAGGGGAGATTACCACTGAAGTCTCACAGGGAGCAGAAACTGCTATAATGTTAGAGATCTGTCCTCGTAACTTATACTGGTTGACGTCTTCAAAAATTACCTAGGGAATTAATTAATAAGGAGGTAATAAAGCTTGCTGATCAAACCAAGCCGTTTAGAGAAGTAAAACTGAAGAAACTGACTGAGAAAAAACACAGAAAATCCTCATAATACTGAGAGTGCCCTTCATCTGACCTAACTTGGGCATCTGCAGTGCAGGGAGATATTTCCTCCATTTTTACAGTCCATGGAAGGAAATTGGTACTTTAATGTAGTAACATCTCATTACAGTGAAGTGGTGGGATAAATCATCCCTTAAAAATGTCTGTTTGTCTCCACTGATTATAAAAGGAACCAAAGGCAAAGAGCTCAGGTGTCACCAGATGAATCTCACCTTGAAAGACTTGGACATAGAATGGCAGATGAAACTTGATGTAACTGTTTGCAAAGAGGATTGTGGGATAAACAATCCTAACTTTGCACACAAAATATAGAGTATTAACTAGCTATTATCACTCCAGAAGCAGATATTAAAATTACTGTCCATAATTCCACTAAATGTCATTTAAAAGCTACAAGCAGTCAACACCAAATCAAACATCAATATTAGCAAAGGATAGATAACATGGCAGAAATCATCATTCCACTGTGTAACCTCAGTAACACGAATATCATCTTTGTTTGTGATCCTTTCTTTATAGGAATATATATTAGAAATAAAAAATATTCAGAGAAGGTGACTGAGATGACCAAAGCTACGGAATGAGAGCAGAAACCTCTGCTCTGAAAAAAAAGGAAGAGTGGAGGCGAATGTGATATGAAATATGAGTAATACAAAAAAAAGTGAAAAAGCTGTGACCATTCAAATCGCCCCCCCCCCCCCCCCATGTGGTACATAAAATTAAATTACTAGAATGGAAAATGTAGCAGAAACAAAGCGAAAAGCTTTTCTGCACAGCTGGAGTTAAAGTTGGGAGTCTGTTGCTGCAGAACATTGTGGACTTTAAACATTTCTATCAATTCAAAGAGCAATTTGAACCATTAGTGGGAAAAAAAAAAGACACAAGGGCTGCTAAAAGCAAAAAATTCCTTTCTTGTTCTTGCTCCAGAATTCTGTAAGATACAGAATTTAAGTGGCTGGCAGGATTTAGTGGAGAAAATGTTGTTGTGTGATTGCCCTGTTATTATATTTAGTCACTTTTTCTAGGCCTCTGCCGTAGACGGTACTCTATAAATAAATGAACTATGGTCTGATACAATAAACCTGTTCTACATTCTAATGTAAAACTTTTGATCTATTCCTGTTATATTCTTAAAAAGAGGTATCAGTCCCTTGAGCCTATGAACAGAGACTTGCTCTTTATAATTATTTTTCCATAAACTAAGTTGCAATAAGGGAATAATATGGTTTTAAAATATAAAGGTTAATTCTGTCAATAATAGGGGTGGTGAAAAACCAGATTGCTGTAAAAATGTTGTGTTTATAAATTTTAACAGATGAAAATGTTCATCTGCACCCATTATGTATTCCCAGATTCAAATTTTTTATTCAATCTGCTCTAGAAATGTTTTGACACGCCCACAGTACTGATATAATATGTTAAATAGCAAGCCTCAAATCATAAGAAGCTGAGCTTCATCTACTACTATCGAAATCCAAAGGTTTTGCAAGAATACGGCACCTGGCAAGATCAGGCTAAGAGATGGTACCACAGACATGGATTCTCATTTCTTTATTTGAGAGTGATTTGAAGAGGAATTCTGCTCTAACGTGAGAACTCAATGAATTCTGTAGATCCCACAAGGTTTACTAGAGATGTATTCACACTGGTAAATATCATATTGCTTGCTAGAAGTGTGTTTGTGTGTACCTTGCACTTCACAGCAGTGACTAAGTCCACGATCAGACATTTCCATTTCCTAGAACATTTCTTTACTGACTGGACAGGGAATCACATACTAAGCTGTGTTTAGACTTGCTGCTCTTCTCCTGGCAGGGGGGATTGGATGGAGATATATCCCTGTCTATCCTGCTGCCAGAGATTGTTTTATCCACAGAAATCTGTATGGAGCCCCCAGACATGATATGCATTTACAACTGACCCTCGTCACATGTAGGGCAGCAGTCAGACGTCGCACCACTCTTGCCACAGAGGGAACAATACTAATGGGCTGAATTATCATCTCAGTAGGCAGAAAACATTCAACAGATATGCAGAAGAAAGGAGAGGAATCTGTATTCTTTTTATTGAACCTTGTGCTTCCCCCAAAGTAACAGCAAATGTCTTTTTCTTTTAATTTTTCCATTTGAGTTTGATCATGACCCACACAGATGGTGTTTCATGCTTCAGGTGTTTAAACCAACTAATTTTGAGGGTGCCCATGGGACATGTATCTCTTAGCACTCTGAGCAGCTTTTCACACCTCTGCTCTCTATAGGCTTTGGAAAACCTTGGTTTACACTTGAAGACACTTTTGTTAAGTGGCCTGGAAGCAGGAATTCTGTCCTGTCATTTTAGCAAATTTAGGCTTAGGCTGAAAATGAGGAAGCCTTGAGAAAGTTAATTTTTCTCATTTAGAAACCCATCAAATATTTTGTCTCTGGTTAGTTAACAGGAACAGCATGGACAACTCATAACTGAACTGTATATGTTAAAAACACTTGCATCAAACTGCATTTATGGAAGAAACTACCTTAGTGAAAGACAGAGGGGATAAAAGCACTACCAGAACACAATCAGAAGGAACTAAGACTCCTACACTGAATTAAAACAGAGTTGTACTAATTTTTCTAACCATATGGAAAAATCTAAATAGATTTCACTGGTTGCCTTGAGTAAAACTAATATATTGTACCAGTAATAATGATATAAATACAGTCCAGAGGGAGATTTGGGGTCAGAAAATGATTATATGTGACTGGAGACTGAACTGGCAGTGACTTAACAACTCTGCAATTGAGAGCCATTCTGAAAGGTGCTGGTACTTGAGTTTGCTGGGCATACTGTTCAGATATGGATCAACTCTGTCATAGGAATGAAGTGTCAACAAATTAAAAATCAAAGCTATAGGTGAGAAAGAGAAGGTGAAATGAAGATTCAGTTCCTCTTTTCAATCTCAAATTTCTCTGTGCTTCTACTTGGGAAATTCACTTACTCCTGAGTAAGTACTTCTACTTCAGGTTGCAGCTTTAGACATGTGAAGTTTGATTTTCAGGCTTGTGGGCTCTGCTGTTGCCATTGATTTCATGACTCTGCTGTATTATCGATCCAAATCTCAGTATTCCTCACAACTTGACTTACACCTTCTGAAGGATTGCTTAAGAGCCCATTAATTCCCAGCTAAATTATATTTAGATACCTAACATCACAGAACTAGAAAATGTGCAGGACAGCCAATCCAGTTCTGAGTAGGAACAAGTATATAAAAACCTCCTTGAAAATTTTATGTCACCCCTACTCTTAAAAATCTCCAATGAAGAAAGTTCTTCAATGTTATGATACTGGCTATTTGCTAGTTTAATATGTTCTTTTATCATCAGATTATTGTAAAAAAAGCCGATATATTTTTCCTCTTTTTCTCCTTTGGAACATGGAAAACAATAAATTGCTCTCTACCATGGAAATCTTACTCAATTTTTCAGGAAAAAAAGAAATGTAATTCACTCCAGTGTTTACCTTTAGCTCCTATTTTCTGATTTGTTGATCATTGGTGGTTTCCTCTGCCTTCTCTATTACTCATCTACATGTGTGCTAAGGTGTGTATCCCCAAACTTCGATGAAATATTCAAGCACCAAATGAAGCAGAATAATTATTTTAGACTTTTTTGACAATCCTGTAATTTTATTCTTAGCTATATTTCAGTTTATTTATAAAGGTATCCCATTAAATAAATGCAGAATAATTAACCTAGACCTCAACATTCCTATTAATATATCCATAACTACAATTCACCTTTTTTCCAATGATATAACATTACATTATTCTATATGAATATTTTAGTTTGGACAAGGAATTTTGAAGTGGATCTTCAGGCTTTTCTATTTATTGTGCCTTTTTTTTTTTATCACCAGAGTAGACACTGAATTACTTTAGGATGAAACTCATATGGAAGCTTTACCCAGGAGCACATGTGAGCACAAGTGTTTTATCCACTACCTGGTTTTAAGATCACAGAAAGAAACAAGCCAGCTGCAATCTTAATTTACTCACTCCTGAAAACACCTTTTATGTTGACTTTATGTGCACAGCGTCTTTCCTCAACCAAAATAATTTATTCTAGGTACTACTTACTAACATAAACTCGGGTATTTTGGGTATTTTTTTCACTTTTTTCAGGCATATATGTACACTTGTATCAGCATCCTCTGCAGCCTGAACTAAGGCTACATCGAAGCTCTTCTGGGGCTCCAAGTTAAAGTGGTTTAGCTTTACAATAGAAGATGATAGCAGATCATGGAGAATTGAACACAAGTACCCCAAATCATAAGCCACTAACTTATCCTTCCCTCTCTCTATAATGAAGGAGTCTTTGTGGGGTTTTTGTTGTAGTTATTTGCTTGTTTTTCTCACTCTTAATTCTGTCAGTTGAATTCAGGTAGGCATATCTCTTGTGATGGCTTGCTGTTGCAGGAAATATACTCCAATAGAAATATTAGCTTTATTGTATGATTTCACAGTCCTGAGGAAAACTTTTCCCCCCATTTTTCATGTATTAGTAAATTTTCTGGACTTGCTGCATCAGGAGACAAAATCCAGCACCCACAAATGTCATTTAAAGCAGTATTTTAATTAAGACTCTTCAGTGTGCATTCTGTAGTTGTACTGGACCCATTTTTTATTGGTCAAGTACCATTAGGCTATCGCATCAGTAATCCAATTTTACAACATAATATAAGCTGAAGGTAAAGAAATATTAAGTGTTATTTGTCAAGAAGAGTGATCCTTATTAGATCTGACCTTTTTCTAAGCCAACACAATAAAAAGGTAAGTGTCATTTTTATACTTGCAAAGATTAGTTTTGCTTACAGTAAGCAAAAGTCGTGTCTCCAAGGGGGCTTAAACTTCTCATTGGAAATAATTGAATCTCATTACCAAGCATGCACTATGAACTTCTTATGATTTTCCCCAATCAACTATTAAAAGCATGTTCCCATTCAAAATGCTACCTTTCCAACCTCTGCTGCTACATAGTATAGTCCTAGCAAATTGACCTTTTATGAAGACTTAAAGCACTATGTAATTAATTTTTCTTGTGTACAGAGTTAAGACTTGATGAAACTGGGAGGTTAAATGCCAATATGTCCTTTGCAAGCATTTTTTATAGTGCAATGCTTGGCTTTCAGATGTTAATGATACACTTTCTGTACCAATTTTCTTTGAAAAAAAATAAAAATTTGAAAATTTGTACTGCAGTGCACAATGCAGTCCAATTTCACTCTTTGAGCTCCCCCAGTCAACAAGCAATAGCTCTGAAATGCAAAGCAATAAGCTGGGTTGGCAGTTATTTTATGTTCCTGATCCAAAAATCCATTGAAGCAGATGGAAATGTATTGTACTCGTGGTTGCGTGGCTTGCACAAATCTAGTTCTGTAGAGTTTCACTTTAGCATCTGGAGCAGCTTTGTGTAAGCCCTCTAGATGGTCATCAATATCTTTTTGCGAGACCAGTAGTTGATAGGCACACCTCTGAACCAGAGTGATTACACTAGAAACGGGCTTGACTAGATAACAGTTTTGTCAGTGCTCTAAAGGTCTTTTTAAAGGATTGAGTGAGTATTGCTTCCTCCATATCTCAGTGATACTTGAAAGTTGAAGAGAATCTCCTGTTTCTCACTTTACTTTTTTTTTTTTTAATATATCCAGTTCAAGTTCTTTCACTGACTGTAGGATTTTTAAGGTACGAATGATTCTTCACGTGTATTAACTTGATCTCTCTGGATTCACCAAGAAAGAAGTTCCAGTATATCAGACACTGTACACTCTTGTATATCACAGAAATGGAATGTATTTCTTGATTGAATTTGTCCCAGAAATATTCACTTCTAAATTGCTGCTACTATTGTGTCTCAGTGTCATATCAAATTAATACACTCTTAATACTCAGGCTTTTGTATGACTAAGTTGACATGTGTTGTGCGTAGTAGATAATTGACTGTAATTAAGGCAATAAAGAAATACCATGTTTCTAGGGCAATTTTACTTTTTTTTCCCAAGGCCATTGACTGATACATTTAAAGTAATTCTGAAATCCATATACAACTAGATGAGCACTGGAATTGATGAAAGCTATACTCCTATCTTATCAGTTGGTTCACCTCATACATTTTATGATATATACCAGCAATTTTTATTCATATCTCAGTGAAAAAAATAAAAAAGTGGTGTTGAGCTTTTCAGATCAGAGCCAAGACCAGTTTTTCATATGCATCAGGACAGCAATTGAAAGTACATATATCACTCAGGAGCAGTGAGTTTTTATAAGGAAATATTTAAAGTCAGCTGGGAGGCAACAGGCTATAGGGCAGAAAGTAAAGGGTAGACAATTATTGGTTGAGGCTCCTTGACTTCAAAGATTAAAATGACCTTCTAAAAAAAAAAAAAAAGACAAAAAAAGAAAACATATTTCTGAAACAGCTAGAAAGGAAAACTTAAATTGCATGGAAATTGTGCTTCAAACATTGCCTAGCCCATGGTGCCACAGCATATGAAAAGACCAATTGCTTCCAAATCTCCCCTTTCATGTTTCAGGGGAAATGCCTTTTATTATAAACAGTAGTGGAGAAGTGTTTCTGGAAGGCTTTACAATAGCAGTGCTCACATGCGTCTCCATCAAATGAATCATGTCCCAGCAGAAAATTACAAAGTATTAGGGAAAGAATGTTGCAAATTATAACTAATACATTGCTTATGGGAATCCAGAGGGTCCTTGAGTGGCTTGAGACGTGGGCCTGTGAAACCTCCTGAAATTCAACAAGGCCAAGGGCAAGATCCTGCACCTGGGTCAGAGCAATCCCAAGCACAAGTACAAGCTGGGTGGAGAATGGGCTGAGAGCAGCCCTGGGGAGAAGGACTTGAGGTTGTTTGTGGACAAGACCCAACATGACCCAAAAATGTGCACTTGCAACCTAGAAAACCAACCATTTCCTGGGCTGCATCCAAAGCAGTGTGGCCAGCAGGGCAAAGGAGTGGATTCTGCCCCTCTGCTCCACTCTTGTGAGACCCACATGAACCAGTGCATTCAGCTCTGGGTTAATTGCTCTGGAGCAATTCCAGAGGAGCCCATGATGATTCTCAGAGGCTGGAGCATCTCTACTTTGGAGACAAGCCAAGTGGGCTGGGATTGTTCAGTCTAGAGAAGGGAAGACTCCAGGGTAACCTTTTAGTACCTTCCAGTACATAAAGGGCTGCAGAGAGTGCTGGAGAGGAAATTTTGACATGGGCACGTAGAGGCAGGACAAGGGGGAATGAGTTTAAACTGAATGTCTTAGGAAAAATCCTTTACTGTGAGGTTGGTGAAGCCCTGGAACAGGTTTCCAAGAGAATCTGTGGCTGCTTCCTGCCTGAAAGTCTTGAAGAGCAGGCTGGACAGCACTCTGAGTTAACCTGGTCTTGTAGAAGGTGTTCCTGTCCATGGTAAGGGATTGAAACTAGATTATATTTAGGCTCTATTCCAACCAATTAATTCCATGATAATAGAAAACTATTCTGGAGTTAGAAGACTCTGGAAATTCAGCATTGTGCACATCTGCTTCATGTAGGAGGGATCCTAGAAAAAAAAAAAACAAAACCAAAAAACCAACCTATGCCTTTCTATCTCTATCTTTCAAATCTGTGTCCTTTCAGTTTGGAGTTTCACATTTTTTTCTGACATAGAATTTGCTTTTGGTTAATATTCTACATATTGCCTGTGCATGTCTCACTTTTCTGTAGAAATAAACATTCCAATGGGGAGAGTTAGAAAACATATAAGACATAGACCACCTGTAATCCAATACTTTAGGCCAAAATATATGATGGAGACCTCAGCTGCATTAATACAAAAGACTGAATCCAATTAATAGCTGGAGAATTCCTTTCCATTCTACCCTGACTCCATTCCTCAAAGCTGAGGTGTGGCTTTTACATCCAGTCTAATTTCATTCAGTCATAATTTAAAAATCAGGCCCTCCTAAGGCAGGTGAAAATGGCAAGGTTAGAAATTCTGAGATAGGGGCAATCTGCTAATTGTCACAATAAAAGGACAGTATCCAGAAAGGGAAGTCACTCAAAAATGAAAGCAGTGTTCTTGGGCCAAAGATGGATGCTGCATCTGTAGATGCCATGTGAAGGAAGTTTCTCAATAGTAGCAGAAAGGAGATTCTGAATTTCTGGAAATCTGGGGATTTGTTTTGTTTTGGTTTTTTTAAAGCAAGCAAAAAGTGCTTGTAATAAAGACAAATTTAAATATATTTTTAAGTCCAAAGGAAACAAAAATTACTTCAAGAACTTCTATATACTGCACTCTCAGAAGAGACAGATTAATATTATGTAGCATTCCAGGAGTTGAGAAATGCCTGTAAGCATATGATTTATATACATAGGCATAGTATTTGTAGATATCCTAAGCTCAGACTCTAAAGCAGACTCACACAGATTATCACTTTCCTTTCAGATTGGTAAATTTAGTCAGGAAAAGATTATATAACTCAACAGAGATCCAGTCTGAAATGTGAGGGAAATAACCTGTATCTCCCTGAATACCTGCCTCTTTGTCTGCAATTAGCCAACCATAAAATAAAAAAGACTTAAGGCAATGGATATGCAGCAATCAGCACATCGCAACAAACATTCAAAACATGTCCAAAGTGTCCACCTTTGGCTAGACCTCTATATTTTACCTACGCCTGGATTGCTATCTGAAAGACAAGGACATGAGGGCTAGTATACAGTATTATACTAGGATCAACTTTCATTAAAACTATGCAGATAAAATTTGACAATGCCATAAAATGACCTGGTCTTGGACTAAAATAAATGGTCTGATAATGTTTACTTATTTTCTTTATGCTATATATAGGTTCTGTTTCAATTTCACTTGCAGTGTACAAAACAGTATTGATTATTATTTCAAACCAGTTGTAGTATTAGCTTTAATTTCACCTGCACAATTTTACACTGTTGCATATCTTAGAACATCAACAACTATATATAAAAGGATAGAAGAAACCTATTGGCTTTTTTTCCTTGAAAGTTCAAAAGTAATACCTTTTCTCAATCCCGTTCTTCAGACAAAATAATTGTTTCTTCTGAGATTAATAGCACCCAATAACATAAAGCCACAGGTACAGCAATATTAGAAACCACAGACTACAAAACAATCCTGTTTCTATGCATTTCGTTGATCTCTTTTAACTCTCTTTTGTAGAGTGTGAATTGTTCATTGTCTAGTTACAAAGGCAGCTTTCCTTCTGCAAAGTCATGAAATGCTGCAATCCTCAATCTAAAACCTCTCAGAAACCATTCGACGAGAGGTGAGATTACAGGGTTTTTTTCACACAAGTGTGGTTTCACCAAGAATTTTACAATTAAGAATCAACTAGTAAGCAGATTTTGTTGGTGTCTGTATAGGTCTGCCTGTAAGTAGAAGAGGCACCCTGGAAGACTTGCATTACAATAATTGTCGCTCTTACTAGATCTCTTTAGAAGTCTCTTTGCTTCAGCTGGTACCCCTTCCTAAGGGATCTTTCTTTTCTTTCTTTCTTTTTCTTTCTTTCTTTCTTTCTTTCTTTCTTTCTTTCTTTCTTTCTTTCTTTCTTTCTTTCTTTCTTTCTTTCTTTCTTTCTTTCTCTTTCTTTCTTTCTCTTTCTTTCTTTCTTTCTTTCTTTCTTTCTTTCTTTCTTTCTTTTTCTTCTTTCTTTTCCTTCCTCTTCCTTCTCACCTATTTTTTATACCTTTTGTTATACCATTTTCTATTCCCTCACTCTTCTCACTGATGCTTTTCTGTGAAAAAAAATCCACGTGGACTGTCAGAGCGCACAATACTGCTGCAGGTCATGCTATCAAAACAGTAGCATTTAACCTCTGTTTTCTGTAAAAAACTAAAAGTTTTCATGTTCCAAAGGAATCAAATTGCTCTGGTCTGTAAGCCGTGATTATCGTGGTTTCTGTTCTCTGATATTTGTAAGTGCTCTTACTAATATTATTTGTAAATAATAATATCACTAAATATTAACAAGATACTTTTGCAGATTTTGATCTAGGTACAATCTCAGAGTGGTTCACTGTGTGAGCATGAATGTTCCATAGTCACGATAGTTCCATGGACAACACTTGAGTTCCTGATCTTCTCACTATTTATTACTAAAATAAGCCAGGCATTTTTGGAAGGAGCAATCAAAAATTATCAAAATACTCAAACTGGCTGATGACAAGAAACAGAACACCTTGAGCTCATGTTGCATCAGCTGAACATCCATCTACTTTCTTCATCAGACTAAAATTGACCTTTACTGGTTTCTCTGTAAATACTTACAAGCTCCTGAAACACTCTGAGGTATACAGCAGAGTAGGATTTTTAGAAAGGTGCTTTTTAAAAAGTCTAAATAGGAATTAAGCCACTTATAAGGGATTCAAGAATGATCTCTGGTTATCAAATTGATCTTTTGAGCAAATTGTTCATTAGAAAGCCTTATTACTGGGGGAAACAATTTCTGAGAGCAACTTGGGTTTCAGAAACAAATACTACAAAAAATAATAATCTATAGAAGTCACATTATTGAAGAATTAGCAATAAGAAGCTTTTTTATTTTATTTTATTATATTTCTCTACCTTGACCCAAATAAAAACAAGTTCAGTGGTTCACTCTCTGGTGATGTCAGCATCTGACACTTCAAGAATAACTTTAAATTAGTTATTCTAACCAACAGTGTGTTCCTGCTGATCCCTACCAGCAGTTCCTATAGGTCATCCAAAATAAGAGGATTTTTGAAGGGTCTTTTTACTTCAGTTTTATTCTGGAGCTTATCCTCTGGGTAGATGTTCTCACCTAAGAAATACAGTAATTTAAAAATAGGGTGCATGGGAGAAAAATACCTGAAACTTCCTTTTCATATATTAAAACCACTCTACCTTTTCATATACTCTAGCTGCTATTAACTAACATTTGTGGAGCATATATCTGCTCTCAAGAAGGGAGCATGCAATGGCAGCAGAACAGCGGCATAGTCTTGAAGAATTTGGGACATCCACACGTAGGTGTGGATGTTTGTTGCTTTTATAAAGCCAAGATAATCACTTAAAGGATATATAAGTTAATTAATGTACCATTTTGGGGGAAAATTAACCACAAGGAAAGCCATATGGATAATTATAAATGAGATTCAAATACTAATTATAGTAATAGCAGCTCACTTAAAACTCACAATCAATTTTATTGAGCCTGTGTGAAGAGACACAGTCTGCAGTTTTAGATGATGATAGCATTGGCAGCAAAGCTAGCGTAAGAAGTTCACCACCCCAGTCCAACTCTCACTGTTCACTGCTTCTAATTTGCTCATCTCAGTCAGGCAGTAAACCACAAACCCACAAACAGCTCCACTAGCACAGGGGAGACCGAGAAAAACCACATTGGAGGAAGACAGGACTGCAGAAATAACCTAAGCTGCCTTTGTATGCCATGCAAGTATCTTGTGAAACTACATCCTAAAAGTATATCTACAACCCACAGCTTTCTCACTTTTTACTTCACTGCTGCACCTGGTAAAAGAGACTGCATCAGCTGGTGTTTCTATGGGGCTAAACTTAGTTGTAATCACTCATTTCACTACCCCAGATAACCAGTGAATACTCAGAGAAAGACTGATAAGCACAAACGCCCAGAGAGAGGTGCCTGCTGACTGCAGGTGCAGTGTCTGTTTGCTTTTATGTAGACATCTATAATGAAACTAAGAATCTTATACTCCCATTCAGACAGAAGACAATAGAGACACACTTTCATACCATGAACTAGATGTTTGGATGAGACCAGGTAAAAAATACTCCTTAAATTCTTCCTAAAATTTAGGCAGAATAATATCCTTTTTTAGACCTGGCCTCAACTTAGGTATTTGATGGCTGTATTTTGTGACATTCACAAGACATCTATGTATATCTATATATATAAATGATGTCAGCAATCACCATTAAAAGAGCCCCAACGCAAGTCTACTTAAAATTTGGAGATATTTTCATTTCAGATGCTAAACTGCAATTGATGAGTGTCAGCATTTTGTTTACTGAGGGAATCAAATTATTTGGCTGAATTTTAAATGCAAAACCATATATGATGACTTGTTTTAATGTCTTTACCCAGAACAGCATT
Source organism: Corvus kubaryi (assembly GCF_017639235.1). Classification (NCBI taxonomy): domain Eukaryota; kingdom Metazoa; phylum Chordata; class Aves; order Passeriformes; family Corvidae; genus Corvus; species Corvus kubaryi. Next base: position 4,987,044 of record NW_024581077.1, on the reverse strand, counting down.
TAACCTTTAAAGAACTGAAAGTCTTTTCTAACATCTCTTGGACTTCAGTTCACCTTGTACTGAAATGTTGGCTTAAACAGTGCTGCTTTTCTGAGCTGCCAGCTCAAATCCAAGTGATCCTTTTGAGTCCACATCTCCCTTACGCAATGTATCAGTACTTCTCTTCAAAATCAGCAATACCTTGGTATGAATAGGGAAAGCAAAATTTACCCTATGCGTAATCGCTGTGAATCAGATTTGCTGTAAGGTGCACAAATAAAAACATTAAGGTAAACATTTAATTAGGGGAAGAATCTGAAGCACACTTTAGAATACTGATCTTGATCTTTGTATCTTGTGCCAGACTAGCATGCCACTAGCTCACAAGCAATGTTCAAACTTCACTGTTTTATTATTCAACTGCTCTGCATGCAGTTGTATTTCTAACCTACTCTCTTTCATCTGTATACACTCATCAAGAGAAAAATATCTGGGGGTCATGTGGGAACTGTGTTTTTCTCCACCAGGTATTTTGAAAACAAGTATTTCCCTCAGACACTAAAATGAAAACAAAGTTGCTATGCTGTATTTTCTGGAATGAAAAGGTACTGAAAATCCCCAAATAACCTTCAAAACAAGCCAGGATTTTCATGTGATGTTCTCCAACTTTTTTGTTTTTTCTTTGATGCAACAACATCAGAGTGTCAAGGTATTCCATCCCATTTCTGAACTTCTACGGAAGATTTCACTGGTTGGAGGGAAGGTTCATAGTTTCTGATTAAGTGTTATTACAGTGCAATGAGATTCTGTTTCTTGGTTTTTTTCAAACCACCTCAAAATTAAACCCACATAAACTGTGTGGTTTATGTCTTAACAAACACACTGCTTTTGAGATGTTTTGATGACAGTGGTTGGGTCTGATTTTTCAAAAAGTACTGACATCAATATGGCTAACTCTCCACTATTTTCGTCTTAGCTAGGGAGAGAAACCATCAGCAAGCTCAGAAATGACAGATAAAATTCAGTTTATTCACAGAGAGATGAACAGTTCACTTTTGGCAGTTTCACATTATTGAACTGAAGAAAATGGACGCAGTTCCTTTCAAAGCTAAGAAATGCTCTTAGATAGGTGATTAACATGAAAATCAAAATAAGAACATTTAAAAAACCCAACACAAAAATTGGGATTGGAAAAAGGTCAAACTTTTAATGTTACTTCTAATCCTGTATGTCAAGGGTCAGGGCTTGTAGTACACTGGGATTTAGGTGGGTGACAAAGATCTAAAATGAGCAACAATGAAAAATAGTGGGGGAAGGAAGGTTTGGTCAGTGTAAGATTAATGCCTTTGACAAGTCTGTTTTCTGTATCTTCAGCTTCACAGTCAACCATTTTTGCTGCAATTAACATTCTATAATATGAGGAATTCCCAGATCATGGGTGGTAGAAATAAATTTTGATAAAATGCGTACTTGACTTCATAATCAGAAGCAATTAAGAGGGCAACTACTTTATTACACAAGGGCTTACACATATTTAATACCCCAACTGTAAATAAACCCAATTAAGAAATTATAAACTATTTTTGGCTTTCTTCTGAGTTTCAAGAGATATTATAATATACACTTTTTTGAGGGTAGAAATGTGAGCTCTTAAGGGCAATTTTATATCTTGTTCTCAGTCTTTAATGACTTGACTGCAATGTATTTAATGCTAAATAAAATGGATCCCTCTAGCATTTTATTTATTAGATGCAGATTGAAAATTATCTCAACAGAATGATGTCAACTGACATAGTGGATAGCATGACTTTGACCCTAATAATTGCCATTACATATTATCTACCAGAACCTACACCTGATAACAAAGCTAATTTTATTCTTTACTCAGTTTTGTTATTACCCAGGTCTGCATCTCCTAATGCAGACATTCACGCACCCTAATCCAACCTGATCCAACTGCTCAGCATCTGAGTTACCTGCATCCTATTACCTGGCATCTCAGTTCACCTCTGCTGGGGTCTGAGACTGAAACACTAATGACAAGATGAAAAACTCACTGACGTATCTATTTCTATATTGCAGGTCAAATAACAAATAATAAATCTGAAAGCAACTACTCATAGATAAAATTATAGAACTATTGACATAATTGGGACCTTAACTGAGGGCAAAAAGTGTGATAAAAATGTATTTTATTCCTACGAAGAACTTTAGGGTGTGAATGGAAGGATCTCTGCCAGCAGCTGGAATGGGGCTATATCCTCAAGTATTTGTCCATTTAGGTGCCAGAAAATGAGGAGCCTGGGACCTAGGGGCAGCCACAGGGCTCACATGTCGTCTGAGACCAGCCCCTGGGTGGGACCACATCACAGGTAAATCTACACATAGATGTATTTCTCTCTGACACACCTTCATCCTGATGAGACACATCAAGGAGCAGAATGAGGACGTTGATGTTGTGTGAGTGCTGAGTGTTGCCTGTGTGCCTGGTCACAAGTGTATTTGCATGTGTATTGTATACATGTGTTTGCATGTGAGCCTCCAGGAAAGACACACTCAGCTTGATTCTCAGAGCTGGGAACAGGGAGTTCCCAGCCTCACCTCTGTTGCACTTCCAGATTTCACAGCTTTTAATAGAAAGGATCTGACTCTTCCAGAGCTACAAAATAGACTTAAAAAAACCCCAAACTGTATTCCATTATCTATTCACTAGAGGTTTTTTCTTCCTCATATAACATGGAAGTTACGAGTTTATGATCTGGGTGGTTCAGTTAATTTTTAGTTAATTAGTAGCAGAGATATTTCTATACAAATTCACTATAGAAAACAGATGTTGATAGTTCTTGGAATCCTGCAGCCCTGTATTACAGAAGTTCCATTCTTCATAACAAGCCATAAGCTTTGTGCTGAGTTTGCAAGGCCTCAGGACTGAAACTTGTTAGGTTTTTTCTGACTAAACCTTTGCTGAACTTCTTGAGGTTTTCTTTGTTTGGTTTATTTGTGACTACAATTCCACAACAGGTGTCTGTGTATATGTAATTTGTAACACTTTTCTTTGTACAGTATGACTGTAGTTATATTAACAGAAATAACAATCCATTATTCCATGTAAAATGAAGTATTTCAAGACAGGGTCAGATGGAATTTTGAGCAACCAGGTCTAGTGAAATGTGTCTTTGCCCATGGCAGGGGGATTGAAATTAGATGATCTTTAATGTCTCTTCCAATTGAAACCATTCTATGATCCTATGGTCCTATGATTCTGACTTACAGATCTTTGACAATGATGTAGTGTAGACAAATAAAAGCCTGATAGGACAGCAGAGTCCTTGAGAAGGGGAGACACGGGACACAGCATAGAAGAGCACAGGCAGGGAATGACAAGTGGGGCACAGGCTGGCATTAGAGGGAGCTCACCCATGGACAGTTAAAGAAATACAGGTCTGGAGCTGGACAAAACTGGGTTTAGGGGTAAAAAAGACAATTAAGTTATATCTGACATAGGTACCATATACAGAAAAAGTGGATGTAATGTGGGGCTGCAGATGAAGGGGTAGGTGTAAAAGCATATTAGCTAAACCTGAACTTGGGCACCAGATGGTTACTAGGGCAAGGAAGGGAAAACCATCACTTTGAGCACTGGTTGACTCCAGATACTATTTTCTGGAATGTCTTCCCAAACAACAATCAGTAGAATGAAACTGCTAAACCTGGGACTCAGAGGAGCAGGGGAAGGGTGGGCACACCACCAAGACAAGGGATAGAGAAAGAGTGCGCGCTTAACAGTTTTAACTGCATAATCCCTTTTCTCCTCAACTTTTTTAGATTTCCATAAGTAAAAATTCCTGGATTTGATTGTTGGGATTTCGCTTATACAAACAAGAAATTCTTAGGTTTGTATATATATGTGTGTGTGTGTGTGTGTGTGTGTGTGTACACGTGTATACAGAAAGTGAGCTTACTCTTTTCCTATAAACAAGATTTTGAGTGCAACATTTTCATGTGAAATTTACTGAAATTACTGAATTATGTTGGCTGGAATTAAACCTGTATTGTGCCCAAACCAATAATGCATGATTTCCAAAAAGTGAACCAAAGAATAAAAGAAAATTAATCTTTTAAAAGCCTCACAAGACAAATAATAGTAACTACAACAACACTTTAAGAGCAATAATTCTCACACAGAGCATCACTGATTTAAATCATAAATAAGTTGCTGGGGGAGGGGAATCTGAATCCATCCCTATCCTGCAAGTTTAATGCCAGGGTCAACAATATATGCCCAGAGCCTGGGGAGAGATTGCAGGCCAGCAGGAGAGCACCTGAAGAGCAGCACAAAGGCATTCCAGCCACTCCATCCAGTATCTTGGTTTCATCAGGGTCCCAACTTAAATGCCTCTATGTTAACTCAGGCACCATGGGGAATAAACAGGAGGAGCTAGAGACATGCACTATGCAAGGCTAAGACTTGGGAAAATGTAGGCTCTCCCCAGAAGGAAATGGGAGATCTGATAACCTGGAGTATGTAGAAGGTTGAGGTACTCAATGGCTTTTTTGACTTGGTTTTCTGGCGAGTGCTTTAGCCACACCACCCAAAATAACTGTTGGTAATAGTAGATTTAAGCCACCATTACTGTTTGAAATGTAGGTTCTAATCATATGCACACTCTTCTTCTATTGTAACACAAAGTAAAAATGTCTAAATGAAACAAAGAAGACAATGATAATTCTTTAGACTAATATATTTCAATTCATATTTCAGTTCATTAAATGCATGCCAAAAGCAGTTACTCATGCTCAAATGAAGGTGGGTAACATTTTCTGAAAAGAGGAACTCGCTTCATTGAATGTCCCTGCTCGACTGTTTGTCACCATCTGATCATGTCCTTAATAATTTTACCTCTTAGTAGGCCTCCATGTAAGTAGCAGCAACTGATTTGCTCATCTGAAACAACTCACCTTTTCAGTTTCAGTCAAGGATTTGTGTGTGCATGTGTGTGTGAGGACGTGGTCTGAAGAAGGAAGAGATTTAGGGACTTGGCTGATTTGTCTGAGCAAACACAGGCACTTGTGTCAGTCGAAATGTTTCTGCTTCCATCTGTCTCTTAAGCCATGTGTAACAGGTCTTCCCTAAATCCTATGTTTTGTCTGCCAACCAATGTGAATGCCTCAGATACAATGGCATACCTCTCAGCATACCTAAAATTGACATTACATACCTTTGTTTAGGCACCTGAATTATTCCGACATGGTCTAAGTGGGAATGAATGACAAATGATACTGTCAGAGCAAAGCTTTTGGAAAGTAATTATTTCGGGAATTGAATCCTAATTGGCTTCTTAGTTAAAACAGTGTTTTAGGACAGCAAACATCAAAATTATGTCAATAACCAAGAACATACCTTGGAATTCTAAAAGAACTATTTTCAGGATGTGTTCCTTTATGAGCTACTTCTGGTTTTGTTTTTGAATGTCATCACATTGCCCTGAGTCATAACTCCTTTCCATCTTTTTTTCTTGCAAATCTTTCAAACAAACAACAGTTCTTTTCCCTGCTTTATTTCCAGTAGTATGTCTAAATATATTTTCCAAGGTTGTTAATTGCCTCCTTGCTTTCAGACGCCTCTAACAATACTTCAAAGTTTCCAGGAAAAAATCAAGACTCAGCTTTATACCCATCTACGTATGCAAAATAAAACCTAAGTTTCCAAATCATATCCTTGAATAAGCTAAGAAGGAAAAGTGTCAGTTAAAAAAAAAAATTGTGAATTCCTTTTATCCTCTGCAGTCAGCAACAAAGAATCTCAGAGTTTAAGGCTGTGAAAGAAATGTAAAAAAAATATATGTGGCATGGTTGGGAAACAAACACTGTTCTACCAGTCCTGCATAAAGGTGAGATAAACCTCATATCCACTACATCATCCAAAACTGCATTGTTAGACTAAAATGATTTTATTCTATTTTATTTTCCTATAATCATGAAATGGTTTGGGTTGGAAGGGACCTTAAAGATCATCTAGTTCCAACTCGTATTGCCATGGGTGACAAACCATCCACTAGACCAGGTTACCCAAAGACTCATCCAGCCTACTCCTGAACACCTCCTGAGATGGGGAGTCCCCAGCTTCTCTAGGCAACCTGTGCCAGTGACTCACCACCCTCACAGCAAAGAATTTCTTCCAAATATTATTCTAAATCTACTCTCCTTGAGTTTAAAGCCACTTCCCCTTGTCCTATCATTACATATCCTGGTGAGCAGTCCCTCTCCAGCTCTCCTGTAGCCTCATTTAGGTACTGCAAGGTTCTCTAAGGTCTTCCAGGAGGCTTTTCTCCTCCAGTCTGAAACAACACAAACTGTCTCAGCCTGTCTTCATAGGAGAGCTGTTCCATCCCTATGATCACCTTCATGGCCCCCTCTGGATTTTATATATTTAGGAAAGAGTTGTACAGGAAATCTTAGCTTAATCTCTATTTAATTTCAAAACAGGAAAGTGGTTGCTATTTTGACTATCTCTCCTAGAAATTCAAGTAAAACTTTTGATTGCTCTGTCAAGACAGCCTAAAGAGCCTTGTGAGTGTGTTTGCTTCTTCCTAAATGTCATAGCACATCTGGATGGGCCAGATTCCCAGGTGGCACTGACAACCTTATTTTTCTTGAAATCAATGAAACTTTTATCATACATGCAACTAGGAACTTGAAAATCTCTCCTTCTAAGAGTACAGCTTTGAGAACAGCAACATCAGCTGAAGCAGATAGTCTATGTATCCTAAATCAGTGTTCTGTATTGAGAGCATACATTAAAAGAAAGAATTATTGTATTTCAGCCTTATCACACAACTCCTTAAACCAGCAACAGGTAAGAGTCCATACTAGATATGAGTCTAGCCCATGAAAAATGTTTTTAAAAGCTCTCCATTGTGACCCAATGTATTTCAAGAAAACTTCATATGTGACTTGCCATTACTTCAATCCATGCAAAAAGCTCAGAGTATTGGGTTGGTTTTCTTTATTTTTCAATGTTTTTTTGGGCAAATTTTGCTTTGAAGGGGGAAAATTTATCATCTTTAAAAGAAATGAACAAAGTTAGATAGAAAAAGGGTTAGAAATGCTTTAAATGGTGGGAAAGCTGGCTTGGGGACATCATGTCCCTTGCATCAAGCACAAGCTAAGTGGTTTCAAATCAGACACTGTGACCAGGAGAGAGAGCCTGGAGTCAAGTAGTGAAAGCAGGACTTATATGGCGAGAAAAGTGTCCCAAAAGTACTTGAAAATGATGTAAATTAATGCTGAAAGCTCCGGTAATAACCCAGGCCAACATGTCCTTCCACTCAGCTTCGCAGAAGAGAGGAAGTTTTTGCATCACCAGGCTTTTTCAAATGTTACATTTAGTAATAATGAAAAGGTACAAAATTTACTGAAAATGCATAAATTGCATGTCAGCTGTGTAGAGGAATATGGACTCATTATGAATTTCATCCTGCTAGGACCATATCAGTGTAAATTGTGCAAAATGCTGAAATTAACTGCAATTGTGTGGCCTGACCTTTAACGCCTCTGAATGCTTCAGAAGAAATCCTGAACAGTTTTAATCAGCACTGACTCTAAAGTATATGCATATAGAGGAGGGGAAAAGAAGCATCTTCTCCGTGGTTACAACACAGTCCCAGGCAGAGTGAACCTGAATGACTTCTGAACTAGCTCAGTCAGAAGGAACAATAGGATATTGGTGTGATACCTCACCCAGTGAAATTAGAGCCTGTTGAAGTGTTTTGGGACATGGGATCATTTAGTTTAGCCAAACTGTCTCTGGTATCCCAGTTGGAAAAAGAGGAAAATTTGTATTTGGACTGACAATAGTTTTCAGTGCTTCAATTATCTCACTCTTCAGAGTCCCAAGTGCACATTCTCTATCAAACAGTACATTAAGTACTTTAAGCTGTGTCAACCCTTTTTCTGGTTCAAGTGTATTGCCTGTGTCTAGTTCCTACAGCATATTGTGTACAGACAGCTCCAGATTGTAAGAAAGTTTGCATTTTTTCCAAGTATTTATCTAATAAAGTAAAACTTGAGAAAAATATAAAATTTGTGTGAAAAAACCCACTTAACATACTCAAAAACCCAAATGTGTTTTCTCAGCATAACCTCAGTTAAAAAAATAGGTTTGGACATGTCTATGGTTTTTAGTCTGACATGATACATAAGGCAACATGAAAGCCTATCTACAATCTAAGTGGAAAATCTAGTATCAAGGTATTATCTATCATCAATGTGCATAGATCATAAGAAGCAAACAAGGATGCTCTAAAAGTGAGAACGAATTTTTCTACCCTTGATTAAACATCAGAAATCAGTATTGTTAAAACTCTTCATTCTCTTTATGAATGAAAATTTTAAAAATTTATATAATGGAAATCTAGGTTTTTAAAATATTTAGTTTTCTTGTTTTCCTGTAACAACTGGAGTTGAGCCTGGCATTGAAGATTTTCTCTGGGGAAAACCACTGCTGAACCCAAACTGGCAAACCCAGCAAGGACCAAGGAGTATTGACATCAGTGGTGTGGGAGCAGATAAAACACGAAACCCAGAGACAACAGTTATTGGTGGTTGGTGAGGCCAGTAAGATCAGCAAGCAGTGAGTCTGGTGCAAAACTGGGTTTTAAAAAATCTCAAAATATCAAAAATAAGGTGCTCCGCTCATGAAGAGCAGACTAACATGCTTACAAGTTAGACTTTTCTGAGCCTGGGTAAGAAACTAAGGGACAGGGAAATTGAAGCAGGGTGAAGTTATAGAATGAGAGTGTTTAAAAAAAAAATTAGTGGCAACCCCAAGTAACAAAACAAAATTCATGCTGTCGTCAGTGGAGCCCTGGAGGAAGGGGCTCAGGTTCCTCATACAGGTTTCTGCAGATTGTGAAATAAAGTATATTTATATCCTCTTACTTCAATACAGCTCCATATATTAAAATGCTACTAATATAGCAAATTACCATTTCCATTTTGCAACAAGAGAGCAGAAATAATGAAATTAAGCACCTAATCACACCAGTAACCATATACAGACTTCTGGTCCCTTAATGACAAGACCAATGCCTTAATCACTTTTTTCCCTCATTTCCATTTCTCCATATGCCACACTCGATGACCATAACCATTCCTTGACTTATGTGCATCATCATTTAACAATACATCATTTAAAATACTTGCCTCACAAAGGCTGCCAGAGACAAACATTTCATAAATCGTTAAACACTTTTATTGAAAATCACTTCAAACATGACTATTATTATTATTATCTATATTAATAATAATTCGTAATGGCCATTAGACCAGACATTTGTAGTGCTCATGATTCTTTTCACTAAAAAGCATCTGTCTTTCAGAGAACAACTGCTGGAAGTTAATTTTCGGATGGGCTTAATGGTGTGCATTTATACTGAGGTTATAATGGAATATAAAGTGCAGTTCCCCAAGATGCTAAATTGCTAAATCTTCAAATTCTACCCTTAAAGTTAGTATTTCTAAGAGAAGTTTAAGACAGTAAAAATAAGAATAATTGATAAGCATATAAATGTAGGTTTGGTTTTGTTTTGTTTTTTTGTTTTTTTTTTTTTTTTGGTTTCTGGACATCTATAGGTATGTATTGTTCTTTAAAACCAAATCAGTACTGTGTAACAAATGAAGCTTGGGTATTAGATTAATTCGAAGAGGTGAAGAGGTGTCCTTAGAGATTTTTCTCCTGAAACATGGGGATAGAGCACTGGACAGTAGCATAATAACAGACAGATTAGAATATAATTGTCCTATGAAACAGGACTTGCTTTTTTTAAGACAATTTCCTCTGTCCAAAGAAGTTCTAATTTTGCATTACAGCAAGGGAACTTCTCCTTTAAACACTATCTATAAAACTTCCAGCTGACCTTTTCACACCTTCCATAAAGAAGCTAAATGTTACTCACTTTTCACATTCAATAAAAACTATTACTGTGTTCTAGTTCAATGCATATCTGTGTCATCATGGAGGAAAGTCACTCTGCACTGTGTGTTAATCTTTCCCTTAAAGTTAATTTCCAAACTTTCGGGTTGCTAAATGTGTCACCTTGGTTTGTTCATGTGTTGCATGTGGTGTATGACAAAGAAACCTGAAGTTCATCTGGAGGTGTTTGGGTCTTCAGATCTATTTGCCATAGATCTTCAATTTTTAAAAACTAACCAGAAGCTACTAGATTGTTCAGCATTTTGCCTAATGCCAGACAGAATGGCATTGAGTTTCAAGAAATCTGATGTTTATTCTGGCCAGAACTTCAACAGGTATAAAGTGATACAGTAGTACTGTCTTCAGTAAAGCTATATTCCCCAGCTAGGAATAACCAGACTTCCACAATGTATCTCTGAATAATGATTCTGGTCAATATTTTCAGTGACTGGAGTAAAGTCATGAAGTTTGAAACTTCCTTGGTTGATCCCACCAATTGATTTTCTTTAGATGAAACTTTCTATTAGCTTCCTGAGATCTTAGTAACACCTTACATGGGAGCATTTTCTAGGAGGCATAATACTCATGGATGTAAAAGTATTGCTGAGGGGTTTAGGGGTTTTTTTATTGTCCAAGCAGACAACCATAGCAACATATGGCTGAAGGCACAAAGACTTAAAAGCTACATCACAGAGTCACAGAATCATAGAACAGTTTGTGCTGCAAAGGACCCTTACAGATCATCTAGTTTAACCCCTCTGATGTCGTCAAGGACAACTTTTACCAGACCAGGTTGTTCAAAGACCCATCCAAGACGGCCTTGAACACCTCCAGGGATGGGGCATCCACAGCTCCTCTGAGCAACCTGTGCCAGTGTCACACAATCCTTACCATAAAAAAAAAAAAAAAAAATTCTTCCTCATATCTACCTTCTTTCACTTAAAAACTGTTGTCTCTTGTCGTGTCCCTACAAGTTTTGGTAAAAAGTCTCTCCCCATCTCTCTTACAAGCCCCCTTATATATTGAAAGACACAATAAGGACTCCCTGGAGCCCCACAGGGACAAGCTTTAGGATTCCTCTCAGATGGACCATTAGACTGTAGGCACTTTTTAGATAGTTGCCCTAGATTCCCTTTATACCAGTGAAAAGAAATAGGTATCTTTAAACATATCTATTTTTGATGTGTATTTTTGGCAGAGATAAATCATACTCTAGAGGTGCCTATATTTCTCAGGGACTATAAGAGAAGCCATTATAACTAGCTCCTACCCTAGAAGCTCTTCTTTTTAATCCCTTAGTCATAAAAGGTAGGTTTCAAAAAAGCTAGAAACTATGGAAAAGTCCTTTTTTCAGTGGAGCTGTAAGAGTCCTTTTCCTGCTCTATAGCAGGAAGTCTTTTAGAGTTGCTTGCTCTAATTTAGCTATAAATAACACCTTGGACAATTTTTTGTGCAATTAAAATATTGCTCAAAACTATTATTCATTAAAATCATTTATATAAGATCTCATCATTAATATTTCAGATTCTTAGAACTCTAACAGTGTAGAGATATTCTAACTTATATTCTCCTAAAATACTATACTAGTGTCAATTTTGAAGCATTTGGAAATTGTTACAAATGTTTGATACATGACATGTAACAAAATATGTGAAGACACTGTAAAAATTTCTTAGAAGTATAAACCAGTAATGAATGCCTCAGGTGTTTGCATTTCTGTTAATTGGTCTGCACGATCTTGAATACTCTGAGCTATCCTGAAAGCTTCCAAAGATAGTGTGTCCCAAGCACAAGTATGAAACAACATAAATCTTGAAAAATTGTGAATTTTAAACCTATGTGAATGCTTATGAAAAAAGAGTTATATCACCAAAAATTTTTCAACACTGTTATCATGGTGAATCAAGAACAGATATTTTAATACGGGCTTTTACCTGAGATAATTAATTTAAATTTAACTATGCTGATTACTGGTCTTCAGTTGGAGTTGTAAAAGATATTCTGCTCCAATGGGCTCTGTGCAAATTCATTTCCATCTCATCAAGATCATTCCTGGCATCTGACCTTACCCCAGGAAGCCCAATTGTAGCATCATGAGCCACTTGCTTATGAGACACTGGATAAAGCCCACGTGGAGAAAATAAGTGAGAAAGGCTATGTGCATTTGTAGAGAATCTCCGTGAAACTTGCCATGAGATTAATAGGGAGAAGAATAAAAAGTTCCTTGTATGTTCCCAGGTCAAGCAGAGAAGCTGTGGGTGCCACATCCTTGAAGTGTTCAAAGCCAGGTTGGATGGGGCTCTGAGCAACTTGATCTAATGGAGGGCACTCCTGCTCTTGGCAGGGTGTTTGAAACTAGATGATCTTTAAGGTACCTTCCAACCTCTGCCTTTCTATGATTCTATGATTTCTGATACACTTGTGTGGATGAAAGATTCAGTTTTCAAATCAGTTCTTTATATTTTTCTTATTTGCATTCTTGATTTTCATTGGAAGTAAAAGCAAACAAACATCCTTCTTCTCTGTCACTGAATAGAAATGTCAACATTTCTGTTTGAAAAGGCTACCCCAGCCTTCACATTTACTCCATGTGCCCATACACGTCCCTTAGAAGAAGTCAGTTAAAAGAAAGGGAGAAAGGCAGGATCATAAAATATTGTATCTACAGTTCTTCAGCATGTGGAAATACCTCTGGTACAAAACAGAACTTTGAGACTATCAGGTTTGCACACCTCTTGGTTCCTACAGTCCTACAGAAAAGAAAAACCTGCCTCCTACTTAACTCATCTTTCTCTTCTTTGCATAAAACTTCAAAAATTGTTGGTTAGCAGGTAGCCTCAAATATACTGGAAATATAAAAGAGCAAACATCAGAGTTCTTCCAAAAGCCCTAGATCTAAGAAGTTTTTCCAGTTTAATATGCAAAGTGCTGAACAAACCTTGCTACTTAAAATTAATATTTAGATAAATTAATAGATGCACATACAATGAAAGACTTTTTTTTTTCTCATTTCTTTTTCTACTTTGTTTTTTGTTTTCCTGTTTTCCTTTTCACAGACGTCTAATGACTGATAACTTAAGAAATAGCAATCGAGGTTACACTGTAATTATGTTTTCATCAACATCAGTGTTAGGTAGCAAAATGGCAGAAAAATCTAAAAGGAATCTTTTCATTATTTCAAGGAGGTTTCAGTCAGACTCTTGTGAATATCAGTGTCTCCGTTTGAGACAAGTTTAGTAGGAAAATGCTCTGGAATGAACATCTCCCCCAAAGACAGGTTTTCGGCAGTCCCTCCCCCACCATTGCGAAAGGAATTTCTTGGAGGAAAGTGAAAAAAACTATTTATTTAATAAACAATGTTTATTAATAAACGGCAGGGCACAGGAAAAATGAATAATTGTCAAAATATTAAACCTCCTCGACGCTGCAAAGCTGGTGGATTTAGAGTTCCTTCTGTAGCTGGCTCAGCCTCTTCAGAGGCCCAGGGCCAGGATGCGGCGTCCCTGCAGCCTCCCTACCGGTCCACGGCGTCCACTGATCTGGTTCTCAGATCACAGCTAGGCCAAACAGTTCCAGAAAAAGAAGTTGTTACCAGAGGATTTCAGTATGCAGGTATGCCAGTATGGGAAAATTTCTTGCCTCAGCTAATAGGCTAGCTAAAAAGCAGGAAGGTGCTCCCTCTGCTCTGCAGCAGTGAGAACACGGGGCAGTGTGCGTGAGTCTTTGAACACACACTGTGCTGAAGAAGTCACCTGGCTTCTCTCCCCCCTCTCCTGGACTCAGCTTAAAGCTATGGGACCCATTTCTGGGCATAAAGCAGACAATAGGGAAATACAGTATTATCATAAAATCACCTCAAGACAATCAGTAAAACTATCATGTAAGACTAGAATTTATTTCTATGGTTTTAGCAGCCACTGGAGTAGAGAAGAAAAATTTCTCTCACCTCAAATTATATAATATTATATAAATAAATAATAGTAGTTTCTCCCTAACCAAGTCAGCTTATGCAACTGAAGTCAGCAACTTAACCTAAGAAGTCTCAACGCAAAATTTCATCCAGTGTTCTGAAAAGGGCAATTCAAGTTAAAATATAAATGGACAGATCTGGATGGGATTTCCAACAAACCCATCTAGTCTTAACAGTTAGGTTTTGGAAAATCCTTGGCTATTTTTTCTTTCTTGTAGCTCAAAACTTCATTCTTTTCATTTCTTCCCTTTCTCACGTTTATTTAAAATGCTGAGATTTAAAACGCTGAGTCACTAGTATGTCTCATTTCCCATCTTCTTTACCTCCTCTAGTTTAAATCAATATAACCCTTGAGTAGTATTCCGTAAAAAATACATCATTCTCTATTTTTCTGTGGCATTAGTCAGAGTGGTTGCAATGGACTTGTGCCAAATTTTCAGGGTCAGCTCCTTTTTAGACCACAAGGAGATGGGCTCTGTAGTAATAAAATGTTTCAATGCCTCTGCTTTTTCTGAGTACTCATTTAACTTCTTCAGTCACAGAAGGGGAAAAGCTGCTGTGACTTCAGCTTCATTCACAAAACGCTGTACAATCCCTGAGTCCACAAAAGTAATTGTAAGCAACAGTTTCCAGAGAGCACCAAATACAAAAAAAAAAAAATAATCTTCCAGTGCAGAAAAAACTCTAATAGTATTAAAATTGCTTAAAGGTTATTAAACAATCAGATATGTGTAAAGTGTATCATAGAATCATAGAATCATTTATTTTGGAAAAGCCCTCTTAATATCAATAAACCCCGCTGTTAACCCAGCAACACTGTGTTCATCACTAAATCATGTCCCCAAGTGACACATCCACATGCCTTTTGAACATTTTCAGGGATGAATTCCTGATGGAGAGATGAATCCTGCTTAATCCTAGACATCTGAAAGCTATGTGTCTCTCCCTAAAATGGTCACCAGATGTTCTTTTTATCTTCAGTAGGGAAAAGTAGGTTCTTTCATTGTGTGATCTGACCAGCTTTTTCAGACATATTATAGGATGATTCTAGGATGACATCACAGGATTACTGTCTTTATCAACTGATAAAAAGACATATGGAGATGTTAGCATTTGGTGAAATTAAATCTGCAGAGTTTCAGAAAAAGGGAAACTCCTCCATTATCCTTCAAAATCACCGCAATGTCAAAAGAATAGCTTTAGGGTCTTAACATGGGGTTACTGTAATTTAGAAAACAAAAGCTGTCAATTCAACAGGAGTCATGGATACAACATCAACATATTTTATCACAAATGTTGCATACACTGGCAGGAAGTACTCAGTGCACATACAAGTTTCCTTCATGTACTGGCCATCAACTGAACCTGCATGGCCATTTTTATCTAGTATATTTACAGTTTTCTTCATCTAGCATTGATTAAATCATCATGCAGATGTAGGATGCAGTCTTCATTCCCTTCCACTGAGCCTCACAAGTAAAGTCAAAGTATGAAGCCCATGGATTACAAGTGCAAGCCTATTTTTGGTCACCTATTCTCACAGCAGTTACAAATGCACAGCTGAATATGGACAAAGATGGCAAATGTTTTGTATATTTTCCCACACATTTCTACCATAACTGGGTTAAGATTTTCCTGACACCAGCAAACTTTTGGTCATATTCTGGGAGCAAATGAGAAGCAAAGCAAAGCAAAGCCAGGTGAACATCTGGTTGTGAATATTATCTAGAGTTTCCTGGAAATCTTCACATATCGGACTGCATTCAGTTGGATGCAAAATCTCAGTTGGGAGTGTAATATTTTAAGAAGAATTTGATTTCCTATGTAGAATTAACACTGCTGACAAAGGACTTATCAAAGAAATTTTGATAATGTTTTAGGATTTTCACTTCAGTATTCTGTAGTTCCACTGAATGTGTTGTAAAGTGTAATGTAAAGAATCAGTAAAATCAGATTCTCAGAAACTAAAGAATTGCATTCTTTTTTCCACAACCCCATTCCTAATCATTCCAGACATGTCAGAAAAATATCTGTACTTCAGAAACAGCAAAGCAAAAGCTCAAAATGTCATTCAGCTTGTTTATTTCACATTATTCAAAGTGGCTGAGAGGACAGCAATTTCTTTCCCAGTAGTGTTCACTACTGCAGGTGCAGAAAGCAATGTGAACAGTAATGAAAATATTTCCCCAGCTCCTCTTGAGTAGTGGCATATAAAAAACACACCTCCCCAAAAAAAACCTAACAAAAAACCACCCAAATAACAACCAAACAACTGGGGAAAAAAAAAAGCACAAAATCAAAATAGACAATTCATGTTCCTTACCTATATTTTGGTTGGGTTTAGGATGTTCCATTCTGTTTAGAGCATTATGCATTCATGGCAGCAATCCCTTTAACTTCAGCAACAGTTGTCAGTGATCACTACTTCCATAAATCAGAATTATAACTTTCAGTGAGTCATCCTATCCCAACCCTGACCACACATGTGGGACGCATGTTTGGCTTCAATTCTAGATCTTCTTCTATACTCATACCAGACTTGATTGCTTTTCCATGTTGCCATACTAAAGTCAGGACACAGATTATAAGCAAAGGATTGGCAAATCCTGTCCTGCCAAAGATAAAACAGGCATTTCCTTGCATGTCCTCTCCATCTATGTCTTGCGTATTTTCTACATATGGAAAGGACCATATCAAATTGAGATATAATTGGGACATATTTCACAAAAAATACCATTAACTGCATCAGATTTTTAATAAGGCTGATAAACGGAAATATCTGCAGATAACAAGTTCATAGTAGATGCCCAGGGTAAAGAAATTCAAGCAAACAGCATTTGAAAAAATAAATAATAACTGAAATAGTGGGTGGCATCACCACCCTTGGCAGGGAGGTTGAAACCAGATGATTTTTAAGGCCCCTTCCAACCCAAGCCTTTTACGTTTCTATGACTCTATAAAACAGAAAGGTAAGGTGAGAAATTTCATATAACCTTTTACTATGACTGTGTTACCAGTTGCATCAATAAACAGAAAATCCCTCTGCTGAAGTTAACAGAATAATACATTCTGATCTGCAATTATCTCACATAAAAACTGTCAGTAGGTCCCCAGAAGATACTCTCTGAAGTAGCACATTTATTAAGGATAAAGATATGCAGCATAGGTTTTCTTCTCCTTTTACTGAGGTTTTCTTTTTAACTTATTTCCCTACAGTATTAGAAATCTTACATTTAAAGACACTGTAGGATCACAGGCCGAGTTGTTACTGATGGAATTTTACACACAATCTCCTTCACCTCTGAAAATAAAGAGATAAGCTTCAAATCTTTATTTTTCAATTATTAAAAAGAATAAAAATATTTAAAGATAATATCCAAATATATTTTCTATTCTACTTATACTTAACAGAATTGTAACAATGGATTTCAAGCTCTTATCAATTATTCTTATCAATTATTAAAGCTGTACAACAAAATCATTGTGAAGGCTCAAGTGTTTATTTTGGTTGTATCAGGAAGTTGCAACTGAATATAAATTTATTTATAAAAAATTAATTTAAAAATAAATTATTACATCAAGATTTTATTTTGATGATACTTCCCATTAAAAAGATAAAAGCTTTAAAAAAAATCCATATGCACCAGCTGTCAAAGTTTTAGTGATCAGTGTGAATTTTTAATAGGAATGTCCATTATTAGAATACAGGAGTATTATCCACATTTTTCAAGCCAAAGTACCATCAACAATGCAGGACAGACCATGGAAAATAGGAAAATGCCATCTTTTTTAAATACTCTGAGATTCCAGGACAAACGGGATCTCATAAGGCTTGGAGCACAAGCTTTATGAGGAGCAGCTGAGGGATGGGGGTGTTTGGTCTGGAGGAAAGGCAGCTCAGAGGGGACTTGAAATGAGGTTGTAGACAGGTGGAGGTTGGTCTTTTCTATGAAGTAGCAAGCAATGACACAAGAGGAAATGGCCTCAAGTTGCATCAGGGGAGGTTTAGATTTGATATTATGAAAAATTTCTTCACTGAAAGGGTGTTCAGGTATTGGAACAGACTACCCATGGAAGTGATGTCACTGTTCCTGGAAGTGTTTAAGAAATGCATAGATGTGGTGCTTAGAGACATGATTTAGCCATGTGGATGATCACAGGTGTTGTGAAGAGGCTGGATTTGTGCCAGCATGGGGAGGACTAAATAATGTCCTTTTTTTGAGTTGGACATCTGTTAGCAGTTGGCTGGATCAGCGGGTGGCGTTTCACCCTGAGTTAATAAGAAGTGTGAATGTCTCCATAAGTTGGCCAGACCAACATGGCAGGAGTGAATGTGGCTCAGAACAGAGTATGGAGGCTGAACAACCAGCAGGGGAGTTTCAGGGAGAACGATGAACTTGGGCTGGCTCCAATCCACATATTCCTTCCTAGTGACTGGAGACACCCAGCACTGTAATGGTGAGTAGATAATAGAGACCAGTAATGGGAATCATGTTGGTATCATGATCAAACTGTGATTTGCTATTGTTATATATATTTTTCTAACTGCAATTACATTTGAATTATAAAACAATTTTTTTATCATTTTTGCTAAATCAGAAATCCTGTGTAACAACAACCACCTTTAAATAAATAAATTTGATATTAAACATTAATACCTCCTGTGGGTACAATTTCTAAAAGAAACTGAACAAAATTTATCAGACTCTGACAAATCTGAAGTGCCAGTCCTTCACTCCAGAAGTATTGCAATAAATTCAAATAGCTC
Organism: Corvus kubaryi; assembly: GCF_017639235.1. Classification (NCBI taxonomy): domain Eukaryota; kingdom Metazoa; phylum Chordata; class Aves; order Passeriformes; family Corvidae; genus Corvus; species Corvus kubaryi. The sequence goes on along the minus strand of NW_024581077.1, from coordinate 4,968,354 downwards.
AAATAAAATAAAATATATGTTGTGACTGCTTACCCTAATTGCCTCTGTATTTGATCACTTACCTAAAGACAGCTATTCTTAGACTCTCAAAAGGGAAAGGGATTCAATACTGTGGAACCCACAAGTGGTGCCATGTACTGCAGCACCTACACTGAGATCTTGTTTTGTAAACAGCACTGGAATATTTTCAAATCAAAGTCATTCATCTTTCAACATTTCGTCCAAAATATGGAAAATGGCAATTCTGAGAAATGACATTGCCAGTATCTTCAACTAGCCTCTTTGGCTGCAATCTGCCTGGAGCATCCAGATGATATCTGGTACTTCAGCGAATGGCAGGGATAAAAATGGGAGAGGAAATAATGAGTGGAGCACAGCTGAAGGTCAGCCTGTGCACACTTTTCCCTGGCATTGGCTGCTGGAGGAGACAGTTCAGATATTTCCATGAACAAACACAGGAAAAGCAGATGGCATAGACCTCAGGGCAGAGACCTCACCCTACATTATAACATATAATTGCACAAACCCACACGAAATACATACAACAAGTAAACATTTCTCAAGACCTCTGCCATTTTTGATGATTATCTCCGTCCTTAGAGAGTACTGAGTTCAGTTCTCTGAGCTAAAAATGTTGAAAGCCTCCTTGAATGGATCTGACTCTCCCCTTTATTAGATGGCTTTTATTACCAGTATTATTCAGTTCAGCATTGTGCTTCTACAGATTCCAATTATTTTTTTCTGAGACCCCTTTGTGCTCAAGAGATTATAAGAAAGGACTACAAGCATGCAATTATAATGCTGGATGAATGAGACCTGTTTTGATATTTTGGTCCAAATGACCCTTCCTTGCCATCATTTCAGGGAATGAACTGCCTCTTAATATTTGTTAAATGCCACTGACAGAGGACCCTGTCTGTAGCTTTATATAACAGAGCGTGAAAATGATTTAATATTTCAAAGCTATCTGGAACTCATACTGTGGCTGACTTTCTCAAATCGATTTTTGACAAAGTAATTCAAAGTTATGTGCTAAAACTGTATTATGCCACTTGCTCTGGAGTCTGCCATCATTGACTGGTTCTGCCACGTGCCCACAGATGATGACACATACCAGACCTCATCAGCTACACAATTTTCTGCACAGTAAGAAGATTTAAAAAACAAACAAAATTGAAGATGAACAAGTATCAAAAGAGACACGGCATGTGGAATGCATTATTTAACCTTGAAAAGAACAACAACAGCAAAGATTTAGATGTCAGATAAGATGTTATCAAAGATGATCTGGATTCATAAAAGATATCTATGACAGACTGAAACTCAGTATGAAAGGCCAGAATTGCATTCACTTGTCTGTTTGGGCAAATAAGGGTGCATTTGCTGTAGTCTATTAATGTTAATATTACTGAAATGGGAACTCTGATACACATCTCTGCTTTTAACAATGCAGATAGTTCATCTTATATATCTTTCCCTCAGAGTTATCAGAACCATTTATTTGACATCAGATTCTTCCTAGTTACTGCTATAATTATGTTTGCAAACAGTGAATCAATAGGAAATCATTGTTCTTTTTGAAAAGCATTTAATCAAGCCAAGATGTGAGACATTCACCATAAATGAGTTTTGTCCTACTACAATAAATTTTATCCTGCTACACAGGCTGTAATCTTGCTCAGTATTTCATATTCATAGAGACGATGTGAACAATTTTTTTTTATTAATTGTAGTGGTAAAGACCCCAACAGACAATGATCCCTATGGACACTTGGACAGATTGAAGAGACTTAGATGGGAAGACAAATATAAATCTAAGGTGAAGCCACTTGTCCAACAGATGAAAACATACAATTAACTCTTCATCAAAAGATTTAGAAGTGAACTGGAGGGCTGTCTTTAAATAATTTTTCCTCCCTTTTAATGTCAGATCGGATTTTTTTTTCCATCCCACTTGCAAATAGAAAAATATGGGAATATGTGTACTCAGTCTTCAAAGTAGCTCAAAAGTACCTTGGGATATATGAATTTAGGAAAAAAATCTAAACAGCAAATTTTTGCCTTGATCTAAGACTGAACCCTCACAATATTATTAGGTACAATAATAAAATGACATCACACTTGCTACAGTTATATAGGGCCTATAAACCTTTACAAGGATTGCTTGTAAGCTAGAATAGTTTAAACTGTTTTAAGAGATCTGTCTCTTTATACAGAAGACAATGTTATGTGACAACATAAAAGTTTAATTACAACAAATTTGAAATGGCCCAGTGAATTATGTTGGCCAGACCAAAATTCTTCCAGTAAAAAGTTTTATAATGCCATCCTGTAATTCCCTTAAGTTTCGCATTTTATATAAAATCTGGTTTATAATATTTTTATTGAGTCTTTAAAAAATGTATTGGAAAATTAATTTGTATTTTTATGCCTATAAAATCCAGCCTACCTTGATATCCTGCATCTAACTATACTGTCCATGAGGAAAAAATTTTTTTTTTTTTTAAATCCTGTAGAAAACATTTAAAACCATTTACACCAGATTTTATTCTATCTTTCTCATGTAAAAACAGAAGTCAATAGAAAGATGCTGGTGAGGAATGAGAAACAGAAAAGGATCAGTCTTTTCTAATATAAATCAAAATGTCACTACTGTTTTAAGGTTCAATATTTCATCATCTGCCAGGTTTCTAAATAAATGCTGCATATCACTTGATGTGGCTGAAAAGCTGAAATTCCCAGATCAGAAAGTGTATTTCTAGCCCTGACAATTCTCAAGAGATTGAGCCTTAAAATTATCAGTAGAACAGGGTTGAATACTGCATTGCTACAACTTTTAGCAATATAATTGCCAAGCTCTACTGTTAGAAAACCCACATGTGAGAAGAGTAAAAGGGAGCAGGCGAAAGAAGTGGATAAAAAAGACTAAGAAAAAAACCCCACGACCAACACCACCCCCATATTGAAAGGTGAGGAGATACATTTTGAAAGTCTGAATTATTTCTTCGCACACACAAATGTGATGCATTTTAATAGGGGAGGTACAGTGGCAGAAAAGGGGGAACAAATGGTGTAGGTTTCTAAGAGTAGCATTATTTTTTGGGGGGTTTTTTTAGTGTTTAGGTATTAAATTATGTAAAGTAATACATTATGAAAACAGAACAAGTCTTATGAGGAGCAGCTGAGGGAGCTGGGTTTGTTTAGCCTGGAGAAAAGGAAAAGAAAAGGTTGTCTCTCTACAACAACTTGAAAGGAGGCTGTAGCCAGGTGAGGACTGGTCTCTTCTCCCAGGTAACAAGTGACATGACAGGAGCGAACAGCCTCAAGTTGCACCAGGAGAGGTTTAGATTGGATATTAGGAAAAATTTATTCATGGAAAGCATCAAACACTGGAAGCCCAAGGAAGTGATTGAGTCACCATCCCTGCAGTATTTAAAAGATGTGCTGATGTGGCACTTGGGGACATGGCTTAGTGGTGGGCTTGGCAGAGCTGGGTTAAGGGTTGGTGATGATCTAAAAGGTGTTTTCCAATATGATTGTGTGATTCAATGTTTGTACATTACAATATAAGACTGAGTTGAGAAAAAGAAGGTGGAAAATATTTACATTTTTTTAATATTCTTTCGACTTTTTTTTTTCCTAGCTAGAACTTTAGTTATAGATTTCTATTGAACTGACTTTCAGGGTGGTATGTCCTCTACATTCATTTATTTCAGTGCTGGGTTTATTTTGGTTTTTGGGGATTTTTTTAGTTTCTTTTTCTATGATCATGGGATGAAAAATGTGGTTTGTGGAGGTCCAGAAATTCTCTTGGTCTGAAGGCAGAGACACTGCATTCTGTTATGAATGATTGAAATTACTTTGGAACAGAAAAAATTTTTCCCTTGGATGCAACATTAGGTGTGTGTATTTGCATACATGCATGTGGAAAAGATTTGCAAGAGTGAACTCTGCCACTCACATTGAAGTCTCTCTGTCCACACTGACCAGGCAGTTAGCCAGCAGTCACAAGAGATCTGTTCTTTTGACAAAACCAGAAAAGAAGCAGCTGCTCAATAGTCCTGAAAATTCAGGGGAATATATGCTTTGTTGAGAGTGCAACATATCTGTGCTATTAAAAGTACCAGAAGACGCTGTATTTTAAATTCAGATGACTGTTGCAAATGCCACACTATGGAAGGACTCCAAGTCCCAGTTGGTTGCGTGCTTATGAATGCAGTAGCACAAGCGACTTAGCAAAATAAAAACAGAATTAAAAAAAGGGAAAATGTGATCACAAAACCAAGCTAAAACTGTTTATTGGTGATCAGAAGTGCATTAATTCAAATGAAAACGTATTATATTACAGGCACTAAACAAAGACTATCAACATCCCAGAGGTTTTTCTGCATTAACAAACTAAACTGCAAAAAACATGTACAAGTGGAGAATACATCTGGTTTGTAGCTAGCTCTTAAATTAATAAATCAACTGTCACATAATTGTGACTTCTACCTGAATGACAGCTCCAATTAATTTTGTATTGGTTCCCAGTGCACAGGTGAGGTCAAGGTATCTTTTGGCTGCATTCCTAAATTTAAACAGCAGACAATCTCATCCTTCTGGTTAAAAATAATCAATACTAGCAATTTATCATAATTTGCTTTGCCGTGCACACTTGTGCTGTTTAATCAAGTGTTTTGCCTGATTTGTTTGCTCACAGTTGCGTGAAAAACATTCACTGAGCATGCCCAATACATTTTTCTTTTCCACACAGCATCACTACAACGCCTATTGCCCTCAGATTCATGCTCCAAGTGAGTTGCAAGATGACTTATGCAGATTGGCAAGGACTAGAAATGAGACACCGCTGCTCTAAATATCTCATGATAAATGAATCATTCTTGGCAACAGGTTCTCTGATGAAATAAAAACCACAACACAACAACTACAATCAATCAACACCAAGAAAAAGCAACCAACAAAAAAGCCAATAAGAAAATAAACAAACAAGCAAACAAAATCCCCAGTTCCCCCACACCACAGGAGTTTGATTAACAACTTCCTTATATTAAATATAAATCAATCTTCAATGAGATTTAATGCTAGAGTAGCCTAGTTGTCTTAAGTCAAAGTTATGATCTGTGACACTTTGCAGTCAAAGTGCAAACGCGCCATTTCTTGTTAGGAGATATTCAGTTAATTGTGTACAAATTATATATGGTATATAAACTCTTTAAGCAGAAAAGCAGCTAGCTTATCTCTTTAATGAGATGGCCAAAGGGCACGATATCCAACACAGGAATTTAACTATCTGTGTCCCAGCTCAGAGTCAGGGAGTTAGGTGAGACACAGCATGACCTATTTCATCTCATTTCTCCTGAAGAAGTTCCCTGAAAGTAGGTCTCTATCGAGGACACCTCAGAGACAGTGGGATGCTGTCCAGTTTGAAGTCTTGCTGAAGGATGATAATTCTCTTGTATGTCCTTTGGGTCTGGGCTTCTTTGGTGTGGAAACAGGCATGAAGAAAAGGAGAGGGTGGATACTCTGGTATTACCCTGATATGAAGTATGGACAAAGGTGGGATGCACCCTTAGATCTAGGAACTGGGATTAAGTTCTGTTAAAAAGATGACAAAGGAAGGAAGGCTTCTTGGGTGAAGCAGCTCTGTCCTAACTAACTAAACAGCCATCAGCTCCCAGGAGAATGGTTGTTATCCTCTAGTGTGAAAGGCAAGCTTGCCTGACCTTTTGCTGTTAGTCTGCTAAATATGATTTGTTTGAAGTACTTCTTCATTCAAGTATCAGTAAGCATCTTTGCTTGTGTCCTAAAGGTCTAGCCTAGAATCACTCAGCCAAAACCTAAACAACAGAGGTTTTGTAGAGGAGTAGAAGCTATTAGTTCAGGGTGCTCATTCCTCAGGACACTGTGTTGTGTCTTGGCTAGAAGTTTGCCCATGCACTGAGAGCTGTGGTACACATCCAGAAATTGAAAGCAGCTGTAGTGCTGGTGGATGGGATATACAAAAACATCTAGTAGTGTGAATTGGTTTCTCCAATACTGAGGTGCCAACACTGTTAGTCATGAAACTACAAAATACCCTGAAAAATGGGATTGTACCTCCATGAGCAGAGATCTCTACTGTAACTGAAATTGCAGGTGCAGTCCTCAAGCACACTATGGAAGTGGACCAAGAGAAGCAGGGAGCAAAAATGTTAGCAGGAGCCCATCAAAATCCAGATTTTCTGGTATTTTTATCTAAAATTTTACATTTGTCCTTTTTGCCACTCCATCTTTTTCCTTTGTGCCACTCCATCAAACTAAGCTGTTTTTCTGGTGGGGTGGTGGGGTGATTTTTTATAACTCTCTTGTAGATTTCAGAGGAAGGAAAAGTTTCACTTTCTTCTTATGGGTTTCATATTTTTGAAAAAACAGGAGTGAAAAAGAGGTAAAACTTCAACAGATACCACTCAAGTTTATGCATTCCTTCTGTGAAGGCAGTTTTCCAAGTTTCCCAGTGTTCCTTTGCTTGAGAGAAGGATGATTGTCTGTGGCACTGTGCCATCAATGTTTTCAATCTGAAAGCCATCCAAAGTCAATACAATTCTATTCTGGAAAAAATACATGCTATATTTTAGCCTCTAAAGCTAATTTACACAAACTACTGATACTATAAGTTAGGGCAGATAGTATGGAAAGCATTTGTGAGCATCTGAGGAGACACAACACTAAAGAAATGTAATATAGTATACCATCTTGATGAAATTTTGCTTTCATTAAACTATGTGTTTGTTTATTACCTGCTCTAGGTGCTACACTAAAATCAAAATAAAGCATCATCTATACCCCTGTCTGGGAACTAGAAAATCATTGGCAAGACATCACACTCAAGTGTTCTTTTCATTCCTTTGTTTGTCACTTGGATCTGAAACTATTGTAAATCATTCGACTTCTTTTGCCTACATCTAAAGATTGATTTTAACCAAAAATCTTCCAAGAGTATTATTCTAGGTTTTTATACCTGTGGCAAGATTTATAAAATACACTTCTAATTCCGATATTTTGGGGAAATTCATTAAGTTTAAGTGCCTGAACAGGCCTTGTAGCAACCCATTGTTTTCCATCATGACTGTGTGATGTCTGGAAGTCTGGGGTTAATGTGAGGGTATTAAGCCATAGTCATTTCTTAGAAACAGTCTGGGACTACAAATTGGGTGAATTCATATGAAAGCTCAGTAGATCTAAAGGGGCTGGAGAGTTGAAAAATTCCCTCAATAAAGCAAATATTTTATATTTGTATTAGAGCTTAAAAAATTCTGAGGTTAAGCAGTGGAAAGAAAGCTCAGCCTTTTGCAGGAACCAATGAAAAAATATGTAGGACAGTGCATTGGTTTGGCACAGCCTGGTTTTTGGCAGCAGGGGGACCACAAAGATGTCTCCTGTGAGGAAGCTGCTGGAAGCTTCCCACCATGTCCTGCAGAGCCAATGGCTGATGGCTCTGAAGATGGACATGCTGCTGGCTGTGATCCAGTGGGAGACCCGGTGGAGAGAGAGGGCCCTGCTTCCAGGCTGGAGCAGCCTGTCCTTGGAGGACTGCACCCCGTGGAAAGAGAGACCCATGGCGCAGCAGTTTTGGGAGGGCTGTGTGCCCATGGGAGGACATGACACGCTGCAGCAGGTGCAGTGTTACTGCTGCTTGTGAGAGTGGACGGAAGCGGGGGAAGTTCACGGAGAACTGTCTCCCATGAGGGGACCCCATGGTCTCACAGGGGAAGGACTCCTCTCCCAGAGCAGTGAAAGAGAATCTCAGCGATGGACTGACCCATGCTCCGTCTCCCTGTGCTGTTGGTGGGAAGGAGGGAGGGGCTAGAGGTTGGAAGGTGTTCTAAGGGCTTATTTTACTTCTCATTATCCTCCCCTGATTCTGCTAGTAATAAATTCACTTTGTAACTTTAAGTTGAGCCTGTTTCACCCTTGAATTGTTTCTCCTGGTCCTTATCTCACTCATGAAGCCTTCGTTAACCTTTTTTTTCCTTTCCCCTCCTCTGTCCAGCTGCGGCAAGGGAGGTGAGCGAGCAGCTCTCGTGGGTGCCTGGCTCCTGGCCAGTGTCAAACCATGACAGACAGGGCGATATAAGGATGATTTTACAGATTAGGCTTTTATTTCATTATTAGATTAGCTGAGAAAAACTGAGCTCTATGAAAAGCAGATAGCATCCATGATTTAGAGAAATAGATACTGGCATAAGGCAATATTAAAGATTTCCTGGTGGATTGTGGTCACAGCCACTGAAGAGTCCACAGCAGTAAGGAAATTAAGGCAGGGAACTGCAGGCAAGGAGTTTATTATTTTGTCCAGATCTGTACATCTTTTCTGATATCTTTAAAGGAGAGTTTTTTTCAGAAAACTTTGCAAAATCCTTCCATCCTTTCCATTTCAGTCATTCAGAGCTGAAGTTAAAAACTAAAGCCTCCAGGGAACTGGAGTTTCAATAAAACTCCTGTACAGACTCTGTGGTCATTTCTGGACATGAGAAATTTGTGGTCTGGGGGACAGCATCCCAGTTCGTGTAGAAATAGCATCCTAAGTGACTACCCAAAACAGGCTGCAGATCAGCTAGAGATGGCTACTAGAACCTGCTGAGGTCTGGAGAATATAAAAGCCACACAGTGGACTGAGGTCCAAACACAGCAGTTTGGTCAGCCTCCATCCAGGAGGACCTAGTCTGTGATAGACCTTCTATAGAAAAATTCTTCGTAATTTGGTGCATTTTCTACCATCACCTAAAACCTGCAGCAGAGACTGACTTCTGCTGTTGTACATCTGGAATGACGGCCAAGCCTCTCATTTCTGCTAGTGATGCTAACTCACAGCAACACACCACCAAGCAGTTTGTACCAATAAACATGCAGTGATGGGCAAAGGTTTCCAGGCTGTGCTAAAAAAGGAGAAGTTTCTGTAAACAGCTTTTTTTAGTCCTTTCCATTCTATGTCTCTTAGCTTAGACTAGAAATAGCAAATAGGTTCACCATGTAAATAAGAAAGGGCAGCATATATCATTTTAGTTTGAAACCCACACATAAAATTTAAAATGAAGATACAATCTGGAATTGTGGACTTTTTAAATCTGGACAAAAATGAACATATAAAGCCATTTTCCTTTGTAGTTGATTTTCTCTTTATAGTTATAGGACCTCTGTGAAGCCAAGTGAGAGTTTTTCCATTTCAGTGGGCTTTAGATTATATCCATAAACACAGAGGGAGCATATTCCCTTTATAAGAGAGAGATAAAAGCAGCATCCACAGAGCACGATGACAGGGTATGACTGCAGGAATCTTCATTCAAGAAAATGCATGATGCACATTTTTCACTACTACTTCATGATTCTTATAATCAGAACTGCAGATGATATGGAAAAGATGTTTTCACTGAGGACAAAACAACACTAAACATAAAATCAGAAGACAATAGCTTTGCAAAAAAAATTTAAAGGGCCTATACTACACCCAAGAAGAGAGACATGTTCAATAATTTCTCCTTGTAGACATGTTTCTTCCTGTAGGTTTGAACACTGTATCAAAAGATTCAGAAACTGACATTGTGTGTGGTTACTACCAATCAGGAGAACATGAAATACAGTGGACTTCAGTAACAAAGCTCACCAAAGATTTGTACTCATCTGTGTTTATGTCTGAACCAATAACCTGATGAACATTGATTGCATTATTATTTCTAGATATTTCTGTAGATATCTCTTGAAGCCCTGAGAAATAAAGTACACCATGCAGGTTTCTGAGAACTTCAGTGCTTTGGAAGTGAAAATCATATAGAAGGAATGTATTGTAAAAACTACAGCATGATATTTGGAACCAAATGCAAAAGATTAGTTACTGGGTAGACAAAAGGAAAGTTACTTCAGAAGCCACACTACAGTAGATTGAAAAGCTCTACCTACTGCAATACAGATCTAAGCAGAGTAAAATAAATTTTCACTTTTGTTCTGATTATTCCTCAAGTTCATCAACTGAGTATTTGCCCCATTCACTACAACCCTGGGAACTGTGCCCTTGAGCCAGTTCTTCCCGCAGCACACAGTGAACTCACTCATCCTGCTGTTGGACAACTGGTCCAGAGGATGATGTGAGGAGCAGTGTCAAAAGTCTCACCAAAATCCAGAAAAACTACAACCACTGTCACTTGCTGTCAAGTGCAATTCATGTTAACCTTAATTCTGAAATAATAAGCTTGATGAAAGAGAATGCATTAGTTTTCCTCTCCATCCCCATAATACACCTGCTTGATTTTGAGACAGCTTGAGGAGAGAGAGAAAAAGAAAAGCCCGCATTTGCCTAGGAAAGGCTTGCACAGCCATAAGTCAATATGCCCAAGACACTCTTTTGAGGACAGGCCAATCTGGTGTAGGGAAGAGCTGCCCTGTTGAACCATGGCTAATATAGACCTGGGGTTTGGGGATTCAGCTGCATTCCCATGTACAGTGATGTTGCTTCTTCTGGGTACAGCAGTATGATGCTGCAAGATCTTCCTCCTCAGAAGGGAACATGGACATGAATCTGGTCCTTCTCCTTCATAAAGATCTCTCCCTTTTGGCACCAAGGATGAAATTCCCTTAGGACACGTGTTTGCATAAATTATCTTTGCAATAATTAAATATCATTTTATAAATCATTGTCTGTACCATGTCTTCAGGACACCTATTTGCAAAACAGATAAGCTCTCATGTACAGAAAATTATTTGTGTTAATTTTAAATAGCTTCTGCATCTGGTAACTGCATGTGTTTTCCAACTTACATTTTTTTTTTTCCCTTGAAAGTTCCTAATACTCCTTGCTAAACTTATTGAAAGCATTGTTTCTTTAACTAAGAAGTTCCTACACTAAATGTCAGATCCAAGACTCATTCATTATTTTTCCCCTCTTTCTCAGTATTTGCATTCTAGTAATAGACCTAGTCCTGACCTCAAGTATCCTGGTTGGATTTCTCTTTGAAGTCCAGGTCTTTTTGCTTTGTACTCTTAGGCAAGTACATAACCTAATATGTACTTCTATCTCCTCACATACAAAGTTGTTCGAAGGCATGAACCTCAGATTTTCTGACTTTTGGCCATTTTTATTTTCTCTTTTAGCTACAGTCTTTCACTGCAGAATAAACACTGACATAACAAAAATTCAACACTTTGCATCAACTGCTTTCCTGAATGCTCTCAGTTAGATGTCAGCCATACACTTGAAAGTAGCTCTCAGTAGATCTTTGGCAACAGCTAAAACCTGCCAAAAGCCAAACTGATGTATTAAGTGAGAACTTCAGGGAGAAGTGGTAGGGTCTGCAATATGAACAGGGACTAGTGTAAAACAGTGGGTCTGAACTATTTCAGGATCAGCACTGAGCTGTGAAATTCACAGATATTTGCCAAAAAAAGAGAATGCAAAACTGAAAGATAAACCCCAAGCCATCCTAAACTAATACTTAAAGAGTAGAAATGGAGACAGCTACACTGTTTCAGATTTCCTCCTTGCCTACTGGGATATTTCCTGGAAGTTCTCTTAAAACTCAGTAAGGTAAATGCCTTGGAAATGAGTGGTGAAAAAAAGTTCTCATTATAGAATCATAAAATCATAGAATTTTTAAGGTTGAAAAAGACATGTAGGATCACCATTTCTATCATCAACACATAACTACCACCATGTTCACCATGAAACAATGCCCCCGGGTGCCACACCCACACATTTTTTTAACTCTTTGGGGAATGGTGACTCCATCACTGCCCTGGGCAGTCTGTTCTAACGCTTTATAATAAAAAGCTTTTCCTAATGTTTTTCCGAATCCAATGTTAACCTCCCCTGGCACAGTTTGAGGCCATTTCCTGTTGTGCTATCACTTGTTACCTGGGAGAACAGACCAATCCCCACCTCACTACAGCCTCCTTTCAGGGAGATGTAGAGAGTGATAAGGTGCCCCCTGAGCCTCCTTTTCTCCAGGCTAAACACCCCCAGCTCCCTCAGCTGCTCCTCACCAGACCTGTGCCCCAGACCCATCCCCAGCTCCGTTGCCCTTCTCTGGACACGCTCCATCACCTCAGTGTCCTTCTTGTAGTGAGGGGCCCCAAACTGAACACAGGATTTGAGGTGTGGCTTCACCAGTGCTGAGTACAGGGGGACAATCACTGCCCTGGTCCTGCTGGCCACACTATTGCTGATACAGGCCAGAATGGCACTGAGCTTCTTGGCCACCTGGGCACATAGCTGGCTCATATTCAGCTGCTGTCACCAGCACCCCCAGGTCCTTTTCTGCCCGGCAGCTTTCCAGCCACCCTGCCTCCAGCCTTTAATACTGCCTGGGGTTGTTTTGACCCAACAGCAGGACCAGGCACTTCACCTCGTTGAACCTCATAAAACTGGCTTTTGTCCATCATTCCTTGTCTAACTCTTAGTGCAGTGTAGCTCATATAGATCAATTCTTCCAACTCAGCGTGAAAAAAATTATAATAGCTACAGGATATGGACAAGTGAATCAAGTATTTGCTACTGTGCAACATATTTCATAAGGAAATGTGGCTTGTTTAATTGCACTGTCCAGTGTCAGTCTTCTCTCTAGAATTATTCAGTTTGCTCAGTTTGAACAACCTGGTCTAGTGGGAGATATCCCTGCCCATGGCAGGGGCTTTGGAACTAGATAATCCTTAAGGTTCCTTCCAACTCAAACCATTCTATGAGTCTGTGACAGTGCAGAGTTCATACATTTTTAACGCTGGGGGAAAAGTGCACCTGAGAAAAAAGATAAAAAGATCATTTACCTCTATTTTTATACCTCTCAAAAATGCCTGCAATGATGAAAAAGTTGAAAAAGGAGCTCAATGCCTAGATACTCTTTTGTCTGCTATTAAACCAGTCAATACAGTTATATAAGCTGACCTTTCAACATATATGTTTCTCACAGCCTTTTATAGCATTTGCTGTGCCACTGCACAAGGAACATTGCTGAGGAGCAAAGGTATTCAGGGACTGGTAACGTAAAAGATAAAGAAGATGCTGGGAAAGGTGGTGATATTGTAGTCAGTATGGAAAATCAAATAGTCTGTGACATAATTCTACCTGAAATCTTTTGTTAGTTCTGCTACTTGTGTACTTTTTGAAATTCTCACTAGTGTTGGCATGAGATTGTCACATCAGTCCCTACAGAAAAAACATAGGAAAAAATCAAAAAAACCAAAGAAACAACCCCTGTAATTAAGATGAAACAGGGGAAATCAAGGGACTTGAATTTTTATTTAGATTCTATCTCTGTCTGCTTCGGGAAATTATGTACCTTTTGAAGACACTGAATAACTTTGATAAAGAAACACCACCACATCAGTATCCCACATCATTTTCCACAGGGGTATTTAGGAAATTGATTGGAATACAGGCAAATGCTGTAATATTGCATTTTTAAAGCACTGATTGCATGTTATGACAGTTACTGTGGGCTTTTTCACAGCAAAGCTGCAAATTATTCATCTGCTGATGTTTTTAAAGAAGTTTTGTGTTGCAGAGACTGCTCTACAGGAAGCATGATTTATCCTGTGGCTGCATGAATTCTGCTCTGCTGGATACACACTGGGATGGGAGGGGACCTACAGTGCTTGTTGCAGCACAGACACATATATGCTTCACGGTGGTGTTGCTGTACTAATGATTTGTGTATGAAATTTAGGAAATATATGAGATAAATTTGTAGTCAATGTGGAGAAAGCTGGTAGAAGAAAATGCTAATCCTGACAGGCTTCGAGGTTGCTCTTAGGGAATCAGAAAATATATTTGTGAGACATAGTATCTTGGATGTTTAAGGTCACTAGCATGAATACTGTCCAAATCAACTAATTGTCCAGGGAAGTGAAACAAATTTGCCATGACAGGCTAAAAGAGAACAAGTTTACTGAAATTTGGAAGTTTACATTGAATGAATTGCCAGATGAATAAGAAATAAATGAGACAGGAATTATTATGGCATGATGGATGCCTCCTGTAGGGCATAAGCACCATCATCTGGAAAAGTGCTGTCTTCAGGGTTTATGAGAACTTGGGCAAAACTGTCTACAGATAGGTTTTATGCCCCAGTCAGCATGCCTAGCAGTTAGGCACATACAAAGCTTTACAACTAGAAGGCTTCTCAGTTTTTCCCCAGACACTGATGTGGTAGAAAATCCCTGGATAAATGTATTTGCGATTGCAGCAACTTTTTATCCATTTTCATAACTTTTCCTGAGGTGTTAAGTTCTTGCAGCTGTTGCAGATAACTTCTGGTCTGCTTTTCTGTCAACATATTTGATATCACTGAAATTTTATGCCATGTGTTGTGACTCTCACTGTCAGAAAGATTAAGCTCTAATAGCTGATTACTGTGCCTATTGAGAAAAAAAAAAAAAGGTGGTCAGATAAGCCATTATCTACAACCTCTTTAACTATCTGACCAGTAGGAGTCTACCACAAAACCTCAATTTTTAGGTGTGTTTACACGATGCTGCAGGAATTTCTGATTTTAAAAATAAAACAAATTAAAAAATACACAAAAGTTTCTTTTCTGAGACCTGACTCAAGGAGAGACAAGCAAGGGAAGATACTGTTCCTTCAGAATGTTCAGAATGTTTCTCCTTCTGCCACTGATTGTCAACCCTGTGACAATCTTGTGGTGTGACAACCTAGGCATTTCTGCAGTAAATTTCTGGTTCTTATTATACATAATCATAGTATCATATAATTTTTTAGGTTGGAAAAGACTTCTAAGATCATGGGGTCCAGCTGCTAACCCAAGACTACCAAACCCACCACTAAACCATGTCCCCAGGTGCCACATCTCATGCCTTTTAAATACCTCCAGGGATGGTGAGTCCATCACTTCCCTGGGCAGCCTGTTCCAGGGCTTGATAGCCCTTTCCATGAAGATCTGCAACTTGGGGCTCTTACCTTGTCCTAGGAATACAGAGGCAAGGGTTCATGAATAATTACATGGACATACTTGAAGATATAGGAAATATTCACAACGTTGAAGTTTCAAGGACTTAAGTTGGATATTTCACTTGCCTAATATTCCTACAATTTATAAGCAAGAGGGGATTCAGAGTCTTCCAGATTAGCATCCAAAATTTAACTCAGTGAATTGTACTGATAAATCCCACCCCTTTTCACCAGTAAGATGTAGCTCACAAGCCAACTGAATTACCTGGCTAAGTTGGTCACATAGAGGTAGCTGAATATGCCTTTAACCACCAGTGGCAGACAGCAGCCATTGCAGTGTTGGATAAAAACAGGCAGCTGTTCAAACCTCCCAACAAAAGCCAGGTCTTGAAGATATCCAGTAATGATGATACCACAGCTGAAGTCCTGTACCTTGCAGAGAAGGTACACCTACTGGGGGTGATGAAAAATCTATAGATTATTTAAAGAAATGTCAGTTATTGTTTTGAAACAATTGTACTATCTGCTTTGCAGTGCAGAAGCAAATTAAAGGCCAAAAACCAAAGGCAGTGACACCAGTAAAGAAATGTATAAAGTGATTTTTGTGTAAAGATTTACAATGAAGATGAGACTTTATTGAAACAACAATGAACAAGTCAGCATCCAAAGAAGGTGTTTGTGAGGGAGAGAGAAAAATCTGTGGGATTATTTTCAGTGTGTGAACACTCATGAAGTTAACTAAACTTCTAAAGCTAGAATATTCTATTAGCCATGTATCTTAAGGTCAGCATCATGATCTGACAGAATCACATACTCTTACGATAAATCTTGAGTCCATGATGAATTATTGTCTCCAGTCAGTATAGATACTGAAGATGTTATAGGAAAATAGAGGGTGGAAAAAAAAATACAGCATTTTGGGGATAATACATCCATACATTTTATTGAGAATCTACTTTCTTCATAATTTTGGTTATAAGGATCTCTAAGCTTGTGATGATAACCTCTAACCAGAACCCTGGTTTTCAGAAAGGCATATGATTCACCACTGTACTTGAACAATTTATTTTCTTAATTTGAGCTCAAATGTAATACCTGAGAACACTCCTGTCCTTTCTGTATTTCAAATGTCCTCTCACTTTCTTATAGCCTCATTATGAGAAAGTGAGAGGCAGTTCCTAAACTGCTTTCTCTAAAATATTTAGAGAAAGCCTGAAGAAGGCTTTTAATGTAATGTCCCTGAAATATAACCCCACTCTTTATGAAATTGAAAGTAGAGATAACAATATGGCTTGCCTTACAGAGTGACTTTACTTACTATTGTGAATTTGCACAAATGGTTTGGCTACTTCTATATGTGCTTAGTTTTGCAGTATTCAGAGTTACTGGCTGACAAAACATGTAGCTAAAAGTAAAATATATACAATAGCAAAGATAGAAGTGTTTTTCTGATTTACCTTGATTTATCGAGATTCTGAGACATTCTATATTTGGAGATTTTCAGACAGACATCATTACTTTTAAAAGAAATAGATATTGTAATCATATTTTGGATGACTCTGACCAATGAAGCATCTATAAACCCTTCCTAGCAGTGGAGAGCTGGAAAGGTCATAAAGATGAGGGTGAGATGAGGTTAAAAAAAAAAAAAAAAAATTCCTTTTGGGAAAAAGCATGTTTTTGAAAAGAAAGGCTTAATTTAATATGCCAGTTTTTACATCACTGTAATAAAATGAAAAAAAAATCAAATTAAATATTTTATTAAGGCAAGTTCTTTTATATTTGAGTAGAGCCATCCATGCTCACTTCCTCTTACTGTTCACTGAGCTACAAGAAACTTACCCTGCTTTGTCATGGCTTGTTTCTGCCTTTAGCCATCTCCATGGATATGTCTGCATTAGCTTTTGTGAGAAGGCAGAGACTGTTTCAGGCTTTTAACTGAGGGAACCAAGAGGTGTGAAGTCAATGCAAAACTATAAATTATGCATCCATTCTGAGTAATGTCTTTTATTTGTGCTTAGGGGAGTTTGCAAAGCCAGAACTACAACCTGGTGCTCAAAACATCCAATTCATAGATTTCACAGTACTTAATTGGATCCTGTTTTCTGTGTTCCTGGGGAGGAGGGTTATAAAGGCTATAGCTGATGCAGAGGCCCTTGATTTTTACTGCAAGATCCATTGTTTACAGAGTGTAAATCCTCATACAGTCACTAAACATGCATTAGCTCATGGTTTTTAAACCCGTTGGCTTAGATTATGACAGTGAACAACATTCATTACAGTTTACAGAGGAGTTTCACATAAAGGCGTTCAGACAGATTTATTCTTCACTCACTCAAACTTGAAATAAACCATATCAAGCACAGAAAGCAATATATTGTGTCTTCATGGCTAAAGGTCACTGTTTCACCTCTGTTAAGACATCTGAAGCAATCCTAACAAAGTTGTCATATTTTCAAGCCATATTTACTGGACCTAATCTTCTTTGAACCATGTCACTGCTGTTGAAATAAACAAGGGCATGGTTCTCAAGGACCTTTAATTTTCACTGACAGCTGTCAAAGAGTCTTTCTTAAACACTAGTCATATTTCAGATAAGAAATAGAGTTTCAGGCTTCATGCTGGCCAGAGAACATGAGCAGCTGTGATTGCATACATTCTCATTACCTGAGTTTAATTTGAAAACACAAATGATAAATTGGACTCTATAGTTCAAATAAGATAGAAACAGATAACAATTATGTCCAGTTTATTTATTGCTTTTTATATATTTGGTATTTATTTTGTAAAATAACTGACACATTGTTCTAGCTCAAAGCAGTGAGATTGGACTTCTTTATGCTCTGAATTTCCTATACACTTTTAAGAGGGAACAATGGACTACACAAAATCAAAGCCAAGGCTGTCAAACATCAGTGGGGTTGGTAGGACCTCCTCAAGGCAATGATTAATGGTGCACGGAAATAAAGTGACAGATGACCACTAACTTTGAAGGGTTTTGCTTTATGGCTCTAGAAATGTTTTCATGAACCACAGGGAAGACGCGTGATGCAGGATTTTGCTTCAGGCTCAAAGACTGGTGAATGAAACTAGGGAAAGTACAATGCTTTCAATTATGTTTCTCTTCAGCTTGTTCGTCTTCTAAACTTAATAAGGGAAATATAGGAAGTGGAGCCATCTGCTAAGAAAAATTGAAAAAAAAAAGGAAAAATCAAATGAGTTAATACAAAGCAGACTTTTGAGATTTATGAAATTGAATTTTTTATGCTCATCCCTCACCTTCTGCCTCTTGCAATTCATATTTCTGCCTTGCAGTCTACTGTATCATTCCAAGATTTGCAAAGGAATCACTAGTTTCTAAAGGAGCCCATAGATGCACCACAGAGGCAAATATTGAGGAAATGCCAAAGGAAGACCAATGGAACAGACCTGAAGTAAGATTGAATTTGTTTCTTTAATTGGTCTTGGAGAAGAGAAGGCAGAAGAGTGTTTCTCAAAGCACATTTTGGAAAAAAATTCTCCTTTCACCTTCTTGGCTACAGCTTCGAAAACCTTATACTGGAGTGGGCATATCTTCACATCTACATTCATTCCACAGCTCAGTTCTGCCCTTTAAATTTGAAAGAAAAAGTACCTCTGAGCTTAAAAGGGACCTGTGGAAACCCAGGTCCCAGAAGAATCACTCAGAAGACACAATGCCAAGACTAGAATAAAAAGAGGCAGAACTCTTGACAGACGTGCCTTATATATATAATTTCTAAGTCATGCTACTGGTGGGTCAAGATGAGAATTTGCAGATATGCAACAGAAAAAATGCGTATATTTGAAATGCAAATTATAAATCCATCTTTAAAAGTGAAATTGTTCTTAAACATGAAAGAAACAGAGTAAAATAAAAAGCTTCTAAATGAAAATATAGAGGATACATATTTTAGCTGCAACATTGACTAAAGCTACAGTAAGAAGATTAAAGTTTAAGTAGTGTCTGTTCTCCTAGAAGCTCTAAAAACATTGTTATATTTATTGTAAAAAAGAAGGAAAATATGCTAAAGAAGAACTGTAGTTTTTTTCTTTTTTAATCAGGAGTATAGTTATATATAAAAAACACTATCTTCATTCTGGAATTTCTTTTTTGTTTTGCTTGTTTTGTTTTGTTTTGCTTCGTTTTGTTTTTTCTGAGAATATAGTGCATAATCCTTTGGCTTAGACACATAAGTCTTTTAGAAAGTATTTCTCATTCATCTATGATTGGTTTATTTTTTGGTTTTTTTTTTTCCAAAAATTTAATTTATTAAGCCAAATTTTCTAATGAAGAGCAAAAAAGGTGTTGATACCATGTTGTCACAATTCACTTTAGTAAACTCCACTTTTGCTATGCACAATGAGGAATGCATTTGCCTACAGAACTGATCTGTGCCCTTTGGACAAAGCTGAACTTCTTCTCTTTATTTTCCCCGGGCTGACTGAGGTGTGTTCATTCTGTGGGTGTCACTGAAATTTCGCTGTTAAGTGCACATGTGTACTCAGACACTCAAATCCTATAGTACAGTTAGCATTGTTAAATCTATTAATGATGGCAACCTCTTTTCAACCTAGATTAGCTCATGCCCAAGCGAAGACGCTACTAACTCAAAGTTCTCATGTGCTTATCTATTTGTGGCTTTGTGTTTTGTTTTGTTTACTTGCTTCTCTAGGATAACCCAGTCTATCATCAGGTTTTGATTCCTTCTAATTCACATACAGACACAAGCTGGAAGAATGAAAGATGACCTTTGTCTCCTAAATTGGTATCTTTTTAGTAGCTTTGCTATTATTAGAGGGTAAGCGTAGTGATTGGTAAGTAGATCGCATCACGTTTTCAGTTCTTACTGCAATTTTAGTGGAACAATTTGAGGTAGAATTCCTCAGAAGGAACAAAAAAGACCCTTAAAAGATATACTTTTATGAATTGCCCTAAAAATTCTAAAGTATAATTTTTAGTGAGAACATTACATATTATATGCAATGGCAGATTGACTGGCTATGTCCATATATACATATGATGATAAAGCTTTCTGCATTCGAAAACATTAGGCTACTTTTCAGATTAATGAGGTCAAAGGTATATTCTGTATATACCTCAAGTTGCTTTGACATTGTTATTTTCCAGATAGTTAGGCTGAAAATAACATAATAAGCCTCTTATTTGCCTCTATTTGTGCATATTTCAGAACAACTGGCAAGCAAGAACATATTTATTATTTTTTGACAATCATGTTGAATTAATATCGCACTGTGTAGCACTCAGTGTAACGCTCTGAGGCATTAAAAGGTCAGGAATGCTCTTTAAGTCTTCCCAGAAGTTTAGGAGCTGGTGATGAATAAGTCTGCAAAGGAAAAGCATATTGGTATGAACTACCATAACCAGGAGCTGTTTGGTATGCAGTAAGCTATAAGGGCGCATGAATCTCAACAGATTCCCAGCAGATCTCCTTCTTCTCAACGTAGGCAGCCACTGTAACTACACCACTGGAAAGTGCAAGAGATAGACTCTTACACCTTTATGATAAAGTCGTACATAGTCTGTTCATGAAGACAGAAAGATTAGTTGTGAGAAAAAGCACAGTATATTAAGGCATGTAAGCTCAACCCTCCTGATTATGAGAACAACCCTTAACAACTTTTCATACAGAATCATTCTATTGTTACTTCTACCACAACATAACCGAAGAACAATTATAAATCTGCTAAAAGTATATTAAAAACATACTACTGCATCCATCAAGTCCTCAAGTGTTTGTTGCACTGTTATAAATTTTGTCTCTTTGCACGTGTGACAATAGGTTTAGTTTATTTGATCTCAACTCTTTTTCCCCAGAAGTCCTGCCTTTATCCATGCATATGTTAGACAGTTCTCAGATAACACAAGGATCTAAGCGACAAAAGATGACTTTCAAACTGGCCTTGCTTTCAGCAGGGAATTAGACTACATGACATCACAAGACTCCTTCCAATTTATATTATTCCATCATTCTTTTCAGTAGCTTTTATCCATTCATATTGCTGATTATATGAACCTGGATTTTATTATAAAGTAATAAAACTCCACTTAGAATAAACAAGCTTTCTATGATGACACCACCCTTATTCCATTTTATTAAATGGGAGAATAAAATAGAAACATATCCGAGATGAAACAGGAAATGTGAAGAGAATGAAGGAAATTGATTCAAGTCTTAGTGTAGTATCATATCTACCATTTCAACCACGCTGAGCTTCAGTATGCTTTTTTAAATCGCTGTATAACCACCTCTGGTTTTAAAAGCTGAAGCAACTGAATAGACTCAGGATTCTCCTTTTGGAAGGTAACAGCATACCTTTAGAGATCTTAAGCAGTGGTCAGACCTTCCAACTCAGTATGCCAAGAATCTCCATTTTCCTCTTTTCACTTATTTTCTGGCAGCTGCAACCCTAAATCACTATATTCCCCAAGCCCAGCCAAAGCAAGCCTTAAACTCTGATTTAAGATACATTTCAGCTAGATAAAAGAATCATTAGAGTGAGTAATCAGATTTATATTGATAGGAGTCAAATGACAAATATTAAAAAGCGTTAAGTGAGAGAACTTGCCAAGAAATTCAGCTTCCAAGTCTGTTTCCAACACCCTCCTGGTAGAATTCTTTGCATTTCTTTTGTTATTAATTCCTCTTATAAAAACTTGAAAATTTAGTTCAGAATAAACATCTTTATGTATTTGTATGACTGTATTATCTACATTTATATCATGGGGCGTGTGTGTGGTTATTATTATTATTATTAATATTATTAATTTATTTTTTTTTAGAAGTATCTTCTTTCCAATTATTACCAGACCCCTATTGCAAAAAGGCAGCTACCACTGGAATTTCATTTTTCAAGGCTCTGTGAAGGCATATAATGGCAGGCAGGTTCAATCTTTATTGTCTCGTGGGCTGCACCAACAGGAAAACACTGTTCTGTTGAAATGGCCTGTGCTGCATCGATGCCAAGATCAGGTTTCTGTGGAGCAAAGTTACCCACGTATCACTTGGATCTGAGCTTTTGACTTCATACTAAAGGTTAGTAGCCTAACTGAAATTATTATTTTTTTTCTAATATGTAATCCTGTTCAAAGTACTCAGAGCAATGGGATGGCACTCTTGCATTGGCTTCACTGATGTTTTGTAGCATGGTGCTGAAGGTGTGGTTCATTACCTTCTCATGCTAGGAAAACGTATTGAATATTTCACTATCCATTTCCTTCTGGGATAGAGCTGGAGGACTCCTGTGTGAAGGGAGCCAAACCTAGTGCAGTCCTCATCCAGATGGTTTAGCTGGAGAGGCTCTTTGAACAAATGTCTGAGTATGTCTGTCTTTGTGGAACGAACAGGCTGGCTTACTCCAGGGGCGACCCTGGCAGCCAAACAGAAGCAGCTTACTATGTGGATAATCAGAGGACAAGGGATCTGCAACAAGGCTGCAAGGAAAAGCAGTAACTCATCTATTAAGATACAGCAGCCAAATAAATTTGTTCTAGAAATGTAAACAGCAGTAACTGAGATCTTTGATCCTGAGCTTTACTAATTACAGAAGAGTTTAAACCAAGTAACAAGAAAGTGGTTTAGAGTTTTCCACTCATTTAGCAAGGTCTAACTCAGGTCTAATTGTGCACTGCAGACCTAATTTTGCCACCACGCAATTTACTTAGTCGGTAAATAAGATTGACCAGGGTCTAAAAGTGCATGCAGAATATTGTGTTTTGTAAAACCTCGAAACCTAAGTAAAACATTACTTCCCCACAGAAATGTTTATAAATGTTTTATAAGAGAGATACAAATGTTTTCTTCACTCATTTGCATATGGGCAATATGAGAAATATTGATGCAATGCTACAAAAGCTATAGAGAAATTAATAAGTGTTACCTGTTCTACAATATGTTGTTTTAAATATCTAGCTTCTTGTGTGACTTAAAAGCCTGCTCTAGTTTCTCTTGCATCACAGCACCAAAATTTACTCTTTTATTTGCACAAACCTGACAGTTTTTTAACCTAGTAGGCAGATGAAATTTATTTGTTAATTTAGCCTTTGACTTGTTACCTTACCTATTCAGCTACATTTTTATCAAGAATTTACCTTTATACTCACCCTGCTTTCACAAGAAAAGCATTAACTATTTTTGGCTTGGAGGGTTCACTAGCTGCAGAGGATCCTCCATCAGTGCAAATATACCTTCCACTCCAAATTTTTCTCATTCCCTCAAAATGTGTTAACCCAAAGAATCAACAGATGTTAATTCAGCATCTTGTACTATAGCCATTAATTAGGTATTTGCATCCAAGACACTTCTGCATGTGATTAATAATATAAGAATGAGCTTGGCAGCTTGCAAATGAACAAAGAGGTCAGTGTTCAAAAGGTTAGTAGAAACTTCAGGAAACAAGTGATACTAGAACAGGTCAAATACAAAAGTCTTAGAGCCTTATTTACATGGAGATTGTGCACCTTTATTTTGTTCAATGAGCTATATCCTTTTCAAACTCTTGATATTGATGATATCAATGATACGTGTTTCTATGACTCTATGATATACACTGTGTTAATGACACATCAAAAAGCTTTAAAATAATTACATCATTAGAAACATAAATAATAATTCTCTCTGAATACGTACACTAATAAAATTTTTAAAAAAGCTCCTGACCACACGCAGGTAAAAAAGAGGGGGTGGATCAGGATCATACATTCCTACTTCCTGAATTAGTTTAATCCTTTTTTTTTTTGAAATCAGGTGCAACGTTCAAGTGAAATTGAGTTATCCTGTTTTGACAGACATCTGAGATAGCCTAGACTAGGCTAGACTAGACTAGATGAAGACAACACACAGTATAATCTCAGAGTACTCATTAGTTGTACAGTATTTAAGGTCAGAAGGGATTTCAGAAATCACTTTCACATGCCAGCAGAGGACAATTTATACAGGCACCTCTGTATTGAGACAAGCATCCAAACTGTCAGTAATGTAATTTTCCAATAGCAGGCATGGATGTAAAGACATGAAGGGATGCAGATTTCCAAAGGAAGAGAACTGCATTACTGTATTTGCCACTGTTTATTACTATTTGAACGATACAATAAAAATCTGAACTAAATCTCATCCATGATATTAATAGTGATTCAGCTATAAATATCTGATGATAATTATTTTAGTTAACATATTTAGATGAACTATCAACTATTAATTACCTATGACTGGCAAATATAAACAATTGTATGCAAGTGAATGGGTTAAAGGTTTAAGGATCACAGAACTAAATGAAATTTAAATTTTACAGAATGATCAACCTGTGGGTTTCAGATGGATATTCATGAGCAGTCTTTTGTGCCTGGTTTCTGTCCAGCGTCATGCTGCCCAGATTTTTCACTCATTTCACTTTTATGCCATGTTTAATCTGCTGATGCAATAGTTCCTCTTGACTGACACCAGTAATGAGTATAAAAGGAATTAGTCCTTCCATCCACAATTAGTAAAGCGAAATAAGCACCAAGAGTAGTAAATAAAGTTTCATAAATATTTACCATTAATTAATTTTTGAAACTCTTCTATTATTGCTTAGTTTTTTGCTGAACGAATGGCCAGCAGTCATCTGGCTCTAATTCCCCTCAGGGAATTTGGAGGCAATAAAGCCCTATATCTCCTATAGGAATGCAGGAAGGAAGCCACCTATCTATAAAGTCTGTTGGATTCTATCCTCTTTCCAGGTCTTTTCCAATTTTCAGAAATTTTCCAGAGCATTTTAAGACTGAATCACTTGATTTTCTTCATTGCTTTCCTTCCCTCTCCCCTCTTTTTCTAACCAACCTCGAAAGGGATGTTTGTACTTTTATTTTTTAATTAATAGTAATAAAAAAATCAAAATACTTATAGAAAAACTAAAACCAACCTTTCCCAACCTCCTCCCAAAAAACTCCCCAAAACAAAACAAAGCAAAAATCAATTCCCCCAAACCTTTACTCTTTGTAGAAGAAATTTAGCATGTACCTCTGAGAGTATGTCAGAGAGAGATACACGCAAATTTTATAAAGGTCTAAGTTGAAAGGCTTAATTATTTATGCTCAGCCTTCATCCATAAATAAAAACAGAATGAACTAAGAGGAAAAAAAATAGGAAAAGGGAAAAAAAGAAAAGCACATAATACTGAAAAAATAACAGCTTTTGAATTCTTTATTTCTGAGAGTCTTTAAGTAGAAAGACTGTCCTTAGACCTGCTGGCGCCATAGCAAAGTGAATTTGTTATGATTTCAGAAATATGTTTTGTTATAAAATACACAAAGCTTTTCTGCCTCCTCCTCTCCCACTCCCCAAAGGAAGCTGGTAACTGTAGCTCTTTGTGTGATGCTTCAGCGATTTGCACAGCAATTTAATTCCTTCCTTGGTCTAGTGAAGAAAATCCTTACATGCATTTTATTGAAGAATGAGTGGAGGAAAAAGTGACTGAGAAAAATACAAAGAATGGTTGAAGGGAAAAGAGAAAAATAATTAGAATAACATTCTAGAAAAATCAAATATAATTAAAGAAACAAAAGACGCTATGCCTAGGAATCCAGGGAGAGAAACAGTTTACTGTTCTTAACATTCAATAAAGACCCTTGGTAGAAAGCTAATCTAGGCCTCCTAGTATTTGTGCACAAATGGTAATTACTATTCTCCCTTCCCATCAGGCAAAACTGCCACCAAACCTGGAAGACACCACATCCATTTGCTTGCACACAGTCGACACCCAGTTCTTAGAACCTTAGCAGGCAATGGATAATATTGTCCAGGAATCAGTCTCTTCCAGTTCAGGATATTCTACGGTTCTACGTCACTTGCTAACAAACTCCGTGTTATGCAGTTGAATCCTGCACATGCAAAAATGTCCTAGCTTGAATCAGCCTAAACACATGAAACACAACTGGAGCAAGATTAATATTACAAACACAAGACAGGAACACAAAGTAATTCTGAGTTATGATTACATCAATGAACAGTGGTCAGAGTCCATTAATGTCTAAATTTTTTCAGGATTCATGAAAAGTGATTTTAAGGAAATATTCCAAGAAAGATAACACATTGATACTGCATATTTTTATTATGCATCTGCTTCTAGGAGAGCTCTGTCTTGTTTTGCCATCTGGAGAAAATGGTAAAAGATATATTTTAACCTGGTCTTTCTGTTAATGTAAATGTACAAGATTGTGAAAGGAGATCTAGGAAAGTCAATTTTTGTGCAACAGAATGACACTTAATAGGTATGAAAATGACCTCTATAATCTACTAAGTGGGTCTGGCTTACTTATTAAGTTTCCGAGTCAATAAGAGTAAAAATAATGCTTAGCTTATTAAAAAGAGGAATCAACTTTTTTTTGTGTGTGCTCAGAGACCTCAGAGGTTAATTAGAAAGAAGAAAGAATTAAAAGTACCTCTCTCTCCTTCTCTCTTTTTTTTTTATTTTTTTAAAGAATATCTTATTTTTTTCCACTAGGAGTTTTTAGCCATGCATGTCAGGTTAGTTTCTTTAAAGACTGCATCTGTGAATAACAGAACTAAAAGCACCAAAAACAATCTTAGGAAAACAGAATAGCTGACAGCTTGGGTAAAATTATGAGTTGTCCATGAGTTTACTAAATGCAGAGCAGATCTGAATTTACAGAAAACTTAAAGATTGCTATGAGACTAAACACTTTCTGATCTCAGTTTCACCCCATATGACTTAAGAAATCGTGTTTCTTTTTATTGTGAAAACTCTTCTACAGTTGAACATATTGCAGAAAGGTTACTTAATCCTTCTATAGCTGGTGTCTCTAAAGAACGGTTGAAATCATGTATCTTGGTAAATAAAAAGGGGTGCAACTTTTAAAAGAAAAAACATCCAAGCAACAACCAGAAAGGCAGTCAAATCCTCTGGGTGTTGATACTGATGGCCTGTGGCTGCACTACTTCGAGCTATGATCTTAGAGTCTCCTAGGGCAAGCAGGGTCAGGCTTGGTCAATACTCCAACAGGATACCTACATAAAGTAAATCCAGGCGCTGCAACTCATGGGGGCACAAATTCAGTAGCAAGAACTCTTCTTCTGTCTTGAGCATTTATGCACTGCTGTGGGCATGGTCACAGGGGTCATTCTAGTCCTGGAAGTGCTGCTTTCTAAACAGTTATAAAATTGCAGCGCTGACCACTTGAGGGCATTAAGAAAATCATGTCACTTCCAAAAGAGCAAAGGCATTAGCCTTCCCAGCCTGTTCAAATTTCAATCAGATATTAAATATTTTAGTCTATTTTCACTTACTAAGTATTCTCTTCACCTCTTTTCTAAGGCAGAGTTTTATTATTGCTCTATTAAAAGAATGCAGACTTAGTAACAAATATACTATAGGCACTGTCTAGTTTAAAGGTTCTTTTAAACTAAAAACAAATGTATTTTGGTCAGAGTGCTAAAGATACACATCACTAGTGATATTTCACGTTTACAACAATTTTCACAACAGAATTCTCTTTGTTGTTTTACTGTATTTATATTTTTCATCAGTCCTATATTAGTATAGTACTCTCTTGGCATATTATCCGACTCATTTTTTGATCTTCATTCTATAGTATTTCCTATGTCTAAAGGCCTTTTGCATTCCTAGTACACTGGGAACTTTTATCATAGGTATCTTCAGAAATTATTTCCTTTATGAGAATCACCAATGGCGATATTTTGAGTACTGAAGTCTTTTGTGACTGGTTTCCAAAAGGCCCAGAACATCTTTGTCAGATTTCCTTACACCAAGGCTCAGGTTTCCCAATGCTAAGCAGCTTGCTTTCAGATTGCCTATTACACTAGCTTATTTAGACATCAGAATTGCTGGGGTTTCCAAGTTCAAAGTAATAATGAGCAATTTGTCTATCTCCAGAAAGAGGAAAAGTGGCCTTGTCTGAACTCAAGGGTCATGTTCAGTTAACAAATATGATGCTAAGTGAAGTCAGGGAAACAGTCAAGCCAGAACTCACTGTTAGATGGTTACAGTTAAATAAGAGGAATCTTAGACTTACTACATGTTTTTATTATTATGAGGCACCATTATAGAGCTTAGATTTTTCTGTGGCTGCCTTACAGTTTCTAACAAAATAATGGGTGTTAAAGATGAAGAGGAAGGGACCACACGTCAGAGATGTTATGCACAAGTCCTTTCTTCTTTACAACTCTCTTATTTTGTACGAAAGCCTCTTGTATAAACAGCAGTCATTCCCACACTGCCATTGAATTTTTGCTGCAGAAATATAACTTTTCAGACTTGTAAGCTTTTTTTTCTTTACCAAATGATTTTCACCTAATATTCTTGTAGAATCATATCAGAATATCATGTGAAAATGTTCCAAATGGCTCCTTATAATCAAGAAATACATCTACCGTTTCTGTTCTTTATATTAGACTTCTTGCTCTATCACAGAAAGGGTTCAGACAGTTTTTAGGTTTTTTCTACTGGCACTCCCTTTTTGGTGACTAATACAAAATCCTATCATTGATTTACCAGCAGGTATGAAAAAATTCTGTCTTTATGGATGAGTTTTTTGATATTGTTGGGATAAAAACATAAGAGAGGAGTTACTGTCATAGTATGATTTGCAGTCCAACAAAATATTTTATAAATCAAGAAAATATACATTGGAGTAGTGAAGGAATTGTCTACAATACAGAACCCTGTTTTCAAAAAAAAAAAGACTCAGAGATGTGTTTTGGGTCATCGTGCTTTGCCAGAACCACTCAGGAAATAGTATGATATTTGGATATATAAAATGTAGCAAAATATAATCCCCCTGTTAGCTGCAAAAACCCTAATTTCCTCTCTAAATGTATCCATTTAGCCAGGATTTGAACTATTAGATTTTTCACCTCTGTTGACTGTACATAAGATGTTCCAGTGTCTGGTTTTGGGGGTTATTTTTCTCTTTCTAAATGTGACAAAATGGATTTGAAAAAAAGGTTCCATAGTAGGGAGCAGTGATAAAAATGTACTATAACAGTTTATTAGAAAACTGGTGGATGCACTCTTCTCCCACAATTTAGTATTTTATAAGTGAAATTTTACTTAAAAATTCCTTTAACATAGTGTCTGTATGCATGGAGAAAAGCAGGACTAAACAGATGTATGTGATAAATATTCTGGCTAAAAAAAAATAATCTATCAATTTTCCTATTACTTTGTGCTTTCCAGACTCCTTTGTGCTGCCTTCATCGCACTTATAATTCTTGAACTAACTTTCTTTCCTTCTTTCTTTCTTTCTTTCTCTCTCTCTCTCTCTCTTTCTCTCTTCCTTTCTTCCTTTCTTCTCTTCTTTCTCCTTAAATATTCAAAATATTCACAAGTGGAGTTTGATCACTCTGACAGCTTTGGCAACTGGCTTGTGCTAGAGGCAGCACATCCACATGCTCTTTTGTGGCACTTAAAACTGACTTCTCCTAGTGTTTGGCTACTGTCATTCTGTCATTCTGACATTCTGTCTGGACCAAGTTGGCTTACTAGATCCAGAAAATGTCTACTGTCAACTCTGGGGAGCTTGTTTGCAGAAAGTGGAAAGGGGGTCGCTTTCTTTGCTACCTGGAGAAGATACCAGCTGCAATGCACAGACCATACCTGACACATCTTCATCTGTTCCAAAAATTTCAGGTACCACAGCATTTAAGTCTCACCCGAATCCTATCTGTAACATGCATATCTTTGGCACTAAGGGCTCAGATTACTAAGTCTAAATTAAAGCTCTTGTTTGCTGTGTTTTATTTGTATGAAGTTTAGGTGAAGATGTATTTTGATGAAGTTGCCAGAATAAACATATGGGGAGGAAGCCTTCTACCCTATAATGCAGCAAAAGTGGGTTAAGAGTATTGTACACAGCTACACAGCTGTTTTTCTTCTTTTGGCTTGATGAGCAATCTGGTTAAATTAATCTTTTGTTATCAGGAAATACAGAATCATAGAATCATTAAGGTTGGAAAATACTTTCAAGATCATCAAGTCTGACCTTCAGCTGAATACCATGACCACGAAACCACAGCGCAAAGGGCCATGCCCCCTCCTTTATTGAACTCATCCAGGGACACTGATTCCATCACTTCCGTGAGTAGCCCGTCCCAATGCTTGAACACCCTTTCAGTGAAGATATTTTTCTTAATATCCAACCTGAACCTCCCCTCGTGCAACTTGGGGCCATTCCCCTTTCCTCTCACTAGTTTCTTGGGAGAAGAGGCCGTGTGTCACCTGACTAAAAACTTTGGACAAGGGGTGCAGTCCAGTCCAACAAGAAGAAGTTTGTGGAAGCTTCCCTTGAGTCCCACCTTGAGTACATGCAATATATTACAGAAACATATCTTAGAAAAAAACTGCAAACCAAACATTATTATTCTTTACATATGAAAAGTCAATACACAATAGCATCAGGAGCCTTCTTCCATAATTTGGACAGCACTGAAAGCATCTTTCACATGTTGTTTTTTTTTTTTAAATATAACTCAGTTTTATTCATACTCTGGCTACTCAAAAAGAAAAGAAAATGCACATCTATAAAAATATGTGTTTAAATTTCTGGATGATTTTTATCAACTGAATTAAACAGAGCCATGATAATTAAACCACCCTAAGAATCTGGCTTCCCTGAAGCCAAATTTGACAGTCAGGTGTTATGGTCATCTCAACATAGAATCGTGCAGGCTGGAAAAGAGCTCTGAGTCCAGCCATTAACCCAGTACTGTCATGCTCACCACTAAAACATCCCTAAGTGTCACATCCACATCCTTTTGAATACTTCCAGGGATGGTGATTCCCCCACTTGCCTGGGCTTCTTGGGGAACATATTCCATGCCATAGAGAAGGTCTGCCAACACAGAAGCAACTGTGAGAAGTACAGAGAAGAAATAGGGAGGAAGGGAGAGGCAGGTGAAGGAAAGAGACAGAGGAAGAGAAAAAGGGAGGAAAGGAACAGAAAGGAGACTGCCTTTATTGGTATCCCACAGAAAATTACTGAAATACCTATTGAAGTGTTTAAAATACCAAAATAGATTATGCTATACTAAAAAATCCAAAGACCTACTAGAGGAAGTGTTAATGCTTCATGTGTCCCCAGCTTTCTATCTCTATAGAAAGTTTCAGTGTCCTACTTAATATTCCCAAAATTGGTGTGAGGTCTCACATTTTTTGGCCTAAGGTTTAACACTTTGGTTTTAGCCTGAATTTACAATAAAATAACAGTACAGATACCAAGCTATACAATGCATTGTAGAGTAAAAGGGTGAGTGCAAATTATAGTATTTCACAATCAAATAAATGCCACAGGGAACCCTCATATTTTTTTACATGATATAAAAATAACCAAGTAAAAATAAAAAGGCCTTTTAATACCGTGATCCTGATAAAGTTCCATCTCTTATTTTGCATCTATTTTATTTTCTTCTTTGTCTTCCCTAAGTCTTTTTTTTTTTTTAATCTGGGAACACATACTTTCTATTAAGACATATTGCTGGCAAATTGCTTAAATTGTGAAGAGAAAAACATCAAGAAGCCAGGAATTTTAGATTTGGTTTTTACACCTGTTGTTTTTGCAGCCAACATTCCCTCTGGGACTAATGCTGTTATTTTGTCTCTTGAAGTTGGGTTACACTGACATAATTTTAGAGGCTGGAGGAGGAGGGAGCTGGCTTCACGTAGTCCTGGTTTCTGAAGCTACAAGATCATCTGCATTAGGAAGATTTTCAGTACATTAGTCAAGGACAAAACAAACATGGCCAGTGTAAACTATGGCCCACAGGATGGATTTCTAAGAAATCAGATATTAATTTCTCTATGAATATCCTTATCCCTTTAGATTTGACTGGACATCCATTTTGGATGGTGAAAGTTGACAGAGATAAATTTATTTTCACTAAGCCAAAACCTCAGATATGAATTATCCAGACATAGCACTGCTGAATTTAACTCAGCTTCCTTTGTCTAAAATATCTGAAAATCTTTCAGAATTTTAGTAGCAAACATTGAATTTTTCAGAATATAGTCCTGTTCCCTAAATATTAGACATCTCTGAATTATTATTATTATTATTTTTAGTAGCAGTAGTAGTAGTAGTAGTAGTAGTAGCAGTAGTATCTGAGAGATCAGAAAATTTCCAAACTAGATGAATAAACAAAATATATCCTGTGTTTTGCAAAGAAAGAAAACCCAGATCCTGGTGCTCTTAATCATCATGAGAAATGTGTCATTATTCCAAGAGTTAAAGAAGTCAGTGGAAATACTTAAGGAGCAATACAGAGCTAAGTGGTAGAATGGGAAATCAGAATTTATATTTTTTTTTATTTAAAGCAGAAACCTCAAAAGTGAGAACCTGTGATGTCTGAACAACAAAAACTTCACAGCAAATCATGGAGAAGTCAGAGCCAGTACCTCCCAGTAGTAATGCTCCAGTACAAAATCAATGTGTCCTATTTGCAAGAGTTCACCCTCTCATGGTGTTTAGGAGCTTGCTATTTTTCTCATCCACCAGGAATGCACAATGAGTTACAGGTAAGCTGCTTTGGGTCACCTTTTTGCAGTGCCAAGTACCCTCAGTGCTGTTTCATAACAAGCAGAACCTGAGTAGAATACAAATATGGTATTTTTCATGCTCTCCTTGCAGCCTGGAAAACAACAACATGGTCCCCAAACAGATTGGCAGACAAATGGCACCAGAGCACTCTCTTGGCAATGTGTGTCTCTGTTAGGGCCCAAAACTCTTTGAGCAATTTCAGCTGTCAGAGTACAGCAGATGAGCCAACCATTATCCTGCTCAGCCCCACAGGCCTGATTAGCACCTGCACTGTCACTCTTCTATCTGCAAGGAGGTAACAAACCTGTTCAACAGCTGTATAGGTGAAAGTAGACCCTGTGGTGTATCTCAGCATCCTGCTATTTTAAGAGCAGCACTTAGACACCAGAGTACAAATCTAATGAACTCCTTAATGCTTTGGCAGTGACTTTCTGGTGTCTACAAGAATTTCCAAGGTGCTTCTTCCCCACAGGATTCAGTAACACAGGACAGGTTCTTCACTTAGTTCTGAATGGGTTTGAAATGGAGTCATGTGACATGTTCCTGACTTATGAACAGTACCAGGTCAAATAAGGCAAGACTAACACATGCCATGCTATAATGATATGGCATATACCTTCTGAGAAACAGATTAATGTCTGCTCATAGTAATACAATGAACTCTGTAGACATAGGAACCCAATTTCTCACAGCAAAACATTTTTGCAAGAAGTAAAGGAGTATCATGGTTTCAGCTATATGGAAAATAAGAAACCCCACAGAAGAACTGTCATTGTGGCATGTTTTTGGGTAGTGCTCATACCTCTTCACTGGCTGAAGACAGAATTCAATTTAGCACACTAAATTACCTGCTTCAGGAAAATAATGAAATCTTGGCATAGATTTTAATATAGTCCAAATAGATTATGACACTGTGCATAACCATCACAATTAACTATACTATAGCAATTGGGTTATATTGTCTGGTTTGACTTTCCTTAATAAAACAGTTCACATATTTCTTACAAAACTCTACTCATGAAAATGATTTACTGACACATTGGTAAAAGAATTTACAAAATGTGTTAAAGGTTTTTAATATTTACAAAATATTGGTAAAGGACCAAATAATCCACAAAAAAAAAAAAAAAGTCTTCTGGAGAACACAGTTTTTATTCATGGGAAGAAAAAAAAAATACAGACAGCAAAACAAATTTGTTGGGTTTATTTTTCTTTTTTGAGGTTTTTTTTTTTTGTTTTTTGTTTGTTTTTGGTTTGGTTTTGTTTTGTTTGGGTATTTTTGGTGCCAATTTCCTAACAAAGACCGTTATTCCACTATTTGATTTCTTTTGTGGTAATTTTAACATTGCTATTATACTAATTTCTAAAGTAGATAACTCATCTTCCTTACATGTAAGAGAGAATTGTTCTTCATGTTTGTAGTGGTTTGGTCCAAAATACTCATTACTGTTTACTCTGGAAAACAGAAATAGCCTAGGAAGTGCAAGTATTTTGTTTGCTTACATAATGCAGTCCCCTATAATTTAATATGGGATGTACCATTTTTGGGCTCACACTAAGTAACACATAAATGACTGATCAGAAACTTTGGATCCTATAAATGTTGAATTTAGAAAGAAACGATTATATCATTTTCAGGTGAATACAACTGCTTTCACAAAGAGCTAGCCTTTCACAGTGGAAATGTTTTTAAGAGAGGCAGATATATTTTTCTCTCATCTCTGTTTTTCTATACTGCAAAGGCATGAGTCTCATTGTGTCTGTAAACTTACAAGCTGATGTGACTCTATTACTCTCAAGCCTTCCCTAATGTACTCAATGGTACACCGAATCATCCATGTTTATTTTTATAACATATTGGAAAACTATGCAAAGGTTTTTGTGTTGCAATTCTGACACTATAGAATAATTTCAGAAATAAAGTGTGAGGTTGTAGTGCACTAAGAAAATCTCACTAATGGTCTTTCTTATAGTTGTAAACTTAAATTGGCAAAGAATACTAATAGAAGTTTGCATATAGCAAATGACATTTTTTCTATTACTTAGTAAATTGCACAGGGTGTCTGAAGCCAGCCATAAGCAAAACACACTTTAATTGTCAATTTCAGTGGGATTACTGTGATATGGTTTCTAAGACTCAATGTAGACCCTTCTAATAGGTTTCATAACTGCACAGATACACATTTTTATTCAAGATGAAATTGCCTGTAAAGTGTTCTACTTCAAATAAAATGTTTATATTTAAGTGACGGTTACTTGAACAATGGGGAAGTCTAGAAAAGTTGTCTTCTAATGTGTATTAGGATTTTCCTTACAAGCAATCTCTGTAGCAGTCACATGCACTGTTTCAAACTGTTCTTCACCATCTCATGGTGATATATAGAAACTGCAGTCTTTGTTATATCTAGCATTTTTTTAATAAAGTTTATCATAAGATCTATTGATATTGAAGAGATTCTTCTATGACACACTCAGGCTTTAAATCCTATACTTTGTAATTAGCACAAAATTCAGTACACACATTTGAGTGTATAGATTTTTGAGTAATTATGTACATTTTGAGTATAGAATCACAGAATCATAAACTGCTTTAGTTTGGAAAAGACTTCTAAAACCATCAAGTCAACCCATTAACCCAGCACTAACAAGCCCACCACTGAACCATGTCCCTAAGTGCCACGTCTATATGTCTTTTAAATACCTCCAGGTATGGTTACTCAGCCACTTCCCTGGGCAGCCTCAGTGCTTGACAAACGTTTCCATGAAGAAATTTTTTCTTAATATCTCATCTAAACCTCCTCTGGTGCAACTTGGGGCCATTTCCTCTTGTCCTGTTACTTGGGAAAAAAGACCAGTTCTGAAATTCCTGACCACCAGGGGCCTCAGTGCAAAGCCTGTTGGCACCATCTGATCTGAACAAGAGAACATCTGAAAGCCGCTTACTGGCTAGTGACAGAAAGAACAAGAAAATAATGATGCACAGACTTTTCAAAAAAGCCAAGAGAGTTGATAACGTGACACTTCTCTGAAATAAAATTATTTGAACATGAACAGTATTTTGAAACCAAGACAGTAATAGCAATAATAACTACAAACAGTCAAAGCAATGAACTACAGTGAAACACCTCATGTGGTGCTTCTGAAAAATACACCACACCTTTTTCTTCAATAGACAATAGATCTACAGCACTAAATGAATGCAATCTCTTTCTCAGAAGGGCTTCTTGTGATCTACTCCCACCACACAGCTTTGTACAAACTTAATACAGATTTCTCTGAATTAATTTCACATGAGAATACAGAGTTCAGGCATCTTGCTAACAGTTTTTCATCAGCCTTCTTGATCTCCCATGTTCTAGATTCTATGTCTCAATATGTGAAACACTAAGAGAAGATCTTATGTTAAATAGACAGAGAAACAAGGTTCTTCAGAGTGGTTTTAAGGAACACTAATATAACTAACAATCAAGATCTTCAGAGTAAAGATATTTACAGTAATATGGTATAAACAGACTAACAAACACAGAGCTCTCCCAGCATGGAGCATTAGAATTCATCATATACAGTTCATTTACAGTGTGCTGGAAGAAAAAGGAAAACACATGGTGCTTCCCAGAAATTGCATAAATGTTTCAGACCAGGTTTTATTGGTTTGTTTTCTTTTTTTAATCCTGAAGTGACTGGAATTATTTTATTATTTTTAAAAAACTAGACATGGTGTCTGAGATCACAAGACCTGACAAAGAGGAAAAGAATAGGAACTTTGTTAATAACTCCAGATATGTGTTGGTCAGATTTTAGAAATCAAGCCACATTGCCAGTCTTGGAGAAACTGAGTGTCAAAGACAACTAGGTAAAAGGTCATGTGCACGTTCAGCAGAGATTTGAATTACTCTTTGCAGCAGGTTCAGCTGTTAGAGAATGCTAATGCTCTCCACCTCACCCAAGTGTAACCAACTCCGCACATCTTTCTCAGGTTTGGGATCTACCATGTGGAATTGCTTAGTTTCAGTCAAGGTGGTAATGTAGATAGAGACCATATCATGCTCTGTTACTTTGGCCATACTTCCTGACCAACTTGTTACTATACTTGGAATTGAAACTCAGAGAGATCTTTTCATGAAGCAGGAAATACTAGATTTCCTACAGTTACCACTATCAGCCATAATAATTTCAAGATATACAGTATCTAGTGACTGTGTCACTGACTTATTATTATTTAAAGGATTGAGTTTATAGCATTAAAAATACATAGAGCCATAAAATTGCTTTTGAGGTTGATTAAATACCTTAGCAGAATGGATGTTCATTCCCTTGAGAATTGGTACAAAGAGAGCAAGACTAGATGAAAGGAAACAAAGGATTTAATCAACCTTATTTCAGGATAGGAACTAATTTCCTACATGGAAAAATCCCTTTCATATTATCTGTACATTTTCTTTGTGTAGAAACTTTTCATATCACTCATATAATCTTTTTCATCTGTCAACAGTCAGTCATAAAGAACCAGAGTGAAAGAGAAATCTCTGAGTTTTGAAAGTTCTTCTTTTTCTTTTTCTTTTTCTCTTTTTCTTTTCTTTTCTTTTCTTTTCTTTTCTTTTCTTTTCTTTTCTTTTCTTTTCTTTTCTAATTCATGTCCATATACTTTGATTTAGCAGTTCTCAAGAAATTTATTAAGAAATTGTTGCATTTTGAAGAATGTTAAAACCAGTTTAAGGACATTTGTTCTAAGGAGATAAAAGAACCTTAGAAGAATGAAGAAAATCTTTCAAAATTTAACATTTTGGGAAAAATGTACCTCTAAACTCAGAAACATCATACCTTTTAGAATGGCTGGAATTGAGTAGAGAGGTTAATTGGGAAGGCACTTGTGGTTTTGCCTACGCTTAATGTTGACATGTTTTGAACAGATGAGGAGGGAAAAGAAGATGCAAAATTTAATTGTTGAGCCAAAAACACAGAATTTAGAAAGATTGAGTTGAACTCTCAGTTTTCTTAAAATTTTTCACACATTATTACTGGATGTAATCCTGCTGTAAATCAAACTGGTAGAGTGATGTCATCTCTGGCTTGTGGTTTCCTAGGAAGCTGTGCCCCAAAATGGCTGAAAGTACAGTTGTCCCTGCCATTTTGTAATTACATTTGTAATTACACTTGCAAAACTGAACTTTGGTACTGGGTATTGACTTTGAATATAGCACACAAACTGCAGAGTGTACAGCACATCACACAGAGGCAAAACATAGAGTATCTCACACATGCTCCACTGGTTCTCAATTAAAATGTTTCAAACCCAATTCAGTGTGGCTGTTTTAATCTCCAAGGCTGAGGTACCAAGAATTCACTCCTTCTATTGTGAACCATCTAGAGAGATGGAAGACAGGACACAACTGTGAATCAGAAATGGCTTAGTGGTGGAATACAGAGTGTGCAACTCCTTATCACAGGAAAACAGAGTCAGCCTTGGCCTGGCAATCTTTGGAGCAGAACACTCCTCCTCCTTCAGCTGAACAAATTATGCCACAGTAATGAAGACTAGCTGCGCTAAAAGGAAAGCGACTTAACGGAGAGTGAGAGGAAAAGCAACTGGAAAAGAATGACTGAACTGAATAAAAGCACAATATGGTTCCTTTCTGGCAGAGTCTGTGCAGTTCTTCATTTTGTTTTGGTGGTTTAGTAACATGGGGATGAAGGAGATCTTAAAGAAACCAAGGTTATCTGAACACCATAATTCATAGCCAGGGAAAAAAATATCTCAGATGAGCAAGGATTTTTTTTTTCTTATCCTTCAAATGTAAGAGATTTTCAGTGCTTCACTGATTCTACAGAATTTTTGCACTGAAGATTACAAAATTTCATATTCCTATTGTCTAGTGAAATTGCACAGCGTAGATTTATGATTGCCCAAATAAGTAAATAAAAATATCTTGCTGTGAATCTTAAGATATTATTGAAACAAAGCAGCATACAGTAGATTACTACTGTATTGAATATAATCATACTTGTAAATTATATCTTGAATTATTGATGCACTATTGACCCACATAGAGCATCTCTATACACCCTACCAATGTATTAACAGAAGGGTAGATGAAATTATAAATTCAATATTTTTATCAATCTATCTTCTGTTAAAATTCATTAGATCATTTTACCATGTACAAGATTAAACCTAAAAGTTATTCAACATTAGTTTCATTAAGTTGCAGCACATCTGAGAGTTTATTAGGCCATCTTCAACTTTAAAAAAATTGATTTTTGACAATTTATCTGAATTAAGAAAAGTAATTTGTTTTGGTTTTGACTACAAGAGCAATAAGATTAGTGAAATGAACACATCATTAACCAACTGTGATGATTAGGTTTTTTAGAATAAAAAATACTAAAATGAATAAGAAATATACCTCTTTTTTTTTTTTTTTTTTTTTTTTTTTTTTTTTGTTTTGCTATGCTACCAAAGAACTAATTTTTTTTAAATTTTTTTGGCATATAAACAAAATAGAATCAAAATAAGTCTTCGTTAACATCTCCTGATCAGATCCTGATCCAAGCTTGCAGGGTTGCCAATTGGGAAAAACAGAAGAAAATCAACCATTTGCTAAGGGAAAAAAACAACCTTGTAACAGTCTGGTGTTAAAACCTGCTTTTTTGATTTATAAATTAACAAGATGACTCTGGAGTCAGTGAAGAATAATAAACATGGTCTCACTATAAAGTACTGTGCAAATAACTTGCAGACACCAAAGCACTCCAATTAATATACACCTCTGAAGATGTTTCTGAAGAATGAGCTTCCATGTCTCTGCAAATCTTTTTTTTTTTTTTGCATATACCTACATGCATACGTATATATGTGTATAGCTTACTTAATATATTTATCTGGTTTTGAAAACTTACTGCATTATTGATTTATATACCTGATGTTATGCTAATTCAGTATGTTAACACACTAGGAGAACGAACATTCTGCATTCTAATTTGGATAACAGCAGTGAATCTGTGTGAGTAGCCCTTTGGCCACTTCACAAGAGCCTGATCAGTTTTATTTCTCAAATTCTCTGGTGGGCTTGAAGTGAAATGGGTGAGATTCAGGACAATTCAGTCAGAAGTTGCTCGGCTTTTGAGGTCCACAGTCATGACATAATGTATTAGAACATGAGCAAAGATTATGGGGATTGTCTACCCTTTCAGAAAAGCCACAATTTCTTTTGGCTAATACCAAAATAAAATGAAGCCTCAAACTTGTGTGAAAAATTTCAGTTTTTGGTCTACTTGATGAAAAATGGACTAAAATACATTGCCAAAGACAAAATGGCTTACAGAAATAAATTGGCCTTCCTAGCCACTGTGAATCCAAGTAGTTTACTGTCTGTGTCTCCTGCACTAAACTATACACTGGTGTTCTAGTCACTGGGGGAGGGAGACAAAGTACACATATTAAATATTTCTATACAAATAGCAAAACCTATTATCATCCCAAAGCTCATCTTCCGTATATGCTATGATGTTAGGCACAAACCTAAATCCATGTTTCTCCTCCAGCTGTAGATTTTCCTCTCAGATCTATTATCCATAGTGTCAAAAAAAGCATCCCTCATCTCAGAAAAGCATAAGAAAGAAAAGCTGACTAACGTAACATAAACCTCTGTAAAATACTTCACTCATATAAGCGCAGGCACAAACACACACTGAGAGTTTGACCAAACTGTGTATAATATGTTGCTTCAAGACCAAACAGATGTCTGTATAATATCTCTTCTTTTCTGATCCTCAGGGCTGCCTGAGCCCTGCATAATTCCTTCTGAAGTTAAAGTCCCTTTCTTATACTCAGAATCACAGTAGCTGTTCTACTTTCCAATAAGAATCCATATAAACAGATAGAGATGGTGGTGATAGGATTAGGAAAATACTCAGTTGACTTATTTTAGCAGTTTCAAGTCCTCTGCAGTGTGATACAATTTAACCTAGTGTTATTATAAGAACTGATTTAACCTGGGACCAATTCTGGCTTGTTGAGTAGCACAGAAATAGGAACTAATTATTCCTACATTTTCATGAGTGTTAGTACAGTAAAACTAGCATTTTTCCCAGCCTCTCTTGCAGATAACTGCAAAAAGTTTTCACTTCTCATTTTGAGAGTGAAGCAAACAATTGAAACATATAAATCAGAGTTGGAAACAGATAAATGACAATTGCACTTGGTGTAAAGAAAATACACCACTAAACCAATAATATATTGTGAGCTGTCCAAGACATTTCCAAAGAAGGGTGTCTTGAAGTTAAATTTCTTGAGTGACCTTCTACAGCAATGTTCCATGCAGCATAAATTGGACGAAATCACTTGGATATAAAGAGGAATGGTGTGATATATTGCAACTAGAAAACATATTTATAAAGAAAGTCATTTGGAAAAATGTCTCCTGCATGTTTTCTTACAAATAATGTAGAAGTCTTGTATCATGAAGACAAACAAAGACTTACACTCAGAGTTTTCAGACATATGACCTCTGACAAACTCTACATTTTAAAATAAGAAATTGATTTTCATTTGGAAATGAACAGTGTTCATTCACCTGCATTTAAGCAATGTGACAAAATCGGAAAACTCAGAAGGTTCTCCTGGGTTTTAAAGTAAATAGTCTGTTTTATAGCTTTTGAGGCTATCCACAGAAACTTATTCCCATAACTGCCATAATTTTACACATATTTATATAATGTTAGAGTGGGAGTGTTTTCCAAGTTACTCACTACTATACTAATTTGTCTGGCTTTCATTGCATTTTCCTGATATATTTTTAGAAGTTAAAATCTTGACAGCAGAATTGAACAAAAGAAGGGCTTCAGAAATCCTGGATTGGAGAAATGGAATTCAAACAACCGTACATTTATTGCTGACTGCTGAAATCAAGCAAATTTGAAACCTATATCCAAATAGAAACAGATTAGATCCTTCCTAAGCTATTATTCTGATAAGGAGTGTGGAGGGAAAATAATTCTTTTACAAATGTCTTTTTTTTGTTGTTGGCTTCTCTACTAGGAAGAGGCTGATTTTAGTTTAGGATTGTAAAAGAGACCTTTAAAAGAAGGTCCATTCCTACGCATCTGCATAATTACTGCTCCAGGCATAGAAAAATGAATAATCTTAAATGCTCCATGCAATTCCAAATCCTAGACAAGAATTCAATCTTATTTATAGAATAAATAACAAGTGTCATCAGGGTTGGAAGCTAATAAAACAGGGAAGTTTAACACAACAGAGTGCAATTCTTTTTGTTTGTATCAAATTAGTTGACTAGCTATATTTAGCTATCTCACCTTAAAATCTGATAAGATACAAAGACAAGGCAGTCTCTCCCTTAATGTTGCTAGTGCAGATCAGTTTTCCATATAGATTTTATTTTAGTGAAAAAAAATTGCCTCTGTCTCCAAAAGCACTCTGCAGCGTGATGTGTGTTTCAAGCCAAAAACAACTTTCCCCCAAAAGACACCCATCTAGTTTAAAGATGGAGAAAGGTACAGGTTACAACACAAGAGGTTATTACTGCTGAGACTGTGGCTATTTCTCTGCGTGGACAGATATGAACCTATGAAAGCAGCTGCTGGATGCCCTGTTTTCATGCAGATGTCCCCAGTGATAACGGGCTGTGAAGCAGATCCTTGGCCTATGTACAAATCCCCCTGCCCTTCTATCATGCTGACATCTGAAGCATCCAGCAGAGAAAAAGAGAATTTGGCTTGTAAACAAATTACTTCTTCACTTAGTATTTGGGAAAAAAAAAAAAGGTAATGGATGAGTGAGAGAAATGTTGGGTGGTATTTTGGGGCCATCTGTGACTGTCATGCAAGACTTGCTGATGCTGAGTGAGATATGGAGAAAGAGCTCACTTCTTCCCCTACAGTTACTTGCCTCATGCTGGTTTTACTTTTCTGTAAATCCAATACTGAGGTAGGAGGGGAACAGGGTATTGAATACAACTTGAGTCCTGACCTGCCAAGAGGGTAGTGATACCTTTTTCTTGGGAATGGTCCCACTTAAGGGAATGATGAGACAAAATGATTGGTGTTCAGTGCTCTGGTTGGAAGGTGTTTCATGGTGCTCCCCTTGCCAGGGATGGCAGTGGTAGCTCAGAGGTTAGTAGGGAGCATTTAAACTTCATCAAACGGGGCACAGGTGGAGGGTTAGCACTACACCAGCTTGAACACACAAAAACACCCCTCATAAGCCTGAGCAGATTGTCAGTACAGAAACAGGCTCTGAGTAGGCAAAAGCACCTTCAATCAACCCTTTTGGTTCAGGCTCTCATTTAGTTTCCAACATGCACATCCAAATGCTGTTGTTTCACACAAACCATCTCTGCTCTTAAATTGTTGATTCTTTCAGGATGAGATTTATACTCATATTTCAGAGCTGTGTCAACCCCTGTGTGCTGTCCATCGGGTGGCTTTGAAACATACACATGTGCACTTAATCTCCGAAAAAGAAAAAGATGCTGTACAAAGTTCCCAAACTGTCTATGAGAGCATTACAAGCATTTTAAGGACTACTAAATCTCACATGTACATCGGCCAAGCCACGTGAATGACTTCATTGCTTTGTGCATTATGCAAAAGGACCATTTTACATCAGTAAAAGATATGTCCCAAAAGATTAAATCATGCAAACATTGATTTTTGGATGGGAGATTTCTCCTGCCTTGGCCTTGCATGCGATGGCTCCACTTTTGTGAAAATTCAAAAACGTTATGAAACAACACCCAGGATGAGATATTTGCTGGCACATAGGCAGGAAGAACTCTGTCCTTGTAGTCAAAGAAGCTTACTAAGTTCAAACACCCATTTATCATGCCATTAACTTCATACCCAATTTTATAAAAGGAAAGCAGCCTTTTGAGGGGAACTCACTGCTGAATTAAAGCTCAAACAGTTGTCCATTGTTCCTTTGCCACATTACACAGGTTCCTGGTAACATTCAGCTAATGAATTTTCTTGATGATTAACTACCCCTTCTATGGGATCATTGTAATAGAAACATATTAGCTCCTGTTACAAATGAGG
The DNA here is from genome assembly GCF_017639235.1 of Corvus kubaryi. Classification (NCBI taxonomy): domain Eukaryota; kingdom Metazoa; phylum Chordata; class Aves; order Passeriformes; family Corvidae; genus Corvus; species Corvus kubaryi. The sequence continues at coordinate 4,924,780 of NW_024581077.1, read as the reverse complement.
TGGATGTGTCATTACTACAAGCGAGATGGGTTTGATTTTTTTTCTCTTCCTCCTCCTCCTCTTCCTTTCACAAAGTAAAGCAAAACTTGGGAAAATATCATCAAAATTCAACAATGTGCTGAAAAGAAAATGCTGCTCTACTGAGCAATAAAATGCATTTAGGTGCAGATTTTCATTAACTGTTGAATTAGAAGAAAAGTAAAATGCAGACAGGGATATAAACTAGCTCCTATTTGGAGTTTTTATATTTATGTTCATTATAATTGTAATTATAAAGAGCATGATCCAGAAGTAAGTGAAAAACCAAATAAAAAAGGCCATGTAGACACTGTAGATGTATTTCTCTGAGAATGGGTCTTATAATTAGCTGTAGATATTCTCTTTCTTTTCTGCTGCCCTTTTTCATTGCAGTTCATATTCTGAGAACGCTCTTCTGTTGTTTAAACTGCACTGACATCTTGTGGCACAGAAACAGAAGAATCCTAAAAATTAAATTTCAATCTTCATAAAATATGTGTTACATCGTTTACCTTCATGCAAGTGCCACTGTCTTTAACTCCAAAGTTGGCTAGTGTTTACTTGCTTGCAATCAGAACTGGGGTCAATATGCCACAATCTACCTAAAATTTTGAGTCATGACAGAATTATAGAATGGTTTGTTTTGGAAGTGACCTTAAAGATCATTTAGAATAACATTTTTTCCTGTAAAACAGAATGTGTGTGAAGTCTGTTGACTAAAAATCCCATGTCTGTGAGCATGTACACTCATATCCTCTCTCAGACACATGCACCAAAAGACAAACCATTAATCTCTGAGCTGGTGTTTTATCACCTTGGCAACAGCAAAGTGTTCAGAAAAACTTCAGATCTTTTTATCCCTGAGAATGAAGACAAGATACAGGCAATAATCAGCTGAATAAAAATGTCCTAGTGGAAGTCCATGTACAGTGTAAAGAATTCAGCAGTGAATTAGACTCCAGTTAATTCCAAAGGAATATTTTTTCATCTCATCAGAATGTGAGGAAATAATTTGTGATGCTCCATTGGAGGCAAAGTAAAAAGAAAACTACTGCTATGTATAAAGAAGGTTTCATGGGGAGGTAGCTGCAGCCCTTTTTTTGTCTGTTATTGTATTATTCCCTCACTGAATGCTCCTAAATCCTTTGAGTATTATCAGAGGTTTTACACTCATATCAAAGGAAACTACATGTCCCTAGGAAAACACAAGAAAATAGGTGCACACTTAAACTCTTAAGATGAAGCAGTCTCCATCACACTCCTCTTTGTATTATTCATTGCTGCTGCAGTATCTGGAAATGCCTTGTGAGATTGTATTTAGCTGCACAAGACCCTGTAGAGATAGAGAAATATTATTATACTCATTTTACAAATGAAGAATTGAATCAGAGGGAGATCACGTTGGTTGGCTAACAGAAGACGAAAAGAATGTGAAGTGAGAAATTTATATGAAAGCATCAAGTGAAAGTGAAGGAACCAGTCTGAATTAGCTGGCACTTTGCTGTCCAGTTCATTTGTTTTGTCCCATTTTGTCTTCATGTAAACAGTCTAACATATCTGATCAGAGAATCACAGAACCATAGAATGGTTTGGGTTGGAAGGAATCTTAAATCTAAGCCAGTCCTAACACCTCTGACACAGGCAGGGATTCCTTCCACTATTCCAGGTTGCTCAAAGAGCTGTCCAGCCTGGCCTTGAACACTTCCAGGAATGAGGAGGTGTTCAAGTATCACATTCTGTGGTGTTTGCACGGATGATGAAAAATAGAATCTAAAGGAATTCCTGCTGGGAGACTAAGAAGGAAAAAAAAGGAATACAGACTGACCAAAGTTAAACAAAAGAGTTTAATTTCTGAAAGCACTTGGCTTTGGGAGAAGATCTTTTCTTAAACACATTTTCTGACTTTTATTTACAGTTCTGCTTGCATCAACTGTATTTGAATTTTTGTGTGAGGTTTCTATAAGTGTTTCAGAAAACTTGCCTTATTTCCATGTGTGCTTGCAGACACACAATAAAAATGACTAATGGACATCATCAAAACAGGCAACTGAAATTTTCCCAGTCACATCCATGAAGTTGAATATTGATTATTTGTGCATGGCACCTTTTCTTACTGTGAATGTACAATATACCTAAAATGCTATTGAAAGAAAGTCTAGAGTAGTCCAGCTAGTTTCTTGATTTTTTGCTAAGATCAGTTTTTAGGTTTTTTTGCTTCCATACTCCAGGCAGAGCTGGCAGTAAAGACATGCCTGAGGGACACCTTGATGGAACCTGTGATACTTTAATGCAGGATGAGTGATTTTTTAATACAGCTCACCCAAGCAGTTGATAAAATGTATCTATTATTGCATAAAATATGGCATCTTTGGAATATGTCTTATAAAACAAGACCTTGTATTAAATAAAAATTCTCTGGGCTACTGAGGTTTCCTTTCTCAGGAATTAAATAAGCACAATTCCAAAAAGATCCTGGGCAATATGCAACAATGAAATAACCAATGAATAATCCTTGTATATTGGTGTGTTGATTTCCAGAAATCTGACACTCCAAGAATCTTCTCACAAGAGTCTATTGTATTACTTCTTTATTTCTCCTCTAATATTTTCAGTCCTTTCTGCCCTGAAACGTTATTTATTTTCTCTACATTTTCTTGCTTCCCATATCTTCTACTTGAAAACCTAATAATTAGGAACAATGAGATCAATCTGCACTATACATTCTGCTTTAACAGGTTTAACTATGGAAAAATACAAATTTAAGTCGATAAAGGGAAAACTTTACCACTTTGACCACTCCCATATGACCTTGACAAATGCAAAGTCCTGCATGTGGGAGAGTTGAAAACCCCTCATTCCCAAATATTAGCGTTTGAGGATTGACTATGTAAGAATTCTGCAGAAAAGTCTTGGGGCATGAGCCAGCAAAGAGCAGCAGCATCCTGGGTTTCAGGAGCAGGAGCAGATCCAGAAGATCCAGGGAAGGAATTATCCCCCTAGAATTCATACTTGTGACACCACATGTAGACACTGCATCCACTTTTTGACACAGGTTCATTTTTTCATTAATGACATATTTTCATAAATGACATGTTCCAATATCTATCCCAAGGAATTATAAAACCTCAGAAAAAATTCATTCACTTTGGACCTCACCTATCACTTTTTTTGCAGAAATACTGAAGTAACCAGGCTATAAAAGTAGGGGTGGTAAACTAACGACAAAGATATTCATGCAGAAGAATTTTCAAGGGACAGTGATTTATTTAGAGATTTCTAACTGAAAAGATCCTTTTTGAAAGAAAATATGCTAAATACCCAGGAGGAAGTTTGATTTTGCATTGCAAAGCAACCCTAACTAACCTACTTAAGTTCATGTAGGGTCTTGGAAGCCTGCATTCTTCAATGTGTTTGATGTGGGTTCTTGGGAAAAAATGAAAATCTGTGTTGAGGGGAAGCCTCATCTATTTTAGACTTCCACTGGGATCTGAAACCAGTGGGATATTTTTAATCCTTCTTATTCTCATGCTGAGTAAACTTTTTACATATTTCTGAGTTTCACTACAAATACTTTTAGAGTGTACTTCTTTCCTGTTACATCGGGTAGTTATTAGAGGTACCACTGCTCTGCACAGACTGGCTTCATCTTTGTGCTAATTCAACCTAAGCCTACATTTGCACCACTGCTGCTCACAGCAGGTCAGCTCCTCAGAATTATTTAAAGTGCCTTCAGTTGAGCATGCCTGAGAATCCACTGTAACAGGACATTCCATTTCAAAGGAAGAGATGAAATCAGGTTTTTAAATACATAATATGATGTGACGTGATATTTGCCATCTACCTTTGCTCTATTTTAACAACATTAGGGGCATGAATGCTTCTGTTTGCTATTACTAAAGAGCTTTAAGTGCTGTTATGAGGATGTTTTTTAAGAAATGTAAATAAAGGCAACATAAGGTCATGACAAACTGAAAGGACATGCATTATGCTGTTAATTTACTCCAGTTAATATAATATAACATTACAGATTTACAGTTAAAACAGCAGGAGAAACTAATTTGTTTATATTAACACTTTCTTTAGGGGGAGTACAAATATAAGTGGTTCTTAGAGGCATAGTTTTAATATTTTTCACACTTTTTTCCCCCAACATTGATTTTATTTTCGTTCCACTCAGTCAAAAACTGATTCACTTCAGAATGAAGGCCACTGGCACTGGAATTTTTGTTTTAGTGACTGCCTCAAAAACAAAGACTGTGATATCCTGAGGAAACATTTCAAATAGTTAACAGCAATGTGACCATGGAGAGACTATTTAGAAAAAACTCTCCCAAAATTTTCATTTTAACAGTTTGCTACAGTTTACTTTGGTGCACTACTCCCAGCTGGTTCTGTGGAAGTCTCCTTCATCACATTTGAATAAAACACACAGGGGTTTTATGACTGAGAAAATTTATTCCAACAACAAAAATAAAATTTGAGAAGAAAGTGATTCAAAAGTGAAAAGGGGTTGCAAGAGAAAAATACACCGAAAAATATAGTTGTTTAATGTACTGATTCTCAAGATTTGTCTTATCACAATGGACACACCCCATCCATCAGATGCAAAGACAACTTCTTAGAAGTTGGATGAAATTTGAACTTGGTTTAAATAGAGTGGTTTTTCGGGCATGCATGTTTCTTGTCTGTTCTGATGTCTTAGGGACAGAAGTGTCATTTCATCTTCTTGTTTGTCCATAAAAGAAGGTATTTTCCTTTGACGGTCATGCTTCACATTGAAGAGCTTTTTATTAGAAAATGTTTTTAAGCAGCACTCCAAAAAACCAAAACTTTCACAGAGACTACATTGCATCAATTTTTTGTTTATATCATCTTATATTTTGCAAATATAAACTTCAGTGGATAGGGAGTTTGTTTTGGGGCTGGTTGATAGCATAGAAACTTTTGGATGCTGAGGATTTTGCAGTGAGGTTTTTGTTTCGTTTTGTTGGGGATTTTTTTTTTGTTTGGGTTGGGTTGGGTTTTTTTGGTGGTTTTTTTTTGTTGTTGGTTTTTTTGGGGGGTTTTGTTTATTTGTTTGTTTTGGTTTTGGTGGGTTTTGGTTATTGGTAGGGTTTTTTTGAGATATTAGAACAGTTTCTCAAAATATTTTTCTGCAAGAGTCAGCCATGCAGTTTCACACAGGTAATAGGAGTAGGCACCAGCCAAGCAAGAATCCAATTTGTAAAAGCCTTCACTTTATCACAGAACCCTAGAAGGATGCTCTATGTAGTAACTACATGAGCCATTCATAATAAATGACCCCGAGGGAAAAGTGATTAATCATATTTCAGTTGTTAGTTTAGCAAGGTGAAACACATTCCAGTGGAAGAAGATTGCCTTACTGATACATATTTAGAGGCACAAATTCAGGGGCCCAATAAATGGGCATAAAATCTGGAGGTATGTCATTTATTTCAAGAAACTTCTTTGCTAAAGGAAGGCTGGGGAGACTTCTTTTTAAAACACAGTCAAAAAACATTGGAAAAGAGTGATCTCTTCTGGCACATACATGGACTGGATATATGGTTGATATATGAACAAGCATAGGATCACTTTAAACAGATGGCACACAAAACACTTCCTTTTTTGCTCTACTTCCCAAAGGAGAAAACAATTGACACACAAGATATGCTATGACATATTGTCACAGCCTGCTTTGCATTTAGCTGAAATATTACATACTACTGTTTTCTTGAAATGGGATGCTATAGCACAGTCTTAGTCTCAAAGATCTCCCCACCAAAGTTTCTTAGGTTTCTGGGTTTTTCTGTCTTCTTACAGAAATGTAGTGGTCAAAGACAACTCCAATTTCACAGATGCTGCAAAGAGCATTAGTCTTTCCCAGCAGCCTTTTGCAGTGGTTCATTACCACTCATCTTGTGCAATGGAAGCACAGCATGAAACACAAATCTACTTGTGTATTTCATTTTAAGTAATAAGTGAGACATGTAATATCTGTCTGCAACCAGACCTTGTATTACATGTAGTCACTGGAACTTTTCAAGATGAGATCTGAGCACCATGACAGTCAATATGTTCTGTCAGCTTCACTGGGCACTGGATTTCCACCTTGTATTTCTGGCAATATCATATCACTTGGTTTTTCATATAGAGGAAGTGGTTAAGAGGAAAGGGTACTGATTTTGTTTTTAATCTAGCATAAGCACAATGAACGACCAAGTAATACTCCATGATAATTTAAGTGTTATAGCAAATGGGTTTAATCTTCTGTTGAGATGAGTCCCTGACAAAGTTCCCATGAGTTTCTAAGAGAAACCACATGCTGATTTTCTCTTGCAAGGGCTATGGAGTAGCATTAAATATGCTTGACTGAAATAGAAAACATACACTCAATTATCAGAGCCAGTTATCATAGAGATTTTTAAAATTTTCCCACAAACATTTTTAGCAATGTAAAATTGTTCTTCTAATCTCTTTAACAAATGAACAGTTTTTACTGTTTTATCAAAAAGAAAGTATCATGATCCTCCTGGCCTTTGTTTCTTTACAACCAAACATTTCTGTCTGTGAGGTTCTGCCCTCAAATCCTCTATATTGAGTTACTGTATTTTGCTATTGTCTATTGAATAACCCCTTCTACGTTCTCAGCTCATTGGAAAATAATGTGTTTGTTATTCATAGTTTATGCTTGTCTTCTTGCATTATAGTACTATTGTTATTATTAATCCCCTCATCATGTAACAGCAGTATGCGATACATCAGTCCTCTGTTACCAGTCTGGAATTGTTACTTGCTAAAGTGCTCCCTTTTACTGCTGATAAAAATCTTGCCTTAAATTTTCTTCCAGTAAGATCCTTTAAATCATTAATTTGACTGAGAAGTGATGCAAACGACCATTGAAGAGATTTTTCTGTTTTAATCCCAGTAATGAATCCTTTATCTGTAAGTAGGCAGCTTTTCTGTTTTCAATATGGGTCTGTTTAAAGTTACAAATACACAGAATGAGAACTGACTGGGTTGGGCTTTTTTCCCCTTTTGCATTAAAGTAGCTCTGACTGCACGTAGATTATTTTTTCATTTCTGACTTTGTGATTTCAGTGAAAGGAACAGATTGGTTTTGCACAAAGACATTAGCAAGCAGATTTTGAGATACTACCTCCATGATCTTAGTCATATTAATTATTGTCACTCTGGGTGGTGGTGGGTTCTTTTGTCCCCAGCTGAAAATGAAGACAGAAATGGGTATTCCGCCCCCCCCCCCCCCAAAATTTTGTCTGGTTTTCCTATTTAGACAAAGAGATCTTTGTCAGTAGGAGGTCATTATTCCATCTAAGTATTTTAGGCCTCTTATCTCTACTGGGACCCTTACCGATTGTCTAGATATAAATATATGGTATTAAGAATACAAAACCATAGAGAAAATGCTTCATCACCTACAATATATTGTGTGAGAGTGAAATTGATACAGTTTTAGTCTTATCTGACTAGTGTCTGTACAAATTGATTAAAACCAATTAATACAAATTATAATCTTGGATGCTTTTCATACCATCCTAGCAAAGTCATCATAGCTAAAGAAGAAATTTAAATAATTTTACCAATTATTCATATTGAAAGTTATTGGAAATAGCCTAAAGAACATCAAATCAGCCATTTAAAAATCAAGTTCAAACTTCTTGTCTTTTCTTTCAAGCTTAGTAGCTTATACAATTCACTAAAGAGAAGGTTGAAGGGTGACATTGTCATTATGTGGAATTACATTAACAATAATACATATTTGGGGGAAGTTCTGCTTGAAAAATGTGGAACAAAAACGTTCTTGAAAGTGGAAGTTGGAAAATTAAAATTTGAGCTATTTTACCTCGGTAGAGTAGTTTTGGGAAGTGAGAGAATTAAAATATTATTTAAGCAAGTTAACTTGAGACAGAAGGTTTGCTGTCCTGTGAGAGGAGAGACAGAAGATCTCATTAATAGGTATCAGAAAAAAAATTTTTCAGAGATAAGGTTGTGAAGATTTGGAGCAGATTGCCCAGGGAAGTGGTAGAAATTCCATTCCTGGAAGGATTCAAAAAAAGTGTGGATATAGAGGACATGGTTTAATGGTGAACATTTTGGTGGTACTAGTTTGATGGTTGGACTTGATGATCTTAAAGTCCTTTTTCAAACTTAATTCTATGATTCTACTTTTTTCTACAAAAAAATCAAAGGCAAATGCTGCATCCAGGCTCAAGACAGGTTGAAAAGACAATGCAAGGAACCACAAACTGGTCAGCCTCATCACAGTCCCTGGAAAAGCCATGTTTGTCAGTCCTGGAACACATTTCGGAGTACATGAAGGAGGAGGTGATTGGGAGCAGTCAGCATAGGTTTGTGAAAAATAACTCAGAGTTGATCCAATGGTTGTCTTCTATGACAAAAATATCTGGATCTCTGGCTGAGGAGAGAGCACTGGCTGTCATCTTTGTCTTCAGCAAGGGTTTTGGACCTGTCTCCTTCCTCAGGAACTTTCAAGATTCTTTCTAAACAACCTTGTTTTGAATTCAGGTTTGGCCATGAAGTAGTGTGGTTACCTCTACCTGGAGTTCCTAAAAATGGATTAGAGTATGGCATGTTTTTCTCCAGCTACTAGTAAATTTTCTATAGTTTATAAGGGATTTTATGTCCCTAGATGGTGAGCAGTGCTCATTCTGGGTTTTGCAATTATAGGTCCTTTTGTGCATGGCTACCAATGGACCAGGATTTCTGGGTTACTTTTAAAGCATGGATGTTATTCACAGATCTGTTCTAAATCAAAACTCACAAGGTGGAGAAAAACCACAAAGGAAGACTAAAAATAATATGTTCTTGTGGCTCCTTTAAACAGACTTGAAAGAAGTTATAGACAGAATATTGTGAAAAAAACCACACAAACCTTATAATCAAAATGGCTTGTGGGTCTATTATTTCAATGTAGCTTTGTTCTTTCATAACACAGCACAATCATAGCACATTAGGATTTGTTGTCACAAACACCTTATGAGCTGCACCGCAATTACCTTGTTACTTGAGCTTCTCAAGACTTGTAGCTGCCTTAGGCAACATCCCTTGTGCTGTGTCATTGTGCCTTACCATAAATTACACTCATTAACTGGGCATGAATAATGGTGACTTCCAGGTGATTTTAAATTTTATTTAAACCCTTATTATGTGGAAGCCTACCTCCTGCTGGATATCCAAAAGCCATCCATAATAAATTGTTTACTTTTCAGTTCATGGTTGTTCTTAATTCTGTTTTACAAATCTTTCCCTGATGTATTAAAGGCAGAAGTCATGAAGAGTCCTGGTTGTGCAACTGAAAGTGAAACAGCATGAAAGGCAGCAGCAGCTGGGACTAAGACTCGGGAGTTTTGAGCATCTTCCAGTCTCTATCCTATTAATCTCAGGAAAGTAATTTTGTCTTTGAGTTCCCATTGGTTGTCTCCTCTGGAGAACTGAATGAGATACTAAGACCCTACATTCAAGTAGGATATCTGTAATACAATATTCTAGGCTCCTGATTTAGGTTTCCTAAGCGATCTGCTGAGGGGGAAAAATATGAAAAACTTCCATACAAAAACAATTTCTCACCACAAAAAAACACCCCAAGAAACAACCAGGACTTCCAAGCATAAGAATGCCTTTCTTGCAAAGGGCTGTCTTATCTTGGCAATTCGGATATATTGATAAGCTTCAGAAGAGATTTGACAAATCCTGTGTAGTTTTTCTGAACCTCAGTATACCTGTAGAGTTCTGAATACAGAACTGCAGCTTGAATTTTAATGTTCGCTGAAGCATCTTCTCAGCATCTTAAATTCCCATTTCAAATTAAACATGCATATAGCAAACAGGACAGTTTACTGTTTCGTAGAATGTTATTGGACTAGATCCTAAATTCATAAATATTATTTATATTTACATTTGAAGTTATTTACAGCCAAGAAAGACATTTTTAAAACACACTTTGCACTTGAATTTTTTCAAATGACAATGGATTCTGGACAAATCTTAATCACTCAGACTGATATTCAGCCAGAGAACTTTTCTGATGTCACAATAGTTAGAAAGATCAGAGTTATCTTTCAAAATCCAGATTTTTTCAAGTTAGCCAGAGAGAGGCAGAGAAATCACAATTTAGATTTCTGGAGCATTTACCTCAAATGTCATATTCATCTACCATGTCAAACTGAGGTACAAAGGACCTATCTTGGGACCTTATTATGACTTAAGTCCTAGCAACTGGGACAGAGACACCATCTCAAAGAATTCTGCCCCAAAAACAACTGGGAAGTTTTAGGAGACTATCATATTATCCAAATGCAGCTTGAATCTACACATCAACTCATCAACTATACTTGCTTCTTTAAAATTAGTGCACCAGGTAAAGCTGGTATTTTCTCTTTTACAAAATATATTATTCCACTTGGCACTGCAAACACTATTTCACGTATATTGATCAATAGACTCGTTTGCTGTTGCTTTTCATGGGTAGGACTCACCATTCATCAGCCACACTTTTTAGATACTGCTAACAACTACTCTTTTTCCACTAGTGTTTGTGGATGTAACAAAGAAGCAGGATATAAAATCTATTTCCACCACTAACATAGATTTACAAACGCGCACACAGCACTGAACCTGTCTTTTCTGATTTGCTTACTGATTTATTATATTTTTCTTCCTGAATGCACTGTGTAGGGTCAACAACTGCTTTATAAAGTCATCTTGAGAATCAGAAAGTTGCGTGTCGTAATATTGACTTGATAATTCTTTAATGTTGCTTTTTTTGTCAGGTTAAAATAATGTATGATTATCATCCCTCATCTAGTTTTCATCACCTGTAACTCCTGTTCACAGGTGCTTGCAGATGTATCAGAAAATTACCTCATTCCATTTATAAATAAAATCTCTGCATGTATATCTTATTTTAAGAAATAGCACATTTTCCTTGCAAAAGCATATCACAGCTGGTTGTGATAACTATTTTGATATCTATGTTATAGAGAGTGGGAGTAGAATTCACTGTGTTTATAAAGAGAGGGGAGTCAGATTCTACCGAAAGATGTACAGTGGAAGAGGAATAGGCAATATCGACAAGATGAACCACAGATATTTCAATTAACTATGAGGAAAAAGCTGTGCATAATGAGAGTGATAAAACACTGGAAAAAGTTGCCCAGGTTGGTTGTAGTGTCTCCATCCCTGAAGAAGAGCAAAACTCACCTAAACAGAGTATTGATCAACCAAACCTGTCCTTGAAGATAGTCAGAGCTAAGTACAACTTTGGAACAGGGGATCTACAGAAGTTTCTGCCCACTTGATTTTTTTAATTGACTGTCTGAGTTCCTCTTTACTCATTTGGGAATTATCTACAATAAAATGTTATTATTTTGAATTGTTAGCAATGATAACTACTCAAGACTTTCACCAAAGGGACAAAAACTTAACATAAGATTGGCAAATGTTAATGAGAGATGGAGATGTAGAATATACTTTAGTGGACAGAATAATTTAAAAACAGACAGAATACTGGACTTGGCTGGTCCAAGGTTAATATAGGAAAACTAGGACTCATCATGATCGCAAAAGTAGTTCCCTTTGTTTATGAAAAATGTCACAGAAGGCTATAAAAGTCCTAAGGCTCCCAGTAAAAACTGCTGCAAATTTTATTGTTTTCTTGATATGCAAATATTTTCTAATACTTTATGCTGAAATTCTATCACTGATGTTTCAAAAACTTTCATTTTCCTTTCTTCACATTGCATATGATGAATTACTATAGTGTGATGTTAAAAATTACTTTTCAGATGATAAGTCATCTGAAGAAAACAGAGTCACTGACCCTTTACACAAAATGAGGAAATAAATATAATTCTTGAAAGTCAATCCATTTTGAGACAACACAGAAGTTTCTGTTACAATATGAACTTACAAATGCCTTAAAAATGTGTACAAAGTTAACAACGTTCAAATAGAAACTGAGAAACAGAAAGTGTTAATGAATACACTGATGTGCTTAAAAATAGAAGATCACCACGTCAGGTTTAGGAGCAGTTCTAGTTGAAGTATTCAGAATAATCCTATTTATCTGAGAGCCAGTGAAGAGGGAGGGACAACTCCAGTGATTAGTTCATGTCAGAGGTAGAATGAATTGTCCTCTGGAAATGTTTTTTTCACTAGGCTAAGCTAAGTAGCTAAAACTAACTATGAAAAGAGCTTACTCCTCACTTAGGATTTCCATGTTAGTTGGAATGAATCCAGGCTTAACTTATCATATGGAATAGCGTTTTTCTGCTTCAAGAACTGACATGAGCAGTAGCATAAAGCAACTCTACAAAAATTAATTTGATAAAATTGAAATGGTTACCTAGTTACACCAAAATTATTGGCAGAGCCCTACAAAATTATTTACCAAAATTATACCATTAAAACTGTTTGAGCAGAGCTATAACATAAATGTTTACACAGCTAGGGCTAGAATCAGTCTCTAACTCTTTATTTAAGTCCATACTTATGTGTACATTTCCATCAAGTTAAAGCAATGGGTCAATGGTCACTTGTCACTACTGAGGCCAAACTGCACAGCACACTTCTCCATGCAACTGAATTATTTTCTGTGGTAAAATGGGATAATTTCAACCATGCTTCCACATCAGAGTAGGCTGTGGTTTATGATATTCTTCAGACCATGGTGGACATTTGTTGGAAGCACACAAGGCATGCCAAAGTACATGACACAGTCTAGGCCCTTTCTAGTTTAGTTACACAGATAGATCATAAAACCTAATTCAACAAGGAGAGGCTGTAGAACTGGGATGAAGCACTGCCACAGATTTCTCTAAATTATGCTGGATGAAAACAATGTTAGGGGAGATATCTGTGACATCTAGTTTTAGACACCTTCTTAATCAGGTCCTAAAAGTTGTTCAACAAGATTAAGACATGAAGTTCTTACATAAAGATCACTTTTTCAAAGGAACTTTCTTATTCTGGTTCTTATTCTGGCAATATTTTCTGTTCCTTCCTAAAGTCTTTTGTAAGCTGTTTTCCAGCTTCCTCATACGCAGGTACCACAGCTGCACTGGGACCCAGTACCTGCCTATAAAGTGAATGTGAACACAGTGTAGTCTGGAGAGGCAGAGAACAAGCCAATAACACTGTATTATTCGCTGCTTGATTTGATTTCTGGTCAGTGGTGTGATTTCCCCAAAATGAGCTGTGACATTTCCTACAGCTGCCTCCTCAGCATAGAAAATATGATTGTCCTTACCTGGGACTAACACAAGGGAAAATGCTTGCCAGCTCTAGGTCTGTACACAGTGTAAGACAAAAAATTCAATTCAACTGTGTGATACAGTTCAATCATAATGACTGCTTTTAGAAAAACAGAAAGACAATGCATTAAAATACATGGGGAGGACCCATTCTTTTTATCATTTAATATTTTCATATAAACATAATCTTTCCACAAGATGAGTGTCAGATGGCAATCTTTTTTTGTAGAGATGCAAAACTTAATGGAAAAAAAATTATAAAATGAACATCTTCCTGATGGCATTTCTGTGTGCATTAGTAGAAACATCTGCTATATTTTCCTTTTCACCTTAGTTTATTTTTTAACATGTATAATTCTATTCCACTGATTTGGTTGTCTTGCTTCACCAATCATTTCACTACTAAAAGATCTCTAAAATGGTCAAAAAACCAATAAAAGTTTCAAATAAAAATGCTCCCCAATTGTGGCAGTTTCACAGAACTAGATCCAAGGTTTTTTGTAAAACTTGTGGCGGTTTCATTTCTATAACATCCACTTACTAGTAAGTACATTTTTCACAGCAAAGTCACATAATGCAATTTGATGCAAATATTTTATCAAGTATCCATAGGCAAGATGATTTAATGGTTTCTCCTTATAAAGCACGGTTAATTTTTTTAGTTAATGCCTTGAAATGATGGATACCTCTAGTTATAGGCACAAGAGCAGCTTAAAATAACTAGTTTTGTACCATGGAATGGTAACACACTATATTATATATTAACCTGCAGAAATAACTTGGTTCATATATTTGTGGATTCTCATTTATTATTAGATATGTTATTAGCTAAGTGTTTTAAAAGTTGTTTCTGTCAAATAATAAAATATCAATTTATGTTCTTTATTTTTCGTTACATCAGCATACAACAAAACAGTAAAAACCATACGGAGATAAATGGCTAAATCCCTCAGTTCTAACTCCAGTTGAAAAATTTTTATTGGAGATAATACGAACAGTTTGAGTATAATAAATTACTACATTAATGCTCAGGAACTTTTTTGTGTCAACTTTAAAACTGAGTGACCCAGCCACCACAGACCTTGATAGAAGACTTTCCTTTGACTGGGATGGAAGAGAACCTGATCCTGAAAAACACCCTTATACCTTGACAACTTCTCTAAAACACATCAGATTTGAAATTCTGTGTACGTACCATACTGTTGAAATCACATATATTTCTGCCACTACAGCATAGGAATTTTAGGAATGACGGATGAACTGCACCACTGAGAGAAGTTGGTGCCTCATCTCCAACATGTTCAGAGACTTGTTCAGTTGAATTAAAACCAAGTTATGTTGCAAAAGAAAGTGGTAAAAGTTAAATCACTTTCCTTCAATATGAACACCCATTTGTAATGGCAAAGATTTGCTTTTGAAACCCTGATTGAAAGTTCTGCCTGTATTACAATGAATCAAATCAATGCTTGAATTAAACTGAGTGTTATGATGGTCTTAAAAGAACAATCCAAGAAAAACAAATATTCAAACAAAACAAGCTGAAAATATTAAACTATCATAACTAAAACCAAAAAGACTTACCAATCTCTCAGAAATATTTTCATGCCAGCCTTAACAGCAATTGGGGCCTGGGGGAAAGAGAAAGCAAAAAGATTTGTCTCAGTTGCTCTATGCAGCAAGGTAGGAGTCAAAGGAGGGTGTCAGTAAATCAGATGCCTCAGGTCACTGGAGTCACCTCCAACACATCAGTGCAGCTTCTCAAGTCCTCTGTGATGACACAGATTTACACCAGAAGAGCATCTCAGAGCAAGTACTAGCACAGAAATTCATGTTTTTGTAGTCTTATATTTTCTGTAGGTGCCTTTATGACATATAAGCTGGAATTTTGTAAACTATTATAAAACTACACAAAATTAAATTTGTTAAATTTCTATGAGATATTATCATTACAATTGGCAATTTCCTAAAATCACACAACAGGTGGTGCAAGTCAGATATCTTGAACTGATTTCTACTCTCTAGCTTTTATTTATCAGGCAAATTGAACAAAAGATATTAAATACAGTTAAGACTTTTATGGTCTTGTTCTTGTGGTTCAGCCCAACACACAGCTTAACACCACACAGTCGTTCACTCACTCACTCCACAGTGGGATGGGGATAGAATCTGGAAAAAAAAGTAAAATATATGGGTTGAGATAAAGACAGTTTAACAGAAAAGAAAATGAAGGTATAAGAAGAGGAAGAGAAGGAAGAAGATGAGGAAGAAGAAAGAGAAATAAAACAAGTGATGCACCATGTAATTGCTCACAACACAACGATTGATGCCCAGCCGGTTCCTGAGCAGCTCCACCCATCCAGCTTTCCTTACAACTTATATGTTGAGCATGACATCATATAGTATAGAATATCACTTGGGGATGTTGGGGTCAGCTGTCCTGGCTATGTCACCTCCCAACTCCTTGTGCCCTCCCAACATCCTTGCTGGTGGCATGCAGTGAGGAGCTGAAGAGTCCTCGACTACATTTTAGCAAAAGTATGTAAAAAACATGAGTGTGTTATCATTATTCTAAATCCAAAACACAGTACTGTACCAGCTACTAGGAAGAAAACTCCTGATCTCAAGTTTAAAGTAAGCACTTGAAAATTTATTGAAAGCATACCGAGTAGAAAAATTTCAGCACATTTTTAAATTCTTAATTCACAAAGAAGTAAGTTGCTTCAGAGGGTAAAGAATGAAGGTCACTGAACTGCTACAAAAGTTTATGAGAGTGGTTTTAACAGTTGAGGACACAAGTCCTGGTTTTGGGAACGATAAGCAATATCTAACTTGTAGGTCCTTTAGGAAAGAAATATTTTATTGTAGATAGAATTTTGCCATAAATGAGGAGCCAGAATATACTAAAAAATAATATAATATATGCAGTGATAAGAAAACATTAAATCAAGATGTTTATCTCTTTTCTGAAATATAACATACTTGGTTAAAATTCAATTCTGACCAATAAAAAATAACTATTTATAATAACCGAGTAAGACATTCCTAGCCTAAGGGATATATGCAAAGTTACTGGATCTAGTCTCCCTTCATGCCCCTATAGGCATCATCCAAGTCTCCACAAAGCTGTGGAGAGTCTGGTAATTCTCTTTATAAGAAAATTAATGATAATAATTATTAAAATAAGATTCGATTGATTTGATGGGCGTTAGTCCATTAGTAGTGCTCAAACTGAAGACAGAAACAAGCTGTTTCTCTGGTTTTTCAGATATCTTCTTTTCAAAAACTGATCAGCGTCACCAGAATTGATGTGTCAGATAAGAAATTACAGTTAAATTCAACATGGCTTTAAGTTGCACTGAAATATTTAAATTAACTGAAACAAATTTAATGAGGGCAGTGAAGATGCTAAATGTTATTGGACTAAAATGGCATTCATAAACACAATGGACAAAAAAGCTTCTTCAAACCAACTATTTCAGAGTATAAAGGCTTTTATATGAGAAGAGGAAATGCGCTATATACAGGGGTTTAAGAAACTGTCACTAAAGCCTTTATAATACTTTAAATAGTGACAACAGTAAAAAATGGCACTCTGTGGAATGTAACCTCAGCTCTGTTTTTCTGTAATACCACTCACTGCATCAGACCTGTAGTCTGTGTAGAGAGGCTTAATATTTTATGTGAAGAAATCTCACTCAGTCTCCTTCACAAGCAGATAATGACAGGAAGTATTCCTAACAGCATTAGTCACTCACAAACACTGGTAAGTATTATGGGATTTTATTCCAACAACATTTTATGCTTCCGTGGTTCAGAACTTTAACGAATTAGATTGCATTTCTAGTAGGAGGCTCTTCAGGATAAGAATGTCAAATAAATATCTACTTAAAATGTCTGCTTTCAAGCTTTTTACAGATTCTTTACTTCAAACAAGCTGATCACATCATAAAAACAACAGATAAACATAACAAATCTGTGTGAATAATTTGGTTTTTTCTGGCTCTTTATCAACCTTAGAGCTAAATTTTAATTAGTTATTACTAGTGATGGCTTATTCTTATCAGGATCAGAGACAACAAATTTGAGGACATCACTCTGGGGAGTTTGATATGTTTCTGTTTGGTTTATTCCTGCTATCCATTACGTTTTGATTTCAAAACCTGTTCTGAAGCTGCATCTGCTCAAGAGATTGCTGTGGATGTGTGTCATTACCAGTATGAATTTTTCTGCAACTCACACCAAGCAATTCTCTCAATA
This sequence comes from Corvus kubaryi, assembly GCF_017639235.1. Taxonomy (NCBI): domain Eukaryota; kingdom Metazoa; phylum Chordata; class Aves; order Passeriformes; family Corvidae; genus Corvus; species Corvus kubaryi. The sequence goes on along the minus strand of NW_024581077.1, from coordinate 4,907,213 downwards.
TTTACCTCCACCACACAGCTATTTACAATGAAAGCTGCTACTTATTTTCAGCATGGCTAACCACACACTGAAAATAATGGGGTAGGAATAGCATCAAACAGAGGGAAGAACCATCAAATACAACTGAACAGCTGTGAATGGAGACATGAAAGGCAGAAAAGATTCGACCTACACAAAAATTAAGAAAAATAAATGGTTTTGATGAATTTATTGCTGTCTACAACTTCCTGAAAGGTGGTCGTGTCAAGATGGGTGTTGGCCTCTTCTCCCAAGCAACTACTGATAGGACAAGGGGAAATGCCCCCAGGTTGCACCAGGGTAGGTTCAGGGTGGATATAAGGGAAAATTTCTTCACTGAAAAGGGAAGTCAGGAATTGGAATAGGCTGTCCAAGGAAGTGGTGGAGTCACCATCTCTGGAAATGTTCATAAAAGGAGTGGATGTGGTACTTTGTGATATGTTTTAGAGAGCATGGTTCAGCTAAAGGTTGGACTGGATCTTGAAGGTCTTTTTGAACCCTAATGATTCTATGCCAGCTGGTTTATGCTGTGAAATAGTTCCTGAAAGGCATGGAGTATTCAAAAGTAGGGCAGAAAAAAAGCCATATAAGGTTTTATGGAACAGTGTTGTTACCCAAGAAGTGGCCTAAATGTCCAAACAGTATTTTCTGTCTCTGGCTCTTTTAAACTATTATGAACATAACTGAGGCCAAAAAAGAGTAGAAATTCTTTGGAGTGGCAAATTAACTTCAACTGTCAGATTTTGAAGAGTCTGTTTTGGTGAGTGTCCAGTAAGCCCATTGAAAGGATGGTTTATGAAGTATCTCTTGATTGTTTTTATAATTAAATGTAACTCAGAGAAAAGAAGCTGTGAATTCCAGCATTTCGTCTTTTTTTTTGCTTCTGCATTGTATTATTTATTCTCACATTTAACTGATAGCTGTGATTTGTATTCCTGTGTATTCATACATATAAGCTTTACTGAGATATCCAAAAAAAATTGTCATCTTTTTTACATCCTTCTACAAGAATAAATACTGGTGTTTCACCAAGAATGATGGAAAACATGTTCTCCCCCTAAATTAACAATTACTAAAACGGTCTATGTTAAAGCCAAAGAAGATTAAATTTACATAATGATGACACACAAATTGCTTAGATAAAATAGCAGCCACATTAAAAATGTGTTATGAAGAAGGTGAAAAAAGTTGCGCTTGACCCATTGCAATGATGAGGAAACAGCCAGGTGCCAGGAGTGACCACATTTAGTATAACAAATCACAAAGACATTTTAGAGGCATCTGACACGTGCAAGGGTCTGCTGACAAGGCAGGAGTACAGCAACAACCCCAAATGATGTGTCAGTCATGCCCTGGTACTAGCTCTGCTTCAAAAAATGTATCGTTGTCACACCAACACCACAGCATAAGTTAATTGGCCATACACAGCTTATTTAGCCATAAATAAGAAACATTTTTATTAAGAAATCGGGGGGGTTACAGTTAGGATATACCATATCTCAGTTTGCTGATACAGCCTTGGATCAGTCTGCTCGTGCATACATACTATGAAAATCCTGAATTACACTACTTGAGCCTCAGCCACTTCACAGACAAACAAGGGTAAGGAATTGCAATTATTTTTGCATAGGCTTTTTTTTTTTTCTGCATAATCCAATTATTGATGATCTTCTCCAGTCTTCTATGCAGATGTAAGAATAGAAGATCTGTTCATCTGATTATTCTGAAATTCTAAGTAATTTTGGTGATGGTGGTAATCATTCACTTTTTGAACTAAGTAGTCTAGAAAGTATCCATCTGCAATTGAAGACCACAGGACCGGGTTTCATTTTATCTGCATTTAGGCACAGAAAACTTAGGCTCTTAGTCTAAGTTAGGCTTCTAATTTCTTTCTATAAGTGATGTAGAGAGACAACCAATTCCAGTTTTATTCAATCCTGAAATAGACAATTAAGATAAATGAAGGACTGCCTGAGTAATCCTGTCTCACTTAGCTGGCCTCATGACTGGCTTAGACAAGACCCCTAACATCTATATGGTTAATATGACATGATTGATTCTACCTCAAAATACACAGATCTCACTTTTCTTCCATGTTCTACCATGTGTTTGCAAGGCAGCATTAAGTGTCTAGATGAAAATAAATTGCAGGCATTTTCATAAGGACAGTCCTATAGATATGTTCATAAAACCATGCAGGAAAAGTGAGGAAGTCTTGGTCCATTTGTCAGCAAAGGGCGTGGATGTTCCACTACAATAGTTATTTGGATTAAGACTGAATAATCATCTCTGCTGAACAGAATAAGTAATTAGTACTAATCAGACAGTCAATGGTTCTGATGTAAGCCTATTTTAGGCTTTTAATGGTATAGAAGCACACATATGTAAAACTAAAATGCAAATGTATCAATGCATAATGAGTAAAAGGAGGATTTCTGCATATTAGTTCTGACACACAGAAGTAATTGTCAGCCATTACTAGATAATTAGGAATAATGACAAACTGTTTAACATAAAAGATTTCAGATGGGGGAAATAGTGTCTACCTCTGAATTTTGCTAAAAATTTTAATTGCTTTCCAAAGATACAGAACAAAAATGTTCAGATTAAATCAGGCTTCTCATGCATGACCTCAGTCCCATGACACCAACCTGCTTCACAGGGCGCTGGGATTGGCAGCCACCACCCAGTGGTCCTCAGGAGAAGCCAGTATAACTATAGGAACAGGCCTCCAAAATTCTCTCACTTCCATGGAGGTAACACATATACTTGTTTTGACAAAACTACACCTGAGTACCACAAAACTTTTTTTGCTTTTTTTTGAGTTTTTAAGTGGCTGAGATCCATATGCTGGCAATAACCAAAGTAGCATTTGAGATTCATTGGCATTCACAGATTCATACGAGCACAGAATGGTTTGGGTGGGAAGGGGCCTTAAGGATTATCTAATTCCAACTCCCCTGCCATGGGCAGGGACACTTTCCACTGGACCAGGTTGCTCAAAGACCCATCCAGCCTGGCCTTGAGCACTTCCATTAAAATCTTCATTTATAAGTAAAAGTTATGTAGTGTGGAGATGCACCTGACCAAATAGAGATATTACCTTGAGTGTATGATGTGGCATACACAGTGGTTTTTCTGTCTTTTGTATCATATTGCAAGTTTTGTTGTGATTCATTTACTCAACAGCAGGTCTTGTTTTTCAAATCAAAGCATCAGCTTAGAAACTTCTCAGCCAGAAAAGTTTAAAAGAAGGAAATTATATAAAATAAATTATTTGCATTTACTAATACAAGAATAACATATTTCGAACATAGGATTTTTGAGGACTACAGCAAGAATGAAGAAATACAAAATGAGAATCAGCTGTCCACAGGAGGTATAATAAAATATCTGGTTTGATGCAAGAAATTACTTCTGTTTAGCTCTTATGAGCTCATAAGGAATAGCTTGCATAAAAAACACAGTGGAATAAAAAAGCAAAGGAACATGCTGAGACCCACTGTAAAGGAACAGCACCTTATCAAGGCACGAAACAAGAATCTAAAACCTCAGAAATTCAGATCGTCTTAAAACATCACATCATATCTGATTGAATCCCACTTAATAGCTTTGCTTATGTATTAACATGCAAATATTTGTAGACATGTATCTCCAAGCAGACATTCCCTTTCCTTCTCTATTGAACTGGTGAGTGGGTTGACATTGTCCCCTTACCAGTGCAGCTGATAACGGAGTGGCAGCAGCTCCCAGCTGACATGGAGCAGATGTTAAAGCCACTTCTACCCTGTGCTATGATGCATAAGTGGGATTTATCTCACTTTGCTTTTGATGCCCTTAGAGAACACACCTGCATTTGGGATAATCGCTTGAGCTTCCATCACTGTCACTGGCAAGAAACAGGTACTTTCAGAGCTCAACTACCTAATCCTTATATAAACATTTCTCACCTTGTGCTTATACAAATCTGTTCCCACTTTTATTTGGAATCTCTCTACCACATTTCCCAACCTGGAAGAGCAGCTGCACCTCCTGCAAGGCAGCAGATGCAAATAGATGCAGATTGCTGAAAGCTGCTACTGTCTTACATTTACTTATTTTTTATCCAGAAAAACAAAAAGAAAAAAAAAAGAAAAAAGAAAAGAAAGAAAAAAATAAAAGTGCTGGTTTTCTTATCCTCAGAACACTGTCAGTTATTTTGAAGCCCTTAATACAGTAACCAACTATTATCCCACATAAGGCACTCCTATAGTTTTTGTGATAACCTCTTCAGCAAAAGTTAACCATCATTATCAAAATCATTTGAAAACACTTAAAATACAGCTTGACATTGATTTCCTGTCCTTTTACTGGTTGTTTCATTAGAGTTTTAATCTTTTCATGCACTAAATCTGGTTTTGTGCCTTGAAGCAAAGATGATATCTTGCCAATGGAAGTGCTTTTTACACCTTTTCCTCCCTCTTTTGCAAGTGTGCGAGGAAAAGATACAAACAGCTTAAAATGAAAACGTTTGCTCAGCAGTAAGACCTGGTTCATGTAGAGGGGTATTTTTCTGATTAATGCTCCAACCTAGGAATTTCCAGAGCTTGTTTCTTATAAGCAGATGTATTTGCTGCTTGATCACTTTGGTGTTTTTTTTGTTTCTTTTTTATTTTTCTTGATGCTTTGGAATATATATATAATTGATATTTTATGCTCTTCACACAGGCTTGTCAGTGCTGGGTGTACAATGCCCTTGTTTCCAGGAGTGGGTAACTCACTTCGGAGCCTTGAAGATCCCAAGTTTGCCTGACCCTGTAAGGCCTCATGCATCTTGGAGCCTGCTTATTTTATGTAAGAAAAAGAAAATAACTGGTCCATTTTGATATTTTCCCCTGACCATGCAACACATGTACCCATCCTTTTCTGTCTGTAAGAGGACTTTTTTATTGTTAATGACCTAATCATCCTCCACTTCACTGTCATTATGGTAACTGGGGGGGTTTTGCTGAAATATCTGTGAAAAACCAGTTTAAAGACAGAAGATTAAAAAAAAAATATCATCCTGAATACTAGGCAGTTTTCTAAGAAATAGCAGGGGAGAAACTGGAGACCTGAGGCATGTTTGGATTGCAGATCCAGTGAAGCACAGGAAGACATGAGCTTACTTTAAAAAAGCTGTCTCAGATATCACAAGCACCCAGAGAAGATCATGGGCTAATTTTTCTTAAATTAGCCCATGTGTTTCTCTCTGCTTCCTTGGCTCAGCTGATTCCAGAATGTGAGCTGGGGACAGGTACAACATTGCAACACTGACCAAGCATACTGCCAAAGGAAAATCACATCTGCCCCAGCACAACCAGGAGCAAACCTCATTCTGCATCCCATTTCCTTAGCATGGATGTTCAAAAGGAACTGTCATGCTGCAAAGATCTAAAGTAGAAATGAAATTAATGTATTAAAGGATTTCCTTACCCTTAAGATTCTCTAAAGCCTGATCCTGAAGCAAGGTTTATGCCATGGTTCCCTCTTTACATAATCTAAGAAGCCAAGACAGCAAGTGCTTTCATCAGAAAAAGCACGGGTGTGTCATGAATTTATACTGCAAGTACCCATCTGCCAAACAGCTGTTTGAAGTTAAAAAACCCAGGAGAAAGCCAGGCAGCTTTCGTCAATCTTTAGTGCTGCATTTTGAAAAAATTACTTAAAAGAGTCTTTTTGTCAGCTCCATAACTGCACACAACTGTTAATTTTTTTCTAGCTGCTCTAATTGATAAGCCTCCTCATAACCTCTAAATCTTTAGTTATAAATTCTTAACAAAAAAAAGCAGCGAAAAAAGAGAGAAATATTTCCTATTTTAAGATTAAATCCAGTTTTGTGTGTTTAAAAAGTAAGCTATGAAATACATTCAACATCTCTGATGAGTTGTTCTCCCAGAAAACAAACCCTACCTTACCAATGCACATAATAATATACCTCTTTCACAGTTTGTCTTTCAATATTCAAACAATAAATGACCATCCTAAAGTATTCATAAAATTTAAGATTGACAGAGACCGTTAAACCATGACATCTAAATGTCATAATTTCACCCAGCAAGCCTACAGCAGACCCATTAATTGTATTTAACTAAATCATTATACCAGAAGGGCCCTTATTTTTGACTCAAACCCACTCAGACACAGAGAATTTAGTAATTATTTCGATGCTAACTTTTAGAACCCTATGGCAGCCATTTGCAAGTATTTACAACTAAATTTCAACTCTACCTGCAGTATCATTGTCTACCTGATGTTTCCTTTCATGCCTATTGAGTACATTGCGTTACCAATCAAGCAAAAGTTTAGTGTGAATGCTGTAACTCTCCTGTCCCCAGTTTCACAAACACAGTAAAAATGGTACTATGGAAATGTTGATATTTTCCTTTTTAGTACTGAAAGTTATAACTAGTATTTGGGAATATTTTTTCCCCCAGAGTTGTTCAAAACTTTTCCGTTATAATTCCACCCTTGGGAAAACAAAAGCTGAAGATATTAGAGGATCATGTAGAAAAGCGACCCAGGAGAAAATTCTTGTGGGATTCTAAAACATTACTAACAGAACCAGTGGAATGTCTCTCTTATCCCGCTGTACTCTCTATGGTGCCATTCAGGTTTAGGGGAAAAAATATATCCTTTTAAAATAAGGTCATTTACTTATGTGAAATGGAAAGCCTATATTTTAATAATTGATTCATTATTCAAAGTATTTATGAATAGAGCCCAGTGGCTACTTTTGAGAACAGCAATGCCCTGTGTTTCATTCTCTGCCACAGATGTGTGTGCTCTCTTGCTAGAGAGCCATTATCCAGATGCATGAGACAACAATGATTGGCAGAATTTATATTTTGGAAGGACAGACAACGGGAGAATTAAGTAACTTATCCACTAACTCAGGGTTTGGTGCTCGAGGCACGAGCTCTGGTGTGCCCCACATCAGAGATAGTCCAGCTGCATTACTTCTGCCCATCGCAGAAGCAACTTTGGCATCAGGAAGGGAGCTGCTGGCTGGGCTAGCTAGCTGGCTTCTCGGCAGAGGGGACACGGCAGGAGCCGATGGGATTGGCTCCCGTTAGGTCAGAGACAAAGGAAGAGAGAGGCTGTTCCTAACAGGTTTATTGTTAGAAGTTTCGCAACCCGAACAAGCTCGGAAGGCTGGAATCCGATGGGATGGGAAGGGATGGGATGGGATGGGATGCGATGGGATTGATGGGATTGTGATGGGATTTCTCCTTGGAGCCTTGTCCTCAGTTTTATAGAGAATTTGAAAACCATGGTGAAAGGGGAAAACAACCAATGAGTTACAAGCCAGAGGGAGGATACAATGTAACAAGAGCCACTGTGGGGGGGAAACCGAGAGGTGGGAGCTATAACAGAGAACCAGTGAACAACCGAGTAACCCAGAATTTTCCCCAGCAGGGGGAGGTGGCTTGGACCTGGCACCGCCCAGGGGGTGCAGCTTAGGCTTCTGAGCCGCCCATTGACCCACCCTCTGAGTCTGCCTCTTCGGGAAACTCGATCCAGGGGATGGGCTGGGATTGATTGGCATCACGCTGCCCCAGCCCCACAGGGGGCTGGGTCAGTGCAACAATCCGCTTCCCACTAAGGAAGAGAAAATCACTTTTTTTTTTAGTATTTTCCTGCGTAATTGCTGTAGCATTCTGAGTACTTTAAATTTTAGCTACTATTGTTCATCTATCCAGTTCATGTGCTTGGTGAAGATGTACAACTGCCTTCATTTTTACAGAGAAAGAAAGAGGGACAGAGCAAAAGCTAGCGAGGGAAAGTCAGGACCAGATGTCTGACCAAGAAGCTACTTTATGAGATGTGAATTTTTGGCATGTTTCTATAGTGACCTTAAGAAAACCATGTTGCTGAGCTGCTCCAGGGTATTAGCTATTACTGCATGTAATATACCGCACAAGAGTGGAACAAATATAATTCTAATTTGCTTTGCAATACACCCACTGCTAACAAATGGCACTACTATAACAAATGCTCTTTAGTTTCTTCATTTGTAGCTAAATTCATAAATCTCAGTAACTATAAATGTATCTCAAGGTCAGAGTTACTACAATAACCCATTCATTTTGTTTTCCTTTCACTAAATCCATTATCTGAACAAATCATTAGGTGACCTTTTTAGTTACAGCAATTCAATAAAACTTACATTAGATGGAGTTTCAGGAACATTAGTCTAATGTGCTTTAAAAGATCACCTTCTCTGAGCAATATAATAAGTTTGTGTGAAAAGCATAAAGCATGTAATATGTAATAAAACCCAGCCTTTAATGAACCATCTAGAAAAACTGACTCGTGTTATAATTCAATGGAAGCCCTCCCTTAATTAATGGAAAAGAAACCAACAGTAACTACTTGATGTTACTTTTGGTTATATATTTAGCTTGTTTTTCCTTTTAAAATGTATGCTCCTGAATTATAGTGTTAAAGAAATTATGGTTTAAATGACCTTGGTTACAAGAGTAATATGCTATGAAAAGTCATACTTAAAGCTAATTAAAAAGGGCTCTCTGACTACTAGTTAGTACCAATTGCACTAAGACATTGCTTAATTTTCCAAAGTGGTAGTCAGACAAGATTGTAAATTTAATGAACTGTCTTAGATGTTTGATGGATGTTGGTTTTCTTCACCAGATATAAAACTAAAAAATACCTTGATGCCAGGCAGATAAACAATAAATAAAACGCAGCTCCAGCTTTCAAGCAGGAAATTTTTATCAGGGAAGATTGCACAGGCTCACTAAAATCCATGATTTCCATTAAGAATATAAGGCATTAATCTGATTCTCTTTGCAACCAAAACAGGAATAATTACTTAAAAAACCAGCTGAAATTCTCTACATCTTGTGCTTCCTGATTGCTGTCAAGAAGAAAACTAGTTTAATTTCTAATCAGTCTAGGGAGGTCTGTATGCAGAAAGAGAAGCAATAATAACTTTCCACCAGTTCAGCATCAGCAATCAGTCATTTCTCCTGCAGATGTATGCACACAGGAGCATGAGCCAATTTGAGTAAAGGTCAGGACATATCAAAATATCGAACTAAATAAGTTCCTCTTGCTACTAGGGTTTGTTGAGTAGACTTGCATTCATTCAGTCTGTGAGCATTTCATTTAGCTCCACATTTTTCCAAATACTTGTGTGTCTGTAAGCCAGTGAACCATCTGGACACCTATAAACTTTTCAGGATCTTCTCCTAATTGCTCATCCACAGAAAAAACAGTAACTATTTCCTTTTCCCAATAAGTACCTCTACTACTGATTTGAGATTGAGACACTGAAAATACCAACAAAATTATAGGATATGTCAGAGGATTGTTTTATAGTTTACAGATTGGATGTTCCATCCCTGGAAGCATTCAAAACCAGGTTGAATGGGGCTTTAAACAACCTGGACTAGTGGAAGTTGTTCCTGTCCATGGCTGGGGATTTGGAACTAAATGATCTTTAATGTTCATTCCAACCCAAACTATTCTAGGACCCTTATTCTATGAAATAAAAGAGTTTTTAATCACAATATTACAGTTAATTAACAGATAGAATTTAAAGAAACGGTTCAAATATGACAACCAAGTTCTTGGTTTATTTTTCAAGTTGCACCTTTAATTAGCTGGTTTATTAAATCACACAATAAATTTAAGAATACCATGAGGTCATATTGCTTTCAACAACAGATACATATTTTTTTATTTCCGTGGTGAAGCCAATTGCATAATCTATGCGTCATCTGCCATGAGCCACTTTCATATTAGCAAACAGTGCATTTAGACAGCAATCACTTTGATTACCCTCTCAATAACATCACAGCACTTCTCTGCTAAATTTTTGTGTAACATATTTATTTGAAATCTTAAGAATGAGAAGAATGTGAGTTCTTATGCTTAGGATTGATAGCTTGATAAGCTAAATCAAAAAATCACCTAGCTAATTATTTTCTCTCTTACAGTAGTCAGTAGTTATTAATTAAAATGAAATTTTAAAAAAGGTATAAGGAATACTCAGTTTTCAGTTACAGATTTAGTTCATAATCCTTTATCACCCTAAGCACACTTTGATGTATGTCTTCGACCATGCCATCTCATGTAATTTTTTTTCCTTATAGATATAACCCATTTTCTTGTAGGTTTATTTATTATTGTTCTGTGAATTATTGAGATATGTTAAATGGTTTGTTAGTTTTCCCTCGCTGTTCTGTGAAATGTAAGAGATTAAAAAAGTTAATTCCAAAAGAACTGCTTAAATTATGCTGTGTTGCATGTTGATACAGATCAGCCAGTGATCTATGTTTATTTTTCTTAGGTGAAGAATCATCAATCCCCACATGTAATCCAAAAACCGTTCACTTTAACATATGCTTTGCGTGTTTTTCCCAGATCATAGACAACCCAGCCTAAGATGAATTTACAATATCATGTTATCTAAGGTATCTCTGCTTTTCATTAATGTCTAAAATATTCATATAATTTGATATCTGCCATTTTAGCTCATTAGAGAATTAATACACCATGGTTAAAATAATGTGGTTTTGGTTTTTTCTTCCCTGTTGCTAATAATATCAGTTTCAGTTAGAAAAATAGTGGTCTCCTTTAACTATTTTTAAGTCAACTATTTTTTCCTTACCAGATAAATTCTTTGAGGTTATTAATTTGTCAGGAAACAATAATGAAAAGTTTTTAAATTTAATTATATTTATTCTCTTTAGTAATGAAATAGGTCTTAAAAATTTCACCCTGGAAAATTAGAAAAAATACAAAATTTCAAAGACAAGGTAATAAAATCATATATCCACTTACAGTTCAATTGTAATAACACTGTAGCTTGACTGAAATAATAAATTATTAATACATTATGAATCATCAATAAAAACTATAAATTTAGCAACTAATTTTGAAAGCTTCATCATTTAAAAATATCCTTGAAGGAAAAATTCATATATTTTCTTTCAACTGCAATCAAACTCCCCAGGAATAACCATGTTTGTCTGGTATGAACAAAACCTGCTAAATCTTTCTAAAAACTTTTCCTCAGACCTTATTTTTGTCACTGGAATAAATCAGACATACACTTATATTTGAGAATACATTGATAATTTAAGTGCTACAAATAGTTGCAGATATGTAACAGAGATGCCAAGGAAAAAGCAATACTACAATCCTCAAAGACTTTGCAACTGTTGATCCAAAACGCAAAAGTGCTTGGCAACTTAAAGGATGAAGCTGTGTTAACTAATTTTCTAGCTGGGAGGTTAAATAGGAAAGAATCAGCTGCAAAACATATGTGAGCAGTCTGGCTTACCCACTTCTGCAAGTCCCTAAACAGCTGGTGTGGAGAAAGCCTACTGTCATGTTGCTGAGCCACTGATGGGGATGAAGAGAAACAAAGTCAGTATTAGTTTTCAAAGATCTCTCATGTAGCTATATGAAACCAAAGTCTAAAGGAAAAATCTCTGTGTGGCCTGGCCTTTTACTGGAATGAGGAAAGATTCGGGGTTTTAATGGATGCCACAGTGAGGAGCTATCCATAGAAGCTGATGTAAATAAATTTATTAAGTGCATCTTAATTAGAGAATAGGCTTTAGAGGGGTCGAAGACATCATCTTACAAGGATATCAAAGGAAGATGAAAGCTTGGTATAACTGACAGGGAAAAAAAGAAGCACAAAGAGATGGTTGTGATGGATAGGTAGGGAGAGTAGATATAATTTACAACTTTGAAGGCAAACAAGGGGAGCTGGTATTTGCTATATATATCAATTTTAAATTTAGGGACAAGCACATGGAAGAAACAGGAGGCACCACAGTATGGTGACAGTAATTTGACTGAGCTGGTAGGGGTCAAGCCAGTATTAAAGGACAGTACCTCTCTATCTGTCAGCATGGGAGATTACTTTAGGGAAAAAAAAGAGATCTTAACAAATTCATGAGAAGACATCCACCAAAGATCACTGCAGGCAAGTCCAGACCCTAAATGTTTTGAGCCATCTGTGCTGCATTACACAGTCATAATGAAGACAAATACAGACATGTTTTATGCATATCTGAATTGCTGGGGAAACAAATGGTAGTTGGGGGGCTTTTTGGGTTTGGATTTTTTTGGGTGTTTTGTTGTTAGGTAGGTTGTTTCTTTTTAAAAACCAACAAGCAAACCCAAAAAACAGCAGCTAGGTAGCAATTTCACTTTTGTGACCTCCTTTCCAGGCCCTCTGAATAAAGTTATACCACCCACATCAAAAGTGAAACTCCTGCAATTTATTTCCCAGCTAAACCCTCAATGTATTCTGTAGCATGCAGCAATGAAAACAAATTTTTATGTAACACTCTGTTAGACTAGAGAGTCTCCTTTTTAAACTCCCCACATGTTGCATTCTTCCTTCTTGCTTCCCTTCTGTCTTTCTCTCTAGGTGTTGCTCTTTACCTTCCTGTCCCATAGTTTGCTGCCCATGCATAATTTGATTATGATAATTCCTGTGATTCTGTTCATCTTTTGGACTATTCTAAAACAATAGCTATTGACAACTACTTGTTGTCCAGAGATATTGTGAACTTGTGGCGTCCTCATCCCTGGAGTTGCTCAAGGCTTGGCTGGATGGGATTTTGAACAACCTGTGGAAAGTGTCCCTGCCCATGGCTGGGAGCTAGGAACTAGACAATTTTTAAGGTCCTTTCCAACCCAAACCACTCTATGATTCTATTTATTGGTCCAAGATTCCTGTCATCGCCTCATAGTAGATATATCTATCCAGAGACTGCTGATTTAAACCTTCCCTATCTGCTTCTGAGGTTTTCAGAAAACAGAATTATACAAGAAATATCAGAGACAAGAAGTTTAGAGAATACTTTTCCCACTCAAAACGTACTTCATAGCTTTGCTCCTCAGTTATCCCTATTAGAGAACTATCTCTTCTCATATTCACTTGCTCAAATACAAAGTTCATGAGAGGTCAGGACAGGACTGGCTATTTTATTATTGATAACATGTAAGTGCTTATTTCTTATAGCAGTATTTCTACACATGAGTTTAATATTGGTGGCAAAAGCAACCACAAAGCCTTTAATTTATGATTTCAGAATGCTGCATGAACCAGGTGTATCTGAATTAGGTGGAATAAGAGATTCATTTAGACTGGCAGGAAACTGTGATGACAATTATTCCAACCTTGTCTCCAAGCTGAGCTAATTTCAACTTTAGAGGGAGTTGCTCAGGGCCTTTTCCTCCTTACTTCTGAATTATTTCATTATTTCCACAGCTGGAGATGAACAACTTCTGTGGGCAATCCTTCCTTTCCTTCCTTTCCTTCTTTTCCTTCCTTTCCTTCTTTTCCTTCCCTTCCTTCCCTTCCTTCCTTTCCTTCTTTTCCTTCCCTTCCTTCCCTTCCTTCCTTTCCTTCCTTCCCTTCCTTCCCTTCCTTCCCTTCCCTTCCTTCCCTTCCTTCCCTTCCTTCCTTTTCTTCCTTCCTTCCCTTCCTTCCTTTCCTTCCTTTCCTTCCTTTCCTTCCTTTCCTTCCTTTCCTTCCTTTCCTTCCTTCCTTCCTTCCTTTTCCCCTTGCTGTGATTTGTGTGCATTGCTTCTTATCCTTTCACTGTGTCTCCCTCAGCTTGTCTGCTTTCTTTGTGACCTTTCACTAGGTATTTGAAGACAGGGATGAAACTTGTCCTTTACCATTTGTTTTTCAGACTGAACAAACCTGGTTCCCCAACCACAAGGACAGTACTCCAGATGCAGCCTCACAAGTATCAAACACAGTAAAAAAAAAAAAAAATTCCTGACACCGGGCAGCTATACTTTTGTATGGAGCTATCTTTCAACAGCAAGGCCCCAATGTGACTTGTATTCTATTTGTTGTCCACCAGAATTCCCAGGACACTTTAATGGACCTGCTTTTTTCCAGTTGTTCCCCATTCGTACTGTTGTATGGGGTTAACTCCATCCCAGTTTCAGAACTTCACATCCACTTTTGTTGAACTTCACCAAGTTTCTGCCAGCCCATTCTTGAAACTTACCAAGATCACTCTGAAGATTTATACTGCTCTCCCACATATTAATTACTGTCCCCAATTTGATGTTGTCCATGAGTTCTCTGAGACTGGTTTCTGTCCCATGGCCTAGGTCACTAATGGTCAGTGAAAAACCTCTGAGGACTGTCACTTGTAATGGCCAACAGCAAGGCTTTGAATACCTAATTGCTACCCTCTATCCAACCTGCTCTTTATCACTTGCCTGTTTGCTCATCAGGGGAAGGGTCTGGATTGCTACAATTGCTTTTTTGATTGTCCTTATGTTGATCTTTCTTGCCTTATATCTGGATTACTATTTACCTAGGTCGTAATTCCGGCCTTTGAGTCTTAAATTCCTGACAAAAATGTAAACATTTCTGCCTATATGAAAGGTAGAAAAAAGATAAAGTTTCATCTAGCTAATTGTCTCCTGAAGATAAATTAGTGAAGAAATATTACTTTATATTTCCCTCGTTCCTACTTCCTAATGCTAATGTATTATCCCTAAGAATTTCCACTATTTTCTTTGCAGCTCTAGCAATGCCTTGTTTACCTGTTTCATAATGATTACTTGCTGATATTTTTCATCAGGTTGTCTCATCTAGAACAGAGCACACACTGCTTGCTTTAACTAAAGATAACTGTAATACAATAAACTTTCTCTTTGATCCAGTCTTGTAACAACCAACTCAATCAACCCCTGAGTTGAGTACCTCGTGTAGCAATGCTCCATTGGAGCACATCTGCCCCCAAAGTCAAGGGAAAGATGAGTCTGAGACAGAGGGAGGAATGGTGTAAATGAGCGAATGAAAAATATGGGACTGGATAAACAATGTCATGCTAGACCACCAAACATTTCAGAAAGCTTTACACAAACAGCCAGATATTAAAAATTAATAATAATCAAAAGATACTTCATTACAGAAATAACTTATCCAAAAAGACATAGGGTTTCTTTTTCCTTTTGTCCTCATTTCAAGGATATTCAAGTTCCATTTCTTGAAGTGTAGCATGAAGTACATTAAATTATCAGTCAAAGCTAACAGCCCATACACTGGGCATTTTGCAGGAATGGGTATTACACAAGGTAAGAAATTCTTGTGAATGTTCTTATAGATGCCCATGCAAAACTTCAATGTCCACAAAGGGATTTATAAAGCTGCTGACTGAAAAAAACACAGAAAATAAAACCTGACAAAGGCTGCTTTTTGTAGTCTGTATCTCATTTGCACTCCCCCACCTTTTCTCTACAGAGATCAGTTGCACCAACCCACCCTGTTCAGTACCCCATATATGTAAATCAGGAGATGGAAAGTCTGATTTACACATTAAATCAAAAGAGAGTATTTCCAACTTAAAATGGGGCTGCTACAAACCCAGGGTTGTCTGCTACAAAAACCTGGGTTAAATCACAATTTTCACTGCAGTCTGTGACAAAACCCTTGTCTTCAACAACAGGTTTCCAAGTTAAAGACAGCTCTCTCTCACATAAGGGAGGAACCATATCACTCCTTCACAAACATCTCCTTTCCACCTTGGAGCAGGCATCCTAAGATAACCTGGTGCAAGTAAAGATGTTTAGATTTTGCTCAGAGAAAACAAACCAAAACAAAACAAAATACCAAGCAGAAAGCTTGTTGATTGCCCAAGTTTCAGCTCACAAACTCTTAGCAGAGGTAGAACAATGAGCTGCTGAATACTGCATGGAATGGATATACACACATGATACTAAAGGAAAACAGTGTTTTGTGAGCTGATCATGTCAGACAATCTTAGTCAGTCCTTGACAACACAATTCTGATCTGAGTTCTTGTTTTTCAATAGACAGCAATAATTTTTCTATGATTTTATGTTTATTCACTGAATGACCCGGCTGCAACAGTGAAGTCAACACTGAGTGGACCTGTGGCTGTTCCCCCCTTGATCTGATTGGTTAATACTGGACTCTTCTCTAGATAAGTCTGCAAGGGTTACTTCAAATCCCAACTCCTGCAATGCTGAGATTGAACTTTCTGTTCAGGAGTTGCTCACTGGTATTTGTAGTACTTTTCTGTGCACTCTAGGGTTGCACAGTGAAGAAAAAAAACCACAGTTCTAGGGAAGCTGGAGGAGAAAGTCTCCCTATATTTCACTGAACAAGAGGAAGGAGCAGGGTATTTCAGTTTGAAAGCCTGTTATGAACTGTAGAACTCACCACTTATCACTTCAATATTAAATTTCAGTACAAAACAAAAACAGAAAAAGTTTGGTCCTTAGATGTACAAAAGGAGGATCATCATGGAAAATTTAGGAATTCAAATTTTCCCTCTATAAAACAATTTTAGTACCATTACAAGAATACAAAATCAAGGACCAGCATCAGGAATACATCGGTGTTACAAAGAAGTCAAATGAGACAAAAAGTGACTTGGGAAGTGGAAAACAGACACTTAGAGAGTGAAATATCAGGAGTTTGTCTTATTAAGGTAGGAAGTGAATCAGGCATTTCATAGTGTTAGTGTAAATATCTCTGACAGTGGTATCAGGTATTTCAGTCTTGCTGACAAAACTCTGAAAAGTCTCAATAGTTAAAAGATTCCATTTTTTCTAACAGCAAAATACGAGGTTATAAGCAAAAGGTTGGTCTTGGCTTTTCCTGGAATTATTAAAGTCAGGTCAATTATGCTAGGAAAAAGAATATAGAAATTATAGAAACTGGATTAAAATATACAGCCTGTGTAAATGAAAGCTGGATGACATCTTGGCCAAAGATCATACCTGTTCTTGAATATACAAATCTTAAGAGTCTTGTGCATTTGTTGCACATCATTTCTTTTTTTTCCAATTTTCTACAGGATGTCAGCAAAAACTTAGCCCATGGTGGACATATGTGGTTTTTTTCTGCCCCTAGGTATTTAATTCCATGTGGTTTGAATTAGAATAAGTTGCATGTGAATTACATCTGAACCTTAAAACTCATAAATATCTGATCTTTAGATAAGTATTTAAGCAGGGGACTATCTTCAAACCCCTGTAAGAGTCTGGAATTAGTCTGGAGGTAATATTAGAAAATTCAGAGATACTCAGAGACAGTCATGTTCTTGTCTGAAAAAGTGACATTGACAGTGACAGGATGACATTTCAGTTTGAGCTATTAACCAGTCTTGGACAAAAGAAAATCATTAAGAGATGAAAAGCAAAAGAAACCTCAATAGGAAATGCATAAAACTCTTTCATTTCCATCAGAAACCTTTTCAAAACAAAGGCAAAAAAAAAGAAGCCAGTCATCTATTGCTACACTGGTAATACTTTTTTCCTTAATCTAAGATATGAAACAAAAAAAGCTCTCTGCAATCTGGTACTTAATCAACCAAAAGTGGTGGTTCTATGTTGGCATTTGGACTCAATGATGTTAAAGGTCTTTTCCAACCTTAATGATTCTATGATTCTTTGAAATATACTAGAAGATGGTGGTGGTGGGTTTTTGATTTTATTTCCCCCTCCTGTGTTTCTCAGTCAATTATAACCCCTGAAGGTTTTCCTAAGGCATAATCACTTAATCATTTTGTATATCTCTGAAGATGTCACCAAGCTGCAGTGTTCATCAGCATTTGTCAGACATGGATTCCTGCTTCTGCAGCCAAACTGCAAGCATGGGTTCATTCAGGTACTACTCAGTCTGCCCTGGTCCAAATCCAGTTCTTGCCAACTACCTTCAACAGTGGTGGAAACTATGGAAACCAGTATTGCAGCTTGGCTGGGAAAACTGTAAGATATTAAGCCCCTTCAGCCAAAGAATCATCAAACTGCCTGTTTAGCCAGTTGAATGTAGAAAGATTTGTGTGACCTGACAGACAATAGCTTACATTGATTTAAGGAGTGAAAGCTAGCAATTAGCACTACTAAACATTAGCAAGGGGGTGATGAACAATCTGACTGCAGTTCTAAGGGAATTTCTCCACTTGGAAAAAAAAATATTCACACCAGAATTTGGCAGAACACTAGAGTTAATCACCACAATTCTTCATACAATCTTTAATGACCACAAACAGTCAGGACCTCCAATTTACATCTCATTTACAAGATGGCATCTTTTAGCAGCATGAAGCCTCCTAACACACTCTCAACTATTAAATGATTAAAGATTTATTCTTGCAGTACCTAGATTTTCTCAATCTAACCTTACTTACATCTGCTGCAATTACAACATGAAGACGCTTAGCCTGTGCTTACAGAAAAACAAAGATGTGTTTACACTTCATGAGTTTTTTCCTTCAAGAGACTAAAATTGATCCTTATGAGAGAAAACAGCATCCTCTCCTTTCCTTCTAGCAAAATATGACAAAAACCACTGTGCTAGTCTCTGTCGATGAAGCACTCTCCAAAGAAGCAGATGAACAGAGCAGATGTACACAGCTTGTCTGATACCTTGCTGCTTCAATAATTTTCATTGCAGTAAATGTTGCTTAATGCTGCTATAATTTGTTGCTCAAAGGAAGCAATTTTAGTTTCCTTTAACGTTGTTATGATGATGCCTGCTCTTTTCCTGAAAGACTCAGGACATCCCCTACCCACGGAGCAGCTTGGAGGTGAATCTGACTTCACAACCCCGAAAGGAAGCAGAAGGCCAGGGACAACTGAGCACAGGGTCACTGTGAAAAGCCATGAAAGCCTGGATAGCTGTAAGGCAGCACAGCTCGTGCTGTGCATCAGCAGACATCAGCAACTGGCAACTGCTGGGGTAGCAGTCCTATATTTACTTGGCATGTGACTCCTTTATATTGACAGCTCAATTTGATTAATAGACACAAGTGGTTGGAATGCTATTTGCATAAAATATGCTTTGCACTGAAAGTAATTTTATATAGGAGACACACATAGTTTGCAAATGTTTCTTGGAGGGCTATTTTTCTTGGGAAAGAATTTAAAATTAAAGGTAAAAATATACATATTAATGTGTGTATTTATAGTCTCCTTTCCTCCAGTTTAAGCTCTTTTGGGATGTTCAAAGACCATCTTGACACTACTGAAGTCTTCCACTTCAGTTCCTAGCATGAGGATTTTTAAGAAGATTCTAGTTTGAGCAGTTGAGTGATTTGGGGACCAAGTAGGATTACTTTGCTGGTTTTGACAACTCACCTGCCAGGCTCAGGACTTTGTCACTCCATAACATCCCTTAGAGTTTGCCTGTCACAGCACAGGAACAGTGTTTGATGCTGACAAAATTTGTAAAACTAACCCCCAAAATGAATCAATCGCTCAATATTCTCATGGGACATTTTCCCTAATACCTTTTTCAGACTGATGCATCCCTTATATCCTCTCCCTATCATGGTTGGATGAGACAGACGACCACAGATGTTCAGTTGGAATGCCTTTTTCTTGAGCAAGATTATCCCATCAAAACTAAACCTATAGCTGATACATATTTACTAAATATACAAATGCATTAAATTTTCTAATATAAATATTTATTAAATATTCTAAACCTGTATCTTATACCTAATTATACCTCAGTACAACAACCTTTCCCTCTCTTCTGTGTTCAAGCTATGTAGCATTGTAGAAGAGGTATAGGTGAGCAGGAGAGAGGAAACACATACTTAAGCAAGGACACCATTTTGTTAAAACTTTCTTTGCCATACGAGTGCAACAGCTCTCCCTTGATATATTATTTGCACTAATTAGACACTCATCTCTAGTGAGCTCACCCTGGCTGGATGCCAGGCACTCACCAAAGCCTCTCTGTCACTCTGCAGCTGGATAGGGGAGAGAAAATACAATGAAGCATTCATGGATTGAGATAAGGACGACTCATAAATACCATCATGCACAAAACAGGCTAGAATTAGAGATATTAATTAAACTTATTACTAACAAAATCAGAGCAAGATGATGGGAAGTAAAACAAATCTTAAAAACAATTTCCACCCACCCCTCCCTCCTTTCCAGCTCTACTTCCTCACCCAGCAGTACAGGGAGACAGGGAATGGGGGTTATGGTGAGTTCATGACATTATTTCTCCATCTGCTCAGAGAAGAGTCCTTCCCTTGTTCCAGTATGGGATCTCTCCCATGGGAGATAGTGCATCACTGGGTAGGGATTTGTATGTTCTCATTAAGTAGGAAAATTCACCCCAAAATTAAAGGTGAATGCACTGACATTTTCTTCTGTCTTCACTAAAAAGTTGACCTGTAAAGCACTAATTTTGCTAAGGTGCAGTCTTGTCAAGGAGTATTCCTGAGCAATGTAAAATTCCCACAGTTCCTATACACTCTCAGAACGCAGAACAAATGAAATCTAATAAAATACATAATACTGAAATAAAGTAATGCTGCCACATGAATGAACACAGTCAGACACACAAGCTCAAGTAGTGCTCTTTAGGTCTTTTGAGATCTCTCATATGAAATATTTTTCTTGCTGTTAACCAGTGTTTACTTTTGTACTTTTGTGTGCACCAGATTAATGACAGGAGAATGATAAATATGAATGCTATTTTAAAAGATTTATCTCTTCAACATATAAGAACCACTCCCAAGTTAATACAAGCTTGTTAATCTGTCACCTACAGGCTTGCACTTTCCCCATTTGCAGAAGAGCACTGTCTCATATTAAGATATGGGATTTATCTGGCTTTCTTAAAGTGCTGAGAGAATATTCCCATTATATAGATAGCATTTTCTGTACAAATAGTGGTCATTCTTTGGTTCATTGCCCAAAGAAGTTATCCCCTGTAGCTCCCTGATATGCTTAATAGGTGCTTTTTTAAGCGCACTGCCCTCTTTCGTCACACACTAACCTTCAATAAATCAGAATAATTTACAATGAGAGTTCTGCTCTCAGAAATCTGCTGCTGTTCTGAAAGTTCCAGTGTGGTGGGGCAAAATTCTGTTAACTACAGTGCAACAATGTGAATCACCAAATTTGAAATGAATGAGCCTTGTAATGCCTCAGGCATAATATTTTAGTGGCTGAAGAATTTGATACTGCATGCATTTTGAGTTCCTATAATCCTATAGTTATCCTGACAGCGGAGAATCTCTGCTCAATGACAGTAAATACAGAGAGGAAATTATTAAAATACACTGCAGTTATACTGAAAAGAAAGTCAGCTTCACAACTGGACCTCTGTATTACATACCTGTAACATGGAATCAGATTTTAGGTGACCCATTTATTCTATATTTTCCCACTAAGATCCTCAACAGCTTTCATATTTAAATATGTCAGCCCTTTGAGAAAAGAGAAGGACTTAATGAGATTGGGTTTTCTTTCACACGCTAATTCCCAAGAGGGAATAGGTACACTGAAGACATTGGTGTTGGAGCTGGCATAAATGAAAGCCCCATAAGCCAAGTAAATTCCACAAAGAATGGAAATTATTTTGTATAAAGAACAACTGGGTTGTTTCCATCAGTTTGAAACCTGCACAAACCTCAGCTCTTGTCTCTTCCCCCATGAAATTAATTTAGCCCACAGATTCTCTAGGCAGTACCATTCCATTGACATGAAATTTGGTTTTAGTGACAAAACAGAATCATACCACCTTAAAAGATGTCCAAATCACAGTTAAAATTCTTAATATTTTTTCCTTCAAAACAAGTGTGGAGTAACAGAAACACTTTTATATCCATAGGTGGTTTTTGGATTTGGAGTGTAATACCCAAATCACACTTAAAGTCAAGGAAGTGTCTGAAGTACCTAAGGCAGCCTGGTAGCTGTACTAAGCTACAGAGTAGAAAATCATTCACAGCCAAAGGAGGATTCACCCCATCTATTCTTTCTGCTGATTTCAGAGGGAGTCTAGAGTAACTGCATGCCAATAGGAGATACCTCAGGTTTTGCAGCTACTGGTGTTTTCATCTTCAGAAAAAGCTCTTAGCTCTTAGTATTGAAGTTGGGTAGATGTGAACTTCGAAGTGCAAAACTGAGATTATCTAACAATGGAAACATGGAGAACTGGTGAGAAGTTTCCCTTACGTTACATTTAAGTGAATACGTAAGAGGGAAGAAAGAGCAACTGCCCTTCAATCTGTCTCTTTTCCATTCTTAAAAAAAAATATTCTTTATCACATGGCTTTGAAAGACCTGAATCTAAGCATATGGCAAGCATAAATCCATTTAGATTTATTTTAACTGTCAGCAGTATGCTAAAAACACTCCTATTTTGTCTAACAGTATATTAATAGGCAGATCTCACTGTAATTATTTATTTCCCCAAATAAAATTAATCCTCTATATTTTGCTTCTGCTTTTCCCTAAATGAAGTTTGGATGAGTGCACTATGCCAACACTAAAAATGGGGGCACTCTGCACTGTGGGACATCCCAGATGGTGTAATAGGGATTTATTTCCTGTATCATTGTGTTTCATCACTCATTGTTGGAAGAGAGCATGTATGTAAAAAATTGTGAAAATATCAGGTACAGTGCAATTAACTCACAAGACAAGAATTCCAGCATCATTTCCAGACAGGATAAAATAGCAGAACTAATAAAATAATAATCTAGCAACTCCAAGCAAAAAAGAACAAAAACATAATAGAAATTGTCCCCACTCACCTGCTCTGAGAATGGGAACTCTGCATGGTGGCTGATACTGAATGGATTACATGAGGAATGAGAAGAAAAGGCTAATAAAATGATGTCCAGATAAACAAATAAATAAAGGAATACTACCAAAGACATAGCAACAGAAACATTTATCTTGAAAGTATGTACATAGAGAAATACCAGTAGAAAGTAAGACCACTGGGCTCTGATCCAAGATCATTTTATTGTTATGTCTGAGCCTCCTGTTTTTATTCATGAAGAAAAGTGATGGCTACTCTTTCACTTATATATTCTTGATGGGTTTTGCCTGATGATTTACCTGCACAGATGGATCTCAGAAGTGTATAAACTGCCTCTGTTCTGAGCAATACACCAGGAAGCCAGCTTTGTCCAAAGTCCTCTTTCAGTACTGAAGCCTCAACTGTATCTCATCAGTAGCTGCTTTGCCCCCGCATATTGCTAATAGTGTAATAAATAATCACTGGTTCATAACTGCTGTTTCATAGAGCCATTATGAATCAAATCAATGGAGGTGACTCTCCTCTTCTACTCTGCTCTGTGACACCTCACCTGGACTGCTGTGTCCAGTGCTGGGGTCCCAACACAAGAAGGACATGGATCTGTTGGAGCAAGTTCAGAGCAGGGCATGGAGATGCTCAGAGGGCTGGGGCACCTTTGCTATGGAGGCAAACTGAGACAGTTGGGGTTGTTCAGCCTGGAGAAGAGAAGGCTACAGGGAGACCTTAAAGTACCTTTCAGTACCTAAGGGGGCTAAAAGAGAGCTGCAGAGGGACTTTTGACAACGGTGTGTAGCAACAGGAAAAGGGAGAATGTCTGTAAACTTAGAGTAGGTTTAGACTAGGTACAAGGAAGAAATTCTTTACTGTGAGGGTGTTGAGGCGCTGGCACAGGTTGCCCAGAGAAGCTGTGGCTCCCCATCCCAGGAAATGTTCAAGGCCAGGTTGTATGGAGCTCAGAGCAACCTGAAGGCGTTCCTGCCTTGGCAAGGGGCTTGAAAGTAAACAATCTTCTGATCATTCTATGTTTCTAAGTATAATTATTTGGAAAAAAATAAAATTCTAAAAAATATTGGACATTTAACCAGTGTTAACAAATTTCAAATGGCATGTGTTTGAACTGAGTCACCTATTTCTCAACTCTTTACAAAGTCAGTTATATCTCCATTGCCTGAAGAGATTTCTCCAAGCTACTTTGCAGCCAGGTCCCAACACTAACCATGCAATTTCAATTATTAAATTAGAATAAATGCTTAGGATACAAATGAATGAATTGCAGCAAAAGACCCAGACCATTTGAGTCTCTGGAAATTCTTGATGCACAAAGAGTATTTGATGAGGCCCCAGAACAGTTAACATCACAACCCTCAAATCAACACAGAAACTTCTCAGAAGGAAATATAAAGCTGGCAATATTTCTGTCAGCATCTTTTTTCACCTGCTGACTCTTCTTAACTTTACTATTTTTTGTATATAATCTTCCTTAAGTCACATAATAGGAAACCAGTCAACGAGGTATATTTTCACCCTAAGTTCCCCTTTTCCTCAAAACCCCTGCACTGCACACAAAGAACATCACCGGTGACTTACTGGCTATCTCAGTGTCAGCGGTAAGGAGAGCTGGATGATTTTTATGCTCCTGACCAGGGCACATTCTTACCCAGGTGCCTATCACCACTGTCTTCAGTGTAGATAATTGCTGTTCATCTGATGATTTTTCTAAGAATGCTCTTTGATCTTGACTGAGAGGTGAAGCTCACAAGCACTGATCTTAGATGCTGCACCTGCTTATTAACAATTTTACTCAAATTCCACAGTTTATAGAGGTTATAGTAGGAATACCAGTCCCCACTCACGTTATTCCTCCCCACCATGCCTCTCAGGGGAGTTAATCAGAGTAAAGTCATACCCAAAGGCAGCAGTGAGCAAATTCAAAGAGCATACACTGATTTTTCTTGCTGAGACAATGTCATGGTTTGAGCTGCAGCAGTGCTTTATGGCAAAAACTATTGTATTTCACTCATATCTGCTAAATCCTTACGACTTTGAGGCAAGCTGTTAACACTCCAGCATCCCTCACCATAAGCCAAAACACAGACATCAATTTGAGGACTAACACAGTTTAACACTGGTCATTTGTAAATGTATGAATACTTACGGGTATTTCAATGTCAACTTCTGCACTAATTTGGGAAAAAAAGTATACAGAATTCCATGGTGGGTTTTACTCCTAGGACAGGATTGGATTTCATGAGTGTTTTACAGCTATGATTTTACCTGACAAGATAGCTAGATGGTGCTAAAACATACTTGTTGCAATACAGTTTTACTGCTGGTTACGTGTTTTGAAATATGGTGTTTTATCTCTATGACTGCCTATAGCTACAATATTTATGTGCACTTTCCTCCAGCAACTTCCTGAAAAAGCTCCTAGTGAGTCTGGAAAACATTTTTATTTTCAAACTAAAAATGAGATATTTGAGATAGAGAAATAAAGGGACTATGATCAATCAAGAGATTTCTTGAGTCACAGATGAGTATGTTAGCCACAGGACTCTGTCTTTTACAGAATTTGCCAACCACTAAAACACAGTTTCTTCTGTCACCAAGTCCATCAGCGTAACCATCAACCATGTTAGATGGAAATTTTCATCTGAGTAAAATAGAAATTCAGGAATTAAATTGATTGCATGCTATAAAAATCTAGGCATCTGAAACATATATTAACCAATTTATGAGAATTTTGTGAATAATAAATATGTATATTAAAATAAAAAATAATAACCATAAATAAAAAAATATAACAAAAAATATGACCTTTTGTAATCCTGTATTTGTTTAAGGGAGAAGTGGAGAGTGAGTTTGTAAAGAAGACCAGATTAATTACAGACAACACTGTCTTTTCAATGTTAACCTTTCCTTGTTGAAATTTTACCAAGGAAGTAAATGAGTTTAATTTTTTCCCATTACAGGTTTTCATGGGGAAGACTGCTTACAATGTAAATTAAATAGCTAACCTGAAAGTGATAAATATTTGAAACAATCAAGTAAATATATTTACATACATTGCATTCGTGTTTGTCAGAAATATTCTTTGCTAAACATATGGTAATCTGCTCCTCATGGCCAGTAAATTAGATCAGTCTCATTACTTACATCACCTTCAGCTGCAAAACTCATCTACATTAATGCATTAAGCCCACTTTCTTTCTTTAGTATTTTCAAATGTCCTTTGTTATAAACAGGAACATTAAAAAAATGGTATTTAAGCAAACTTGGCTTACTTTGAGAGCATCTTGAATAAGTGAGCAAATCTTCCCAAGCTCATCTAGGGTGCACAGCATTGAAAAGCAGCTCAAGTGACTTGATCTGAGCAGACATCTTCTCCATATGTGAATCCCACCTGTGACTTTTTGAAGACAGATTGTCTGGAAATTCATGAATGTGTATGTTCCACAGAACTGTTTTCTACAGCCCTACTCACTTTAGGTAAGGGTTGGGAGTGTAAGAGAAGCTTGTTTCTTCTAAGTAACCTACTAAGCTGGACAGTGAAGAGGCCCACACAGTGAACCCTGTTGGAAATCATTCTCTGGAAGCGACAGAGAGCTGTCATTTTGAGCAGGGACTTCTTTATCTGGTTGTACTATTTGTTTTTTTCAATTATAGACAAGATTTTATTTGTTAGATCAGTGAGGAAATGCCCCAAAGTGTGCAATACTACCTTGCCTGACCCTTAATTCTTGAAAAAAATATTTATTTTCAGAAAGAACATGTGTATACTGAGCTGATTTCTGTACCAATCTACCAAGGTGGGGCTTGTGGAAGACTAGCTAAGGAATTTTACATTTTGCCCTTATTCACATAGGCAGTTTGATTGGTATATACCCAATTCTGGGGGCAGAACCCCTTCCAGAGATAGCTCCTTCTCCCTGTATTTTGTGTTTTCAGTGTTTTACTTGCCTGAAGTGCAGAGTGTGTGCACTTTATCACAACTGTCTCGAATCTGTTCTTGCTCTTTTTTGTGGTCCGGAGGATCTGCAAGGTTTCTTGTACATCTCATTCAGTGTAAGCACTAGGGTGACCAATGACCTGGATCACTTCTCAGAGCCAACACAGATGCAGGAAGGGAGAAAAGCAAACAGTACAACAAACTGACGAGGGAGGACTCCCTATTCTCCTAACAAGATGTTAATTTCCCTTTCTTATCTATCTTGCTCTTCACACACACTCGTACCTGTGAAGATGAAAGAGTTTACAACCAACAGAGGAGAAGACACAGTAATTTCTACACCACCTAGTGAAGAATTTTCTCTTTGGCAGTGGATAATAACAGATGTTTTAGGGGAAGATGCCAGAGTGGGAATTATGAAAGCTTTCCTGTTAGGAAGTGCCTGTGTTATGTTTCAGACATCTTTGTTTTGTTTGTTTGTGGGTTTGTTGTTGTCATTTTCCATGTTTTAAAGATCTTGTTTTACTTTCCTGTAAAAAAATGTCCAAATCTTTAAAGTGACCTGTTAAATTCTTCAGGTCTCTGGACATTTTCCTACAGGCAGCTCCTTCCCAAGTTCACCCATACTCCCTGCCAGAGATGTATGGACCAGATCCAAGCCAGAGACCTTTAAACTTTCATAAAGACCTTGCCATCTCAGCAGGGCTCATTAGCATTGGTAGAGCCTGGCTGCTGGACCAGGAAGGCCTTGTGCCTGGCCAGCCTGGATGATGGATGAACAGAGTGCCTCAATTTGTCCAAAACAACAGGTGAAGTTCTTTATACTTTCCTGTACAGAGCAGACATTTTCTTTCATGGGTGCTGAGAAATGCCACCTTCAGGGCAGAAAACAAGGCTAGCTAGTAAAACACAGGGAATTTTTCAACGAGGGTATCCACTAGATCATCTGAATTTTGAACAGAAGAGCCTGGAAATACAGACGAGGATTTCTCCTTTCAGTGCCTTCAGAGATTTGGGCTCCAGGCTATGGATTTGAAAAGGCAATTTCCACAGGTGATGAAATGCTCCCCTTGTCAAAACAAGACCTTTTTTCCACAGATGATTAGCTGGCAATTTGGCTAGCAGATGCTGAGTGATAGGATCTCACAAATCAGCAAATCCTGCCTTCCTCCCAACCCACACCTGTTCTACTATCACCATGATGAGTGCTGAACCTGAATGTGATTAAATTTAAATGCCTCCCTCAGGTGCTTAGGAAAAAAAAAAAAGGGAAAAACAACACAATTTTGGAGAAGTAATGCTCTGGCTTATAAAGAAGCAAATTGAGCTGCAGGAAAATACCATCTTGGCTTTTTAAAAGTTCATTTGCTCCTGCTGTTTATACCCTACCTGAAGCCACATTACCCTGGATTTCTGACATGTCAGCTGGTGATGTTTTAAAAGATTATGATATTGGATGGATTATAAATTGCAATTTTTGTGCTTTCATATAAGTTTGCCCCTAGCAAGAAAGGAAAGACACAAGCCCTGTCGCCCTTTAGAAAACGAGCAGCAAATAGGATCCTGTTTTCCAAACATTTACAAAGCTATCAAGTCGTTTTCCTGTTAAGGGCTTATTTTGAAAAAAATCAAATTCAGATTTTTTTTCTGTAGACACTAACATTTTATTCCAAATTGTGAATTGCAATACCACAAAAAGAATGCCTGTAATTTAGTAACATACAAATTATATGTCATCTACATGGCTTTCTCAACACCTCTTTCTGAAAAGCATATGGACTTGGAAGGCATAGCTTAGCTCCCAAATCCCAGCAGCATATTTAGCAGAAGTATCTCAGCTCCTTTACCTGTTCCTAACGTGGTATCATTTATTACTGAAGTACCTTCAAGGCATTTTATATTTAATATAAACAATTAAATATGTGGTTATCATGTTTCGTTCTGGATCCATTTTATTTATCTAGAAAATGTGTGTCTATGAAATGTAAAGGATTGGGAAACTAACAAAAATTTCAGTGAAAGAGCTCAAAATACAGCTTTTCTTTTTTCTTCCTAAGCAAATCCAACAAGTCTGTTATGCTCTACTCTTCTGATTTCATTACAGAGATATCAGAGAAGTTAACAGTGGTGTTAGATTGGAGTAACCAAAGGGTGAATTAGGTCCTGTTCATTTCAGTACAGCAGCATAAAGCAGATGCAGTGTATATATGGGTCTCTGATAACACAATCACTGAAAGAAAGAAGTTAACACACTCCAGCAGTTTAAAAATGCCTCCCTGGAGAAAGCAGTGCCATATTTATTTCCCATCAGTGAAACCTATAAACAATTGATATTTGAGAAATAAAAAATAAAGTTTGCCATCACAGTTCACAGTGATTTATATCATTGTACTTTCAGATGACACTGTACTGCATTAAGTTAGGACACACCATGAAAACATGCTTCCATTGGAGTAATTTGTTCAGCTTTCAAGTCAGCTCGGTGCTGGACTTGTGTTTGTCTGCAAATTCACTTGCCCTTTCAAATTTGTCCATATGTGCAGATGAATTCTTCTCCAGCTTTGTCAAGAATCACACCTAACCTTGTAGGAGAGAAACTGGTGAATTCCTGCTTGTCAAACCTCAGTGCCCCCCATCGCCCCACTTCTGCTGACTGCTTTTTTGGTCCTGTGGCTCTCAATGTATCTCCTATCATTCCGTCACCATGCCAGAAGCTTACAGGCTTCATCTCCTGACTTTACATTCTTAATCACTAGCATCTCCTTTAGAGTTCAAGGGCTTTTTTCTCCTGTCCTCTACCATATATTGCAAATTTGATCACATTTTGTATTTTCACAATTCTCATTAGTATTTTTATGCCAAGGTCTTTCTAATTTATTCTCTGAACATTCCTGTCTGGAGGAAGATGTATGAACTCCATGAGGAAAGTGGCTGCGTTTTCTTCACCTGAAATGTCTTCAAACACTATGACTCCTCTGTGACTAGAAGCACAAGAGAAGGTCAGGATAAACAACGATGGCTATGAATAAGAGAAGAATTCTGTATGTGAGGTTATTTGACTGGAGACTGGCAGATAATCATGCTTTCACCTTTCATAGTGAAAGCATGATTAAAATTGTCATACTAAAATTTTTATAGACCTCTATCTAAATATTTGTAAAATGCTCAGTAACCAAATTGCCTGATAGAATTGAATAAGCAAATAAATGAATTTCTTGGAAATTTTACATCAATGAAAAATGCAATTTCTATACACCAACAATTTTTCATTAAAAAAATGCCTGTGAAACTGGCATTTTCAATGAGGAAAGTATCTGAAGTTCTGTTTATTAAGCCAACTGAAATATTTTTGGATTGGTAAATAAATAGACTAAGTAGATATGTACCAGTAGCATGGTCTACTGATCTGAAACTCAAGATGAGGTAATCAGTAGAGTAAAGATAATGTTTTTTTCTAATGCTTAAAATAGATGAAGAGTGGAGAGGGAAAAGTGTCTTATATCTTTGAATGATTTGCTTGGCTAAACTCTCTGAAGAAGGCACAACAACTAGTTCTGTACTTCCATGATTCTTCTTTGTCTTCTTTCTACACCAGCTCCAGAAATCAGAAAAAAGCCTTGTAACCTGTAGAGAACATCACACCTGGAAATTTTACCTAGGCTTTTCTACATCTATAACTTCATGTATTGCCCATACTTTCTTAGAATGTCACTTTGAAGCATAAAACCAAAGAGAAAATACTTTATGGGATGGTTAAGGGAGCTTTGCTAATCCATCATGGGCAGACTCAGGCTCTTTCTGCTGCTGTCCCAAGTCTTCTGGGTGGCAGCCACATCTAGAAACAATGCCTACAACAATGTGATGCTTGAACCAATTAACTTCCTTTGCAAGGTAAATTAGACCAAACACAGTTTCCCACTAAGATATCTATACTGTATTTATGAGGCTGAACTGGATCCATCTGCAGGGGAAAACAGGCTCTTGTGTAAGCATTGGCTTAAATAAATATGTATTCCTCTGTTTTAAGCCACTAATTTCTGGTGAGAGAAGCCTGAAAACAAAGACGTTTTGCCATGGAGACAATGGTATCCACCAGAAATTTTATACATAGACCCCTGGAAGAACCTTTCTGAGTGTTTTTTCCATCCAGCAAAAAACATCAACTGTGCCCATACCACCACCAAGCCTGGCTACCCAGCACACTGGACAGTGAAGAACACACTAGAGCATGATATATGCTGTCCTTGGAGACCCCACCAGGTACAAAATATCACAGCTGTAAGTGCCTGGCAGATATACAAAGCCTTCTTTACCCCTGCTTTAATGTTTCTTAAAGATTCTTTATTACCTCCTGGTTCAAGGTTATTGTTAATTGCCATGCAATTAGCACAATAGCTTCTGGTTAGCTTGAAATGCAGGCAGAAAAAGATCACATCTGCCTGAAGTTGCTGGGCACAGTCACACCTGGGAAGAAAGGAAGCTGTCCTACAGTCAACATCATTCATGTTTTCTCCCATCAGCATACAACTCCAGCATGCCATGGAAGACACACTTTCCATAGAAGTATTGAATCCCAGAGGGGTTTGGCTTGGAAAAGATCATCTCATTCCAACACACCTGCTGTGGGCAGGGATGTCATCCACTAGACCAGGTTGCTCAAAACTCCATCCAACCTGTCCTTGAACACTTCTGGGGATGGGGCATCCACAGCTTCTCTGGGCAACCTGTTCCGGAGCCCCACTAGCCTTACGGTGAAGAATTTCTTTCTATCATCCAATCTAAACCTACGGTCTTTCAGTTTAAAACTGTTTCACTTTGCCTTTCACTATTTTCCTTTGAAAAAAGTCACTCTTTTTTACAAGACCCCTTTTACTCTTTCAGCCTACTCTTCATCCTTCACTCCTTTACCAAACCTTTCCCTGCAGCAAATGGTAATGAGTAGTGTCTAATGAGTTGCGTGATAATTATCAGGAGAGGAGGTGATAGAGGCTTGTCATGTCATGAGGCCACAGCTGCAAAATATTCTTCTATCAAGTGAACAAAGAGATGTGGGAGGGGAGTCTACCCCACATTTGGTAATCTTTGAGCAATAGAAGACTAAAGCCTTGTTGACAGCTCAGCAACCTGCTCTTGTCTTAGCATTTTTTTTCAGTAAACCAGTTATTTACCATGTTTGTACAGGCAGATTAGTTGTTTTTTCTTGATAATAAATACACAAAATAACACTGCCTCATCAATCTGGCTAAGTTTCCTCATCCTGCTTTCTGTTCCACAATGACCTTTTCATGCTGACTGAATAATGTGTCCCTTACATGATTTGTAACAGATATAGATTGCTTACCTTCCCTTTCTGCTTGATGACATACTGATTAATAGCACCATGAGAACTAGCTCCTTGTGATCAATTAATCACCTGTCATAATTGTTCAGTAGCTAAATAATTATTAATTTTGGGTTCTTGTGATAGTGAAGGTTGACAATGTTAGAAAGGAGAACATACTCCCTTTGCTTTGCTGGGGACCTGAGTCTAAAAACCTTGTAGAAATAGATATGTGTCAAGGCATTTATCCTTCTGTACTTTGGATTGTAATAACTCCTTTCAGGGAATATATCAAAGTATTCACTAAATGTCAGCTGCTGAGGGAACTTGATAATGGAAAAGCAATGCCTTTCTTGGGCACATATTAAAGGTTTGAAGGCTGGGCCAGATAACCCGAGCTCTGTTCATGAATAGTAGGATTCATGAGTAAAATTATTCATCTTCACTTACTATTTAATGACCTATGTGCAGAGAATTAAACAGATTTATTATCTTCTGCTAGTTATCAGTGAATGTAGATACATATTTGAAAACCTAACTCCTCAGAGGTAACAAAGGTGAAGTACGCCTTCACAGAGCCCCCTACTTCAACACTAAGTTCTTGGAATACAGGGGATGTCACCTGAGAGTAAGGAGGACTCAGTGACTCTCCCTTTTTCCCTCTAGATCTACAGTTTGAGTTGTCACTGGAGAGCATGTTAGGGAGTTTATAACAAAGGAAAATTCTCGTTCGGCATCATTGTAAACCTAAGTGCTCACAAGACAACAGTGAAACACAGTATTAATGAATGGAGAAACATGGCATGGGACTTTGCCACATTTTTCTAACTCTTAAAATCCAGACCTCTATAAAAGTGTATAGTACTATGTAGATATAATGATATCTCACAAAACAACACCACACCTGAAAGGGTAAATCCCCCTAAATTATTTCTACACAGAGAAATTTCACATTTCAGGGTTTCCTTCAGAACTTGAAAAAGTAAAAACTACTTCTCTATTCTTCTGATCCACTTTAAAAACCTCAAACAAACCTAAACACAAACCCAAAAAATTATCTAATAGGAAAAGCCATTACACCATGCATTCTTCCCTTCCTGTTTGAACACATATCCTAAGTACAGGGTTTGCAAGCAGACACGTCGGGATTCCAAATAAGTAAGCATTGTGGTGATGCAGATTCTGCATATGGTATTCTTAGTCCTGACTGTTACTAGTCCTAATGGTATTCCAAAGGCATGATAAGCCTTTGAACTTTATGCATAGTAACATTACTGGAGAAAAAAAATTGTGATGAAATTTGTATATTTTGGGTTTGGTTTAGGCATTGATGTTGGACTAGAGTATTGAGGGTATAGGAGGTAAACAACCTTTCTTGGTCTCGTTTCTCCTAATTAAAGGAAGTGCTAACTACATCTGAAAAATATACACAAAGGCACAATAGAAGAGAAGTAAAGCTCTCTGAAATTTTGGTAAATTGAGGTAAAGCTCTCCCATTTGTGAATGCTCTCTGAAATTTTGGATAGAAAGCAAAGCATTCTTGGGCACATATAGCAACTTTTCCTTGCTTTTCTAAATTCCCAAGATTAATCTTCAATGTTGAAATTTCAAGTAAGGATTTAGTTATCCTAAAAATAACCATCTCTTTATATCTTCCTGCATTTGTACAGTTTTTCATATGAAAACTCAGAGGTCTGTGGTGGTATCTTAAATGAAATTGTAATGGCACAGTTGCATGAGCAATAATACTGATAGAAAAATCAAATGATGGAGCTCTTTGAATAGCCAGTCCAGTTGGGTAGGACTCTAGTTATACAAAACAGGTGCACTGGTTTCCATTCTCTTGAATAAGAAATTTTGGCTCTCAAGAACCTGAAAATGCAACATTAATGAATGTGACCAGAGAACAAATAATTTCTGCTCTGAAAACCTAAGAGATTATTATTATTATTATTATTATTATTTCAGTACAAGTATAGAGTATAATAAATGATATAAGTAGGAAAATATCTGCTTTATGAGAAATGAGTAATGTTGTTAAACTATCCTCTCAAATGATAGCAGTTGATTTTGTATTTAATGATAACATTTGAATGTAAAAGCCACATGGAAGCCAAATATTTACGTTACGTTGTTGTGGCTTCTTGAATAAACAACTGTTCTTAAAGACGAGCTTGAGGATTACATATATGCAGACAACAGGTTTTTCCAAAAATAGTTCAGCATGGTTAATAGTCTTTGACCAAAGAAGTTAATGACATGCTTTCCTAAAAGGTTAACTCCCACTAACTGTGGGTCTAGCTAGCTGAGATTTTCTTTTCTGTATTTTTTTTTTTTTGATAGATGACATTTCTATTACTACAAGTTACTACAGAACGGATTCCCTTGGAAAATATGAAACTAAAATCAAAATCATATCTAAAATTCCTCTTAACTTTCAGCAATCTCCAGATTCATTAAAGTTTAGACCAGCCTCTGAATTTTTTTACACCAGCTTCTTCCTTTTTTCCTCTGAATTAACTATTTTCCTTTTCTCCCAGTTGTTTTCACCTATAAATTTACAGGAAAATATTGGTAGGTTAAGCTGAAACTATGCAAATGAGTTAGTAAATTAGACTGTATTTGCTGAGATAAGCTGTCAAAATAAAATTTTCCTACTGGTCTGCAGAATTTACAGAAGGAAGAGAAAAAGAAAGTGTGTGGGGGGAGAAATTAAATATTTTACAGAGAGTTTATATACAATCTTAAAATAAATGGTGGGTTGTAAATCATGCTACCCCTCTTCATCTTCAAAATTGGCTTAATCTTTATTAAAAAGTAAACCAAAGCCAGCCTCAAATCCTGAGGATTTTAAGGGTTTTGGACCATGCAGAACATTGTAACTCTTAGACTTATGCTTGTTAGCAAGATTTTCCATATCTGATCTGACCTTTAACTCAGGTAACTTGGAAGAATTCATGGGGAGGGAAGGAAGATACTTAGAATAGTTGCAAGATTAATATCATCTACTCTTATAGATGCAGAAGTATCTTAAATATCACTTAATAAGATAGAGTAAAAGTTGATTTGTACCCTGAAAATGCTCCCTTTTGACCACTTTACTTCAAACATAAATCCCAACACTTCGAATAATAGTTAACTGTTCAGAAGAATTCAGAAGTGTGCTTAATTGCATGAAGTATCTGTAAATGTTTCACTCACGTTTTTTCAGTTCATGTCCTTTTTTTCTCTACTACGTATGATTCAATGGATAAGGTCATGATGCCAGATAAATTTCACCTCTTAAACTGTTTTTCAATATATATTAACAACTGATTATGATAATTGATACTGACTGTAATTTATATCGATTTTTTACAGGACAAGTTTTCTGGGAAATATCTTCAGGTCACCTTTTCTTACCAAACTGCTCTTCAGTGACCTGGTGCTGGTGGTATTTGGAGGTGCTGAAGTATGGGAATAACATGGTTCACTTAATCTAAACCATAGCAGTTTAATATGAAATTGGTTTATTGTATTTGCCATAATGGACCATCAATCACATGAAAGGAATTTTGAAACTCCTTCATTACTTCTGGCAGCTAATTTTTATAATTTTGTGGGTAATTCAGACATTTCTATAGCCTAGTCTTGGCAAACTGTTGGGATTTCACTTCAAGGTAGAATTATGCTATGCTGCCCATGCCATAGAGATAAAATCCTCCTAAACTTTTTCAGATAGTCGATGCAGTCAATTTTTTCTTTGTTAGTTTATTTGTCTATTGTTTCTTAGGATTTTTTCAGACTTTCTTGTTTGTACAATTTACTCTTCTGTATGAATGCTGATACTCAACATTATCATAGTACCTGATGGTCACAATTTTTATTCTTAATAGGTATTTTGATAACTACTCCTGTGGCAACAGACAACTGGAAAATCTTTCTCTAGGTCAGAACTCAAATGACATTATGCCTGCAGGGTGAGGTTTACACTGAGAAGTAATACCTTTTAGTAGGCTAATAGATACATAGGGAAGAGACAAACCAGAACCTGTACACTCAAATCATTCCTCAGAGGACTGTGACTGTCACAATACCATGCGCCATTTGAAAAAAAATTCAGAGCTGCTTAGCAAAATGTATTATGCAGATATGTACATTAAGTTTTCAATACGGTCAGGGCAGAACCTGCAGAGTTAATTCTCTTGGGAAGACTTGTTCCCGCTGTTATTTACAGAGCTTGAGTTTTCTGCAGATCTTCTTGCCAATAAAAATATTTTCGCCTGAAAGCAAGCATAATGGCAGTAAACAAAGTTGGAAAGTACATTAAAAAAAGGGCTTAAACTTGTATTTACCCAGCATTAATGAATACCCAGGTGTTTTGAATCCTCTTTGCATTGCTAAATCAGTGCAGCAAATGACAGAGGACAAGAGGGAAAGATAAAAAGACATTTCTAAAAGAGTACATAAGACCTAATTGTCTCTCAACAGGAATAAGTGAACATTACTTAATACCTATATTTTGTATTGTTACAGCTTTACAACACTGTCTGGCCTAATACCACATTTTACCCTTTCTTGAGTCATATTTTAAACATTCCTGGAATTGGGTTGTAGCATGTAAGAAGTCCTACTTAAGATTTTCATGGCTAAAATGACAACTCCAGACACAAGAACAGTCTTAAGCATCTGTTTGGAACTCAGATGGGTTGTATCCACTTGTGTTTAAATCTACACTCCCAAGCACTTTGAACAGGTTTCGCCCAACCCCAGAGACCTCGATCTTTCACAGACCCATAGTCACCTGGTCTTTCAACACATGCAAAGCACCATGCTTTTTACAGGACTGAATTGACACTCCTTTGGCATAAGTTTTGTGATTGATAATAAAAAAATGTGATGGATTATGTTTAAAAAAAAAAAAGAGGCACCACAAAATGTTGTATTATCAAAGTCAGAGGAGGCATAAAAGTATAAAATACTATTTCATAGTTAAAAGTAACAGGTTTGTTTTCTTGGCTTTGGTTTTGGTACTGTGTTTTTTTTTAAGACATTATAGTTATATCTCTTAATTCATCTAGAATACCAGTGTTTTGATTTTGCCCAAAGAATTTAAAAGTAAACCAGGTCTTACTGGTTGATTACATAATGACTATGTGTTAAAACCTCAATGTAAATTATCTCATTTGTGCAGGTATTATCATCTAACACCAGTATTCAATATTTTGTACTACTGATATACTGAGATGCGTCTGACAGTCTGGATTATCTGAAGGAAAAACTATGTAATAAAACTTTCAAACTTTGTTATATAAATGCTGCATAATAACAGGTGGGCTATGCTCTCACCCTCAGTTTGTTTAGCTTGATTATTGCCTCCTCAAGTCAGTCAACTAGAAGTCAATGTTAACATTTCAGAAATAATGAATGAACTGGTGACAATATATAGAAGTAAAGCAGGCTCCAGTGGAGTTGTACACAAGAGGCTGACAGGCTGTCAGAACCTGTCAGATTTGCACTTCAGACAAATAAAGAGCATTTACAGATAGCTTTATAAGGAGTTAGTTCATCTCAAAGGGAATAGATGGTATCACAACTGCTCTGAGAATTCACCACAAATCCATGCATCAAATAGGTGCATATGAAGCTTTATTACATCTGAGCCTTCCGGTGGAGTCAATTGAATAACCCAGTCTAGCTGGGCTTTGGGTTTGGATGAGGGCTAGCTGGCTGCCATTCAACCTAGGTAAACATAGATAAGTATAGATGTAGACATAGGATATATCCATATGGGGTACATTGGTGGCTGGGGAGGAGGCATTAGGAGAGCAACTGGAGATTGCCTTTCTCTCACTTTGAGCTCAAAGCCTGTGACTACCACTTAGAAAACAGAGGGCTAACCCCAAGGCCATGGACACCAATGGAAATTTTTCATTGTCTTCTTTTATGGATTTAAGCAGACTCCAAACTTACAATCTTTTCTATGAGTATTTTATTTCATCCAAAACCACTTTTCACTAAAAAGTCTAAAAAGAGAGAAGTAACGTTGGTCGGGGTTTGGAAGCCACTTGAGTATTGCTAGAAGAGACTGTTTTGTTTAGCAAACAAGAGGCAAAATGGAGCTATATTTCTTCTTTGTAGTTATATCAATGGGATAAACAATACAGAATTAGATGAGTTATGTGACATGAAAA
This sequence comes from Corvus kubaryi, assembly GCF_017639235.1. NCBI lineage: Eukaryota > Metazoa > Chordata > Aves > Passeriformes > Corvidae > Corvus > Corvus kubaryi. The sequence continues at coordinate 4,869,172 of NW_024581077.1, read as the reverse complement.
ACTGATGTAAGAACAAATGTAAATAAATACAGATTGAAAGTCAGATAGTCTAAACATTGGAAGACTGTGGTTTTAGAACAGGATTCCAATCACTGTATTAGAAGTAAAAATAAATCTAGCAAGGTTTAAAATGGAACTCATTTAGCTTATATGGAGCATGGTCCAGACTGAAGTGGTGAGGAATAGGACCCTGACTAATTAATTTCTCATCAGGCCTCTTTTTCTAAATTATATCCTCTTAAAACTAAAAAGGTAGAGAGAAGCACTCCCTCCCTGTCCATCCTGTGAATAAATTGTAGATGTCTCCTACACATTGAGGTGAGAGAGAAAAATACTGCCTATGAGTGTCTCCTGAGGGATCCCAAAGTGATGGTCCCATCAATTCCCATGGTCTGAATTCAGTTTCTTTTCCATTTAGAAGACAACCAACAGGATTAAAGCTCAAAACCCCAAATTTGGTGAAGTTACAAAGGTATTTTAATTACTCTGGGGTTTTTTTCAGTCCAAAGTGGATATACTCTAGGGAAGGGGAGGAGTAGTAAGGAGGAAAGACAACAGGATAAGAGGATAGACATGTTGTAACATTAGACGTGCTTTGTACAGCAACAGCACGAAGGTTATAAATCTGCAGTGCTACTCTACTGTAAAACAGACTATGTGTAACCTGCACATACAGCTCCTCTATGACTGCCAAACTTTTCTACTGTTAGATTGAAATCAATCCAAATAGCTTCCTTCTGCTTTCACTGTCCTAGTTATGCCACACTGCAGCAGGGCTTGGCTGTTATTGTGCATACCCTGTTGTACGTGAAGGATTTATGCAAATAACTAGAAAAGGCTGTTAGCAGTTGCTTTGAGATAAGCTTTCTTTTTGGTCACAATGATAAGATTAAAAAGATTATGGCCACAACACATGGCTATAAAATATCCTAATCCTTCACTGGCAGCTGAAATTGCTGCACCTGGACAAATGAGGCATAGTAACTTTTACTCACTATAAAAAGAAGGAAACTAAAAGACACCCCCCCCTCCCCTCAACAGCTACAACAATGAAATGGAAGGAAATTGCAGCCAGTGACGTTTGGTTATTCTCCCAGTTTAAAGCTTTGCCTTGCCATGATCACATTGGATTCAATCAATTCATTCAATAGATCAATGTTTTCTGGGTTTAAACACGGTGATTACATCTTACATGTATATATGTGAAATATGTCAGTTTCACAACAAACAGAAAATAGAAATCATATCTAATAATATTTTATAGACCAGGTGAATATATCATGTTACTTAAAAGTTTTTAGTTGATGTTGTCTCCTAAGGAGTAAAAAAGACTGGAGTGGAGTGCTTCTTTTGACCCACAGAGCGGGTGAAAAGAAGAAATATAATTTTTAATTACAGCATCAAGTACTGAGCCTCCAAAACAATTTTTTCATTGTTGTCTAGTAATGCTTTGCAGCAAAATCTTAGTCCAAGACCTTGACATGACCCATGATGAACAATGAGGTGTGTGATTTTTTGGACTACCTTCAGGGCTGAGCTGCATGGTTTTTAATTGGGTCAAGGCAGACTTATAACAGACTTTAAAGTCTTTTCTATTTTGTTCTTATTGCCATGATAGTGGCTCAGTTTGATAACACAATTTCAGAGCATTATCATGTAAGTAGCTTTCATATTGAATTAGTGAAATATAACAGCAGGATAAGAAAACTAATGCATGTTAGACATGTCGTACAATAAGCTTCTGCATCTTTTCACCACAAAACGACATCTGTGACCTTTCTATTCCCTTTTCAGTATGATCAGTCAGTATGAAAAGCTCTGCTCTATGGTTAAAAATAGATCACCCCACCTAGTAAATGTTGTTCAGCAGAACATGCTTCTCTGCCTTGAAAGCCAAAGAAAGAAGGTAACAGTATGGAATTATATAGGCAAATATATTTTTGTGTTCATATTTTCTGTATTAGCTTGATAAAAATCTGTGACAAGGACAGGAAAATAATTAACTATGGTACTCAGGTACCCCAAATATCTTCCTCCTTGTCCAGAGAAACAATATCCAATGTACTCTAAGCATGCAGGTATTGAAGCCTGATGATAGAGCTGACTTGAAAATTAACCCATTCAGGGAAGGGTCAAATCTCCTTCCTTTGCATGATGAACAAGCTACCTCAAAAAAGGATTCAGCTTTCTCACTTGCCTCTAAGTACATACACTTTTATTTTACAAATGCCGTACTATTTTATTTATTTCATTAATAACTCATTTTATAACTATGCCTGCATAGTTCTTCATGCTCCATAATTCTCAACGAAACTGTTTGCAGTTATGAAAGTTTTTCACCTACAAATGAGAACATTTCTCAAGGAGAGACACCTCTTTAGGTGCTGACAATATAACTTTATTGCTTATTTTATCAATTGGTTACTAAAATAATAATCTATTACAGTGTTTGCTGAATATTTTTATCACTAGCCATCTTCCAAGGATTTGTCTTTATGTTTAATTTCTGATTCAGAGTGTATGGCTTGGAGTTTGGCTAAAGGCTGTTAGACTGTTGGCTGCTGTGATTTGTCACAGTCTCAGCAGTTTGTATAGAGCTGTTTACAAAGAATATTAGTGATATTAATTGAACATGTATGATATGCTCCCAAGTGTGAAAATAATGGTATTTTATAAATAAAACTATGGCTTTGTTGGTAACAGTCTCACAATGAAGAAAAACATCTTAGTCTCTGAAGTTAATGGCAAAAATAACACTTCTCAATGTCAGGAGTTTTGTCAAATTGTTTTCCTGTGTTGAATATGGTTAGTAAAAAATGACCTTATTTTGAAGATTGGTCACATTGCACAGAAATTGGAAAAGGAAGAGTAACTGTCAAATCTAGGTGTAAGCCACATGACAAGTACAGCAATAAAATAAATAATGATAATAGTAATAATATTTTAAAAGCTATCTGTTATGCACCATGAAAAAGAAGGGAACTAAGAGTTTTGTAAGTAGGTTTTGATTCACACAGAACTGAATATTTGTACTTTACCCACCACTACCTGCTTTCTGTTCTTTTACCTTTAAAGGCTTATGCCCAGTACTGTTGAACAGCTGTGGGTGCTGATGGTATAATCCCAGCACACTGTGTTTCAGCTTCATTTTCCAAACAAATCAAGCAGGAGCAGCAGCACTGCATTGGTTTGATAGGCCTGAGCACATCTAGAATATGTTAACTGGAGAGTAGATGCTCTCTATCTTGGCAGAATCTGTCTCTATCCTGAGGACTCCATTCAAAAGTAGAGTAGAACTATGGTTCCCTTTTTTACAGACAGAAAAATAAACCATGAAAAAGATTTTAAAATTCTTCTACTGCCAGCAGAAAATATATCACTGGATGATGATTTAGATAGATATAACCACAAAAAATAGAGATCAGCATCAAAGAGAGTTGTACACAGTCCACAGAAATATGAGAAGTGTGTGACAATGGCGCACTACAATTCCATGCCTTACCATTTTTCCTCTTTGAGAAGTATTGGCCTCCTTTTCAAATGATAGGTACAGCCACTAAACCCCTGGTACCAATCTCGATGGTGGGCAGAGCCGCAAACCTTAAATCATGTGAATGATACCAAAAGCACATGTTTAATCCTTGGAGAGCAGTGTTTCTCTACACAGGTATTATTTAAATTTGTCTCTCAAAATTTGGGAATGAAGGAATTAACTTGGGGGATAATACACAAATATATTTGATGCCTTGATCCCCAAATCTCATAATGAGCTATGACAGTTTTCTTGTGATGTTGCTGAGAGAGCCTGAATTTTTGAAGATATAACCTGACTGTTATGTATTTGTCTTGCTCTGTTTACACTGAACTAAAAGAAGGAAAAGTACAGATCAGGAATTGGTTTTATAATAAACCCTTTACAACAGAGATATTTCTTTGGTTTTCCTCCTTGGAGGACCTGGCAAATAAAGAACCATATTAGGACATAGTACACAGATTTAAGTAGCTTCTGAAGCTAAGCAGTAGTTTTGCCTTGTGACTCTCATGTACAGGGAGAGCAGCCATAATTTAATGGATTAAATTTGAGTTTAAGAGATTGGAAGATCCAGTCTGTTGAATGAACCAGCCCCTCAATAATAATGTGAGGTTTTGGTGGAGGCTAAAGACTCTGAACCTCAGTGACCTGGCTTATCTGTACAACATGGAAAGCGAAGTTGTTATCTGAAAACACAACAGGTGTATGAGGCACTAGGAAATATAAATTATTAATAAAACTGGGCTTGGTCAGAGATTTTCCATATCATATCTTTCTTCCCCCTCCTGTATTTGAATATATGACAGTTGAATTTAATGAGGGGGAAAAAAAACCAAAATCAAAACCAACAAATTTCTTGTAGAGCATATATATATATTTTTAAAATTCTTGATAGTTTTAATTTTTTTTTTAACCTGATAGATAAATAGGAGTTCAGGACTTCCATGGGGATTTGCTACTTAAGTACCTATCCTTCTGGTTTATTTTATTTTGTATTTTCACAATAATATCTTTCAATTAACATCCCTACTTTCCCACTCTGTCTTTAGGCTGCTTTGTTGCAACTACAAGTTTTCATGAACCTTCTGTTCCCCAACATTCTCTCTTGGCTTTTGTATTCATACTTGAGTTTGTTCAGAGACTTTGCTTGTAGATGACTTTAGCAGTTATAATTAAGAGTAATTCCACAATATCAGCAATAAGGAGGATTCTCATTTACCTTACAGTAATAAGCCTCATCAGATTTTATGTATCCCTAGTACAGTGCTTTTCTTCTGGTCTCTGCTAAACACCAACATTTTGCAGGCTCATGGAAAATTTTACCCTGTGTTTGCTGACAAAAAGCCTATGTCTTGACTAAAGTCTTAACTTCTCTTTCAGTAATAATAATTTTTGAGGAGTAACAGATATAATCCAGCTGCATGCTTTCTAGAATTACTAGAGAGATTGGGCCCCAAAAAACAAAAATGTAATTCAGATGGAAAGAAAGAAGATTGTTGTGTCCTTTTGTGCCCACAAATTTATTAACATCACTGTCATTTTCTTACCCTATGTAACGATACTAGTGCAAAACTTCCCATACCTCCACTGAATGAAAAACAGCCAAAAAAAGCTACACCATAGTAAAAAAGGAACGGATGTTGCTCGCCTGGAAAGAAATTTCCTGTGTGCACTACTAATCTGGTGACTCTGTAGGATCGTACCATGCATGTTGTGTTTGACTCTGGAGAACAAGAACATGTTTCTCAGAGACTAGGAGCTGGAATGGTGACTGGAGTTTCCATCAGTGTATCAGGCTATAAAAACAAATTAGTCTGTTCGTTTGTGTAGCACTTGGAGCAGAATTTCACTAAAGAGCACCTGTATCGAAAGTAAAACCTCATGTTGAGTTATAGCTTAGTTGAAAAGAGCTCAGATGGTAGTTAATCCATCACACCTTAATGCACTTTTCTTCAGGGGGTAAGTTACACTTACAGATAAAATGAGGATGTTGTTCCTAGTCTAATTTTGTTTTTCTTCACTTCCCAGTCACTGCATCTTATTGAGCTTCTTTCTACCAGTTTAGAGATCCTTTACATACCAGAGAACTTTTCCCTATGTAGGACATAGTGACTTTCTTTTTGATAAGATTCTTAGCCTCAGTTGCTTAGCTCTTTCAGTCTCCTACAGGAATGTTCTACTGAAATTTTCCTCAAGTTTAATTAGTCAACTGCATTTTTGAACCTTTCCTCTCCCTGGTTCTTCCTCCCCAAAATAATTCCACAAAAAGTTGGATATCTTCAGAGCCCAACAGAAGTCATCAGAGAACCATGGGGAACAGGAATGTACCCCTACCAGTCTTAGGCACCACCATTCCATCTGTTTACTGCTTTCTTATCTCAGTTTTCCTGTCTTTAGACATCCAAAATTTCTCTTATGGAAAAGAGATGATGGAAGGGAAACATCACAGGGTTTTTACTTTTTTTCTTTAAGTTTCAATTTTCTTGCACAAGTTTCTATTAAAAATTTGACTTATACAGCAAATTTGGCCTGAGATATATACCTGCTATATAGTATGGGGTTTATTTAAATAATATAGGGTTTATTCATGCTTTTTTTTTTAAGCTGTCTGATGTATGTAGAAAATACTCAAAATAAGATTCTCACTCAAGGGTCTTTGGGGATTCTGTTGAAAGGCAAGAAAATCAATTTTTTATATAGCATTGTTTCAGGCATGGTTTGAAGCATGCACTTATTTATCATTAAATCAGGTTCTATGAAATGTAGACAAACAAAATAAAAATGGGCAATTAAATATTCTACATTTGTACAGCAAATCCTATGTACTATTTCAAACAAATTTAGAGTGGCAAATAAAAACCTTTTTATTCCTGCAGGACAATGAAGCATAGAGATGATTGATGTATCATCAGAAGCTCCACAGATGAACTAATCTGAGGTGCACCTAAAGTATGAGTCCCTCTTCCCCTATTTACAGTGCCTTTTTACAGAACCTACTAAACTTTGTAAGGATCAGAGTCAACTTAATTTCTTTTAAGTTCAGTCAGGAAAGAAGTTATTCCATAGAACTGTTTGTTGAATAATGTATTTGGATGGAGATTGTTCAATCAGCTCTATGAAAGTACAATGCTTGCAACTGCATGTGAATATATGTTGTAAGAAGCTCAAGTACTAGAAGTAGTTCATGGGCTCTTCACAGCAAGCAATCACTTATCAAGCCACATGACAGCAAGTTGTATGATCACAACATCAGTTCAATGCAAAAAGTGGTTTTCTGAAGAAATCATGACAGCTGGCTTATAGATAACTGTACTGCTTTTGCTGTCAACTTTTAAATAATAGGCTATAATACAAAAAAAAAAAACCCTACCAAAAGCTCTTGTAGGAAAAGTGTCTTGAGTGAACTGTTTGATTTCTAATATTTCAATATGAGATTTAACAATTTAACCCTTGAAAACTCAAGAGCCTGCTCAGCTGAAAGATAAAAGAGACAAGAGACTTCATCACGAAACTAAGATATAGAATCATATTTATCTAATGCCTCAGAAGTAAGTGAGGAAAATATACTGCATATTCAGAAATTTTAAAATTTTTGTACTTTGTGTCCATGTCTTCAAAGTATGAGTATATAAGAACATGGTCAGTTCCAAGGGTTTTCCTACTTTTTGTGTTTGCATTAATCTGTATCAAGTTCTTCTTAGAATTTACCCCTCAAAATAAGCAAGGAATTTTCTGTGTTATAACAACTTAGAGGAAGATATGAAACATTGAATCAATGTTTTGTTTTAAATTTTTTATAAACTGAGTAAAGTGTATTCAAAGAAGAAGCAGTGATCCCCAAAGACAGTGCAGGCAATCTTGGTGATTTAGCTGCACCAGTTGAATAACTGCAGTCAAATAAAACTAGAAACATAGAAGGAAAGGGAAAAAGACAGAAACTGAATTATATTTACATGCATATGTGTCCTGGAGTTGCCAGAGTTGCCAGATGTCTATCTCCTCCTTCTGGTAAGTTTGAGGACAGAGATAATTAACTGATTACATTAAAATGGAATGATGAAAGGGAAGTACATCCCAATATTGTCCAACAGAATGATACGGAGAGTTGAAAAACCTCAGCATCTATCACCCTGATGTCTGTGAGAGGATTCATTGCTGAAGTTCAAAACAAAAAGCTAAAATAAGCCAAAGTATAGTGAGAAGAAATAACAAAAGAGACCACCAGCGCTCTGAGGGGTGATCTGAGAATCATCCAAAGGTTCCTAGTTTTGGCCAGAACAGCAGTTTGGAGCTAGAGAATTTCATACAGGTGAAGATGTTCAAAGAGAAGGTTGACCAAAGGCTGTTAAGCATCTCACCCCTTAACTTGGTAATGCATGCAGGCTTTTTTCTATAGTCAGCAAGAAAAGCAAGGCATTTCTGAAAGCTTCCACAGGGCCAGCCTGATATTTTCACCTTTCCCACTGACTTTGTAAAGCAAATCAAGTCATCTCCATGATGAGATGCAGCAGGCCAAGGGACTGGGAAGGAGAAGTTTGGGTTGACTCATCACACACATCTAATGAAACTTCACCTTCCCAGTCCCTTGCCATATTGCCTACATATATTATGAGCTTTTACATAGGTGTTCACCCAGTTTCAAACCCAATACCAAGTCTGAGCTGTCACTGACTTTCCAAAAGCTGAATTCTCTTTTGACAGAATGTGCTTTGGAGCTGGATTTTGAAATAATCACAGACTGACTGTAGTAAGAGCCAAAAGACAGGGGAGCTAAGATTTCAGCTCTTACGGCATCAGAGAATAGAAGCCAAGAGATATTATATCTCAGGGTAACCTTTTCCAGGGGGTATTTTTGGGAAATTTCTCCCTATTCCTGCCTGAGTAGAGCCATGGCACAAGAAAAATGAACAAGCTCACTCAGTTGTAAAAAACAATGAAAAAGGAGACTGGCTGCAGCTGTCATCCAAACATGACTTTAGAATGATGAAGTTTTTATATTATGTCTTTTCTCCTTTTGTATTGAATTTAGCTGAGAGATAGGTATTATTTATTCAACAGGTACAGATATATTTCTCTACATGTGCAATAACACTACTTCAGATTCCCCAAGAAAGCTATGGATATCTCAAGCAAGAGATACCCATATTATCTCTGTGACTGTTGAAACTCAAATTATACCTACATGTTATGTGAGGGATCTGAACCTCTGTTGGTTGAACACCCGTATGAGGCTCATACTGTGTTTCTTATGATTTATCAAATGAGGTCAACAAATACCTACTCGTAGCTCTTGTCATACATCTTTCTTGGAGAGGATTGAGAAGTTCCTCAGAAAAAAAAAAAGCTGATTTCGTTCTGTTCTGGTGGTGAGAATAAATTGCCATAGACAGACTTCTGTTGTCTTCTTTAAGAGAGTGAGCAAGTCTATAAATACATACTTTCTTTCTGATGTTCCTCAGGATGCAAATATTTCAAATAATTTTAGTTCTAAATGTAAATTTATACATGCAGTGTTTGAACACAGTGTTTTCCACTTTGCTGTTTGCATACGTGCAGCTACATTCTATTTCTTCTTTTTGCTACTTATCTTAATCTTAAGCAGTGAAAATATTTGGAAGGTCATCTCTACTCTGGAAGGGACACAAACAGTGTAAACACAGAAGTGAACAAGAATGTTTGAGGGACTGATGGGTGAGGTTTAAAACTAAACAGAGGAAGGGAAAAGTAAAGACTTTAATAACTATCTTAAAGGAGAGAGAGAAAATGAGAAAGAAAATAGAAAGCAGTCTGTAAAGGAAAAAGGGATCCTCACTGGGGTGAGAGAAAGCAAATGACAGGGAAAGGACAACAAAGCAGAACTGACTGAAGTGGGATTTGAAAGGGAAGATTCACATATCTCAAGGTCTCAGCATGTCGGATTTTGTTTGCTGGGTTTTTTTAGTTTTTTAAATGTCTTCACAAGGAAAGGGAGAAATTTTATTTGCAATTTTATCACAAAAGGAAAAGCATGAGCCTTCCAAAACCAATAAGGTGCCTTGAAATGTGTGTTTATTATAATAAAGTAAATATGTGAATGAACCCATCTTGATTTCATTAGTATATATTTGCAATAACAGCAGCAGTAGGTGTAAAAACAGTGGAGATTTTTAGAGGAAGTGGCAAGAAATGTGAGTGATAAATGAAGAACCATTTTTTTTCTAAAAAGGAAAAAGAAAAAGAAATACTCGAAAGAGAGGGGAAAAAATAAAAGATATAAAACCAGAAAAAATGAAATTCAAATATGACACTGGGGGAGGGGGTGGATGAAGATAAAAAATAGAATAAAATTACCTACCAATCATATTTTTAAATTTATGAGTTACATCATCCATCTTAATCTCATCACAATGTCACATCTGAGTGCCTAAAGGCCAGAAAGGGTTTAATTTCACCCCTCCCCCCCAATAGGTAGTTAAGAGATTATGACATCAAGTCATTATTCCTGTTTATCACTTTGCCTCTGCTTTTTCTGTGGCAGCAAAAGAACTGTTTTGCAGTAGAGCATTCAGTGCATGGATCCCAGTTCAGCAATATCAGCTTTGGAAGGCTGCTTTGTCACCCGTTTGTTTATCTGTTTGTTTATCTGTTTGTTTACCTGTACTGGGAAAAGAGACCAGCCAAAGCAAATCTCATGGATCTGTGAGACTTCTCCTCACTTTCCTCTCCTCTCAAAAGCCCAATTAAATCCCACTGTAGCCACTACCCATACTACTGCTCTGTTTTCTGATGATAAAATATCCCTGTCCTTTCACACACAGATAGGCTGAATACCAGAGAAGGGATATGGCCTCTCAATGTGGAGACAAGCCAAGTTCTAGCAATGACAAACCCTCTGACCACTGAAAAGCTTATGAGCATCAGGAGCTCTGGTTTTAAGAGGTCCCATGCTCTTCTCTGATATAATTGATATTATGATTACTTTGTCCAATGTAAAGTTTGAGTCATTGCAAAAACATAGATATTGGGAAGGAGAAATGGCACTTTAAAAATAATAAGTCTTAAAAGTAATATTAACATGAACCTAATTTATATTTCTATTATTTACAGTATTCAAGGCTATTTTCACATAAATTTAGAAACAAAATTATTTTTATTTGGTCTTTATTTTTTTTAATAAACCTTAAGACCCATGTCTCTATGAAGGGTTTGTCTGACAGATTTATATTGAACATTATTTATGGACCTAACTAAGCTACAATGACCTCCCACACAGATTTCCTCAAATGAGGAACAAACAGGAAAAGAAATATTGAGGGGAAGAGGGATTAGCCTTCAGAAGTATTTTGTAACATTGGAGAAACTGTCCTTGTGATATTAATGAAATGAAGGCTGGGTATTATGATAGGAAAGACAATAAATAAACAGAGATAAAAGTAATCCCAGGTTAGAGTCCTATTATAAACTTTTACAGGAGGAAAAACTTTTCTCCAGACCTTGCAGAAAGGTGCAAAGTTGTATTTCAAGAAAAGATAGGTACAGTGTGGTATTTTCATTGACACTTTTTTTACTTTTGAAATTACCCAAAATTATTCAGAATAAATTAGCACCATTGTGCTGTCAGATGTAAGGAAGGTGAAAAGCTTCCTGATTACCACTAGAAAACCAGCAAAAGTGAAGATTGGAGTTTTAGTAGCATTTATAGGAGCATTTGTTCTGGGATCCATGGAGCTGGCAGTGCTCACTTGTGTACCTTGCAGAGAAATAATTACATCATGGAGAACAGCAAACTCTCAGAAAGGGCAAGGAAGACTGCATGGCTAGCAGAGGAGAGACATTATGTTAGACATAGCAGAGCTCATATCCACCACCCCGCTACTGATTTGGTCGGGTAGAGCCTCTGACCAATGCAGGCAAAAGGAAAGATGTGACAAATCAGGCAAGCAGTTGAAACACAGAATGTCTGTGGTAGTTCTTTCTGATTCACATACAGAAAGACTGGTAGAGAGAAATTTGCCAGCTTCATACACATGCTACTGAGATTGCAATCAAAAGTCCCTTAATATCTGCACAGCAAAATACTGCTTTTCCAGGAAACAGAAGTGTGATGAATTCTGACCTGGCAAGCACAATGGCACTAAAAAAAAAAAAAAAAAAAAAAAAAAAAAAAAAAAAGTTGAAGAAGACAAGGTTTGGTTTTCATGCAGCCAGTATGAACAACTGCACTAATACTAATCACCATTTTTCATCATACTTGCGATGATTTTGGTGCTGCCACAGTTTTTGGCCTCATACAAACTGCAGACAGTATTTTCCAACTCATGTTGCCCCTGTTTCATGTAACTTGAAAAGTTCCAGGGGAAATTTATTGATGGATTCAGTCTTATTTTCAATCATCATATAAATACTTCTTAGACAATGAAATCTCAACTATGTTATTTTTGTGATTTTTTGGGGCACAAATAGTAATTGCCAAAACATTCATCAGCTTTATTGATCTGCTTTCTAGAATAAACTAGATGTAGTAAAAATTTTACTGCAATTTTGTGAATGACATTTTTTGTAAAATAATAATGAGAAAACTTTTTTAAATGTACCTGAAAGGGAAGGCTAGCTCTGAAGAGAAAACAGAAGATTATTTTAGTGTGGGATAGGATGAAATCCAAAGAGCCGGGTAGGATCAAATGACAAATAAGGATCTGTATATACTGTGGAAGAAGTCATGAAAATAAATTGAAGCTTGAGGGAAGGATGGAATGGAAAACGACAAAACTAATAATTTATTTACCAATCCAGTCATTTAAAATTCTAATTTATGTACCCATCTATCTCACTCTATGATGTGTGTAACAAAACTTTCATCAATACAATATAAAGACATCAAGTCCTTGAGCTTTGTCCTCCCCCTCCCCTGGAAGCACTGGAGGATATTTTATTAATGATTACTCCTGCCTCAGATCTCCCTCTCCTGAAGGTGAGGAGGCAGTGAAGAAGCTGAGCAAGGGCTGTTATTATCATCTTTGGCTCTGATTCCTTTACTTCAGACTCTCTCTAGAAAAAGGTTTGGAAATACCTGAAGAGAAATGAGCTCACTGGGGAAATTATCAGCTTCAAAAACCCAAATATCACCACCAACCACACCATAATAAAAAAGTCTGAAACAAGCTCATTTCTTTCAGGACACTTTCTTTTCATGATGTTGCCAGCTGGAAGAGCTATTGATGTACAGTTGCTCTAACCTTGGTCTGTGTTGTCAGGGCATGCAGCTGTAGAGCAGAGCAGAGTGCTGCTGTGACATGTGCATGATGGTTCCCTCGAGGGACTTTTGTGTCTCTCTTGATTCAGCACCACAGCACTGGACATCATGGAAGCCTTATTTTTACAGTACATTGTGCTGTGCCTCCAAATACTGTGTTTGTGAGATTAATGACCCTCCCTTCTGCTCTGAACTCACAGTTTACACATGCTAATAATCATATCACTTCATGTCACGCAGGCTTCCTTTTGTGTGTCCTATTATCATATATTTCATTCTCAAAAATATTTTAAGATATCAATTAAAACCTATCAATTATATTCACTCTTTATCTAATATTGTTAGACAGTGATTTCCAAAGCATTTTATAAACTTGTTACTCTGGTGTTTCAAAAACTGAGGCCACTACACTCCAATAATAAGTCTGCTCATTGATTTTCTAGGTGGGACTGAAACTCTCACCCCAGTAATTTATAATCTGGCATTATCTAAACTCCTGAAGAGAAATGTACAGCATAAAAATACTTGAGATGAGCTGAGAACTTTAGAATAGATTTATCAAACACATTATTTGATAAAACACAACAGGTCTTCTTGAATATATTTCACCAACCTCAAGTGAAACTTCATAGTAACATAAAATATTAAAAGAGAACAGCCTTAGAAACAACTCCCAGCTGCTCAGAGCAATAGCAAATCATGACAATAAAGGTAAATCTATGATCAGAATGGTCAACTCAACAAGAGTGAGATTTTCTACAGGTAGTTCTATGTACCTACATCTCTTTACGTTGTAATCACCACCTTGGTAATGCACTTTCAAGAAAACGAAACAAATAAGCATAACACATATTTCAAACAGAAGTATCCATTTTTAAATAGGTATTTAACCACTACATTGTTACAGACATACTGGAATCCTAACACAAATAAACCTCGTTCAGAATGTAATTTGATTATATTAATTGGCTGTATGTTTCCAAATCTTAATGTTCCCTCAGGTTATAATTCTGATAGGTTTTCCAGTTTCAAAGCATTTTCTTTTTCTATGTAACACTAGCTATGACTTGCACATGTTTTTAGTCAAATTTTAATCTTCTCAGGTGAAAAATCCTTTAGCCAAGAGCTGATATTTGTGAGTTCTGTACATTCTTGTCTGTTTTAGTCCCATTTTCTTCCATTCAAGCAGGTCATAAAAATTTCAGCCTTAAACTGATAATCTAAAATCACAAAGCAACCTGAAACTGATTTATTTTTTAAGTACATTGCTTTCATTCAGTACATTTTTATTCTCACTCTATATAAAGTAGCATGGAAGGAGCTGGACTGGTGCACAAGTAAGGCAAAAATGCATGTTATTTCAGATGCTCTGAAATGTTAAGGAGGACTAGTCACAGAAGGCTCTGGAAGATGAAAGTTACCAGTTAAGAAAAAAGACAGTGAAACAATACATAAGAGTCTTGATTTCAGATCTCTTACTGGAGAGTATTTCTCTCAAGCCTGGGGCTTGGAGGCTTATCTTCCAAATGGCACTTAAAATGCAGGCAAAAGTTCCTAAATGCCAGTTTCAGTTTTGAATTGACTATTATCAGGATAATTGAGTGCATAGAAGGATATGCCCCAGCTACAACTAAGGATATTGCAACTTTCACAACATCTTTACTTTCAGAAGTCAACAGTATCAACAGAATTTGAGCTACAAAACTGGAAATATACAGGATTAAGAAAGAAATAATGGATTTAATAGCAGTTAGGTGAACATCTATCATAGCATCCCTGAAAGTATCTGTGTAACATTGCATTGTCTTTCTGTGTTTCCACAGAGAAGTAATTATCAGAGCTGATGTTACCACAGAGAGTACTAGAGGGAAAAAGCAACCTACAAAGTAAAGAACCAGCAAGTAGAGATATGAACTATCCCAGTTCGTGATATGAGCTGTGCTATTTTCTCTGCAGTTCCCTGTTGAGCTGCATAGGTAAGTGCTGGGTGTAATCCATAGCAAAGGAAGAGAAGTCATAGAAGAGATCACCAGCGATCCAAGAAGAAGCCATGGGATCATCCCAGCTATTCTGCGCTTGATTTTCAGCAGCAGCCAGTGGGTGACTTTGATTATTTTTACACAGTAGAGTACATAGAGCCATGTACTGAACCACAAGCTGGCATGGTTCACAAACATCCACACAGCACCAAAGTCTTTGTATACCGACTCCAACTTAAGCACATCTGCAAAGTAGAGACTGTGGATGTGCATCAGGACAGTCACCTGCAAGATGAATCTTGATGTGCTCAGAAAGATCAGGATCATGTCAGCAGAAGAAATTTTTTTGCTTTTGATCCAGTTAATGATATTAACAGTTGTAATAAATCCATTTCCAATAAATCCAACAACAACTTCAATAGCTACAATGCTTATTGAAATTATAAGAACTGGTGGCAACATCTTGCTGCTTTGGTCACTTCTGCCTGATTAGCCTGTGTAGCTGTGCAGGAAGTTGAACAGTTCTGATGGTACCTGACTAGTTCCAGCTCCTGCCTGTTCACCTTATATTTAGGAACAGAAAGATATCTGCAAATGATAGTGGATCTGGAAATGATAGTGAGGAATTATTGATGTTCTTCCTGAATGTGCAAATCAGAGAAAGATTTAATGATTAACCTTTAACATGCATAAGATTTGCCTATGCTTTTCCTTAGGGATGTGAGATAGCCAGCTGTATTAACCTACACATCTTGTGTCCAATTGTTTATATTCTTGTCTTGAGTGACAGAAAGCTCTGTGGCTCTCTGGTAACAGCAGTACCTGACAATGTGGAAGGCAATGCACCATGAAACCCAACAGAAGCAGCAGCATATGTCAGGAGACAAAGAGGTCTTATATTGTAACTAGTATCTTTCAGGCTGTGTTGAAGGTCTATAAAATATAACTAGACCAATCAAATGCAACTGCTTTAATATGTAGAAAATTATACAGCCTCCAGCCCTATCCTAGAGGAGCACTCCAGACAATAAAGTTGTATTTATCCGAGGATTATTGCTACCTTTAGGTGACCACTTCTTAGTGGTCCACCTAAAAGAACACTAATAAAAACCCCACCTTCTGCAGCTGTTTCACTATCTCAGCTTCTACAGAGCTTGTTAGTCTAGACAGTGAATTTAGACCTGTTCTGCATTATAAATTGAAAATGTGTCATCCATCTTCATCCATGACTTTGGCTGATACTGTAGTGAGCACAGTCCAGAACAGTGGTGGGCCCCACTAATCTGCATCCTGCATTAGTGCTTATTTATAAAGAAATATGTCTGGTTTAGAGAACAATGTGTCCTCACCTTCTCAATTCCAGACCCATGAATCCAACCGATGAATATAACATTGGCAAATTTATATTGTCTATATATTTTCTTGAAATAGAGAAATATGAAATACAATGATGAGTTTGACAACAGGGTGAGAAGCAACTGAGATAATTTGGCCACTGCAAAAAAGTCTGGAATTTTTTTGACAGTAAAATATTTACTGTTTTTGTGGGAAAGTTGGTAGTTGTTTCTGGAGTCCATTTCTTAACAGAGTAAAATATTTCAAAATAAAAGATAGACCGAGCTTCTAATCTGGACATGGTAAGAACTGTCAATTGGATTTACTTCTTATCATTATTTTCATGCTTCAAGATTTTGTTGAGTTACTAAGAAGACAATAAGTAATAGTTATTCATTAACCTATTGAAATGAAAAGCTATGAAGATTTAAAATCTTCATAGTTTTTTTTTTCTGTCAGTAGTTTGTTAATATTAAACCTAGATTCCATTTTAGGTTCTTGTAATCTCAAAAACTTTTTCCTTTAAAAAATGAACATGCTTTTGTTATCACAACAATGCAACTTGTAAAAAAATAATTGAGACATATTTACAAAATATCATATATAAGTTTCAGATTTTAAAAACCCAAAAGAATAAAACAAACAAGAAAACAAATAAACAAGTTTAAACTAAGAACACATTGGTGTATTTACTTTTTCTAACATTCATTACCAGTATTCAAGAGTGGAAAAGGCATATCTTACTAAGGAAAAAAATCACAAAGTGTAACTCAATGACTACTGTGTATTTTAAAGCTATATGCCTAGAGCTTCCTGCATACAGAATATGCATTATATAACTATAATAGTCAGTTACTAAAAAAATGTAGGTTTTAAGTTACACAAGGGAACATGAAAATATTACTTTATTTTTATGTACTTATGAAAAAACAGCACTGCAATTATAAAGTGGAAGAATCTAAACCAGAAAATACATTCTAGAAAAGTGCATGACTAAAGTGAATTCTCAGATGTTCCAACAGTTACAAAATTCTGCTCTATCTTCATATCAAAATTGAGAATTTTAAAGAAAACCATAGCTGAGCTTTACCTGCTTATACCATTTTCCTGTAAATGAGGCCCAAAGTGGGAACAATTTACTGAGAACAAAGTAACATTCCTACAAAAGAACATTCCGCCCTTGCGGACTCCCACCAGCGCCTTCAAAAAGTAGCTGCCCCTCAACCTATGCACCCTGGGAGTATTTAATCCTTCTCAACTCAGGTAAAGGAAAGAACCTGTTCCTCAGTGCTCTGTCAGTGACCTCAGTCTAATGAGCCTTGCTCTTAGGAATGGTTTCTAAATTTTCTCTTGCTTTGTGTCTCAGTTCAGGAGTTCCACAATGAACTGCTGTGATCTCGAGGGGTTCTCCAGAGGATGAGTTTACTCATGGATGCTGGTGACATACACCTGCAGGCACCAAAGGTCTGGTTTATGTGTCACAGCAACTTGACCACACCTGACACCAGCTCTAGACTGGAAGTTATCATAGTCTCATCTTCTGTTATGCCAATCCTTGCATGTGCTCGTTCTCCTTCTTCCTCTTTCCTGACCTCACAGATAGGGTTGCCACATTAATGCTCATTAGCAGACCTACTTTTGAGCTACAGAATTAATCTTCATGGTCAGGCCAGATATAACTGTCAGAGGAGACACAAGAGATCCTAAAATATATCAGACTTTCTTGAGCTTAATCTCTGAGAGAGCACTTGTGTGAATTTATAAAAGTAATTGATTTACAAAGTAAAGCAGACCAGAATTTCTTAAAAATTATCACAGGACAATGTTAGCATGACACAAATAAATACTAGAGAGAAGTGTCTGAATTTATACAACAATTTCTCCTGGAACATAAATCTCACTGTGTCCAGAGAAGTCAAGTTCAACTCACAGATCGCACCTTTCCTCCTTTGATTCGTGTATTCCAATTAACAACAGCAATAAATATGCTTCACACAATCTGTGTAAGAGTTTTAATTGTTGAAGTAGTAGAGAAATTTTTGCAGCAGAACAAGCAGTTTCCAAATCTTGTAAAGTACTGCCTGTTCAGCTCATACAGAGGTCCACAATGCACCAATTTGGTGGTATCTGGTTAATCTTTCAGTATTTCACTGTGAGCAAGAAGTCTGTGAATACAATACTGAAAGATCTATTTCTAATATGTTCAGAAAGATGCATGCCTTGGAAATGTCCCTGATGAATCATCCAATTATGGTCACAGTTTCACAATTTTTAGTGAAAAGTAATTTTCTTTGGCTTCATTGAGGATAGAAGAAATTACATGTCCAATAAAACTGGCTTTTTCCTCTCTTAAATTTGTTGCTACTATTAAGACTTTTAGTTTTGGTGTGATGTGACAGGTACTCAGACTGCCACCACCCTACATTATCCTCACTCAGCTCTCACGATGCAGAGTATCATTTGGGGCCGTCATCAACACCAATCAAAATGCAGATCAAATCTAAAAATTGAAGGCTTTATGACGTGATGGCTCCAGCACATTCAGAAAACAAACAAAGAACTAAAACTCAACGTGTTAGAAATGCACAGGTTTCAGGGAGATCTCATAACACCTTTCAGTGTCTAAAGTCACTAAAGAGAGCTGTAGAGGGATTTTTGAAAAGGGTGTGGAGTGATAGGACAAGGGGGAATGGCTTTTAACTGAAATAGGGTAGATATAGTTTAGATGTCAGGAAGAAATTCTTTTCTGTGATGGTAGTGAGGCACTGGAACAGGTTGTCCAGAGAGGCTGGGGCCTCCCCATCCCTGGATGTGCTCAGTGTCAGGCTGTATAGAGTTTTGAGCAGCCTGGTCTACTGGAAGGTGGCCCTGCCCAAGGAAGTGGGGGTTGGAACTAGGTGGTCTTTAAAGTTCATCCCAACCCAAATCATTCTATGATTACATGATAACTCAGTGATAGGATCCTGCAGTCTTCCTCCTGTCTCCTATCTAAAGGCAAAGGAATACCTGTAAAGCTGTAATCCTGGAATTTCATTTTGAGATTATATTCACAGAGAAAAATCATAGAAGAGTTTCAACTTTTTGCTCACATCCTAATGACATTATGACTTCATTCAACAAGTGTTTACCATTTGCTGATGTGATGAATAATGTGTAATTCTACCAAAACTGAATTACAGCATTTGGGAAACAATTCAAGAAACCAAGAATGAACATTACCTGGATCACAAAGATTGAATTTCCTGATGAAAAAGGCATGAGAATAATTTATTATTGTTTGCTCATCCCATGTGATAGAAAAAAAAAAAAAAAGGTTTATTTAGTGTTGGAGGAAGGACACTGCTTTCCAGACAATCATAGTTAATTAAATTCTGGTGGTGTAAGAGGCTACAAGAGCCTCATGACATTTGTTCACCTCTACATCATGAGCTCCTTAGCAAATAAGCTTTTTACAGCCCATAGTAAATTACAGACAACATTTATTGTATCGTAAAGTCCATCTCTGATGGAAACCTCTGCGCACCAGCATAAGACAGTGAAGTACAGCTAGTATTAAGATCCTTATACTAAAATAATTGAATAAAACAAATCATGGAAGAACATGTCTGGCCTACAAAAGAAAATTTGCAAGGATTATATAGGAGAGCCATCAACATCTGTGTTTAACGAACATGGCCAGAATCAGCATTTTGGGTTCTATTAATGGCTGATTGCATCTGTAACACTTTTTTAAATGGTTTATCAACTGTTCCTCACATGTTTGACAAGGTATAGAAGGCTTGTGAACTTCAATAAAATATCCTGTCTGTGGAAAACAGAAATAAATTATGCTGCTGTTTAACACATTTGAGACTTTATATTGTACAAGTAAGTTATGTTGAAAAATATATCAAAAACGAGTGTGAAAGGGTGATAATCTATTTTAACATTAATTTGCAAGTTGTCATGCTGTTGTCATTATTGTACTGGAGATAGTGTTCTGTTAATTTCAGTACCACAAAAATATTTATTTTTTTAAGGAATGACTGTCAAAATGGAAACCCCGACAGACTCAACTGATGAAAAGAGTCCTCTGAAATTCATGCAAGAGGTCAAGAAGATTAAACTGTGTAAAACACATGAAAAGGAAGATGCAACTTTAATTTTAAATAAGTGAGAATGCACACACCCCAAGAGCAACAAGAAGACAATAACAACGAGCTAGTGAGGACTATCAGTTGCTCCTTGCCGTGGTGAAAAGGAGATTAATATAAACTCTCATTAATTTGAGATAGTATTTGTAAAGGTGAGTTTATTATTTATGCCATACAAAGTGTGAAAGGTTTGTAGACCTCCTCTGATCATGCTGTTTCCTGCTATTAAGAGTCAATATGTCCAAAGGAATGGAGTGATTTACTGAGCCAGATTTCTCTACAAATAGAACAAGATTAAAGAAAGACTGTGAATTTGGTTTACTCTATTAAGGAAGATGTTAAAATAGTGCACTAAAAGTTGAAAAATTATAGGACAATTAGCAAGCTTCTGTTTGACAATATCTTCTTCTTGACTGGTCCAGCTTCTCCATGTATTCAGGAGATTTTCTTTTCTTCTTTCCCCTCTTCTAGGGATGCTTTATCTGTCTGGCTTAAACAACTCTTGTTGTTGAAATAGGAATTGGTTTTCACATGTCCTTAACAAGACCAAAAGGTTAGACAGCAGCTTCTGGTTTCTCTTTCCCCAAACCATAGCTGCAAGAACAGGCCTCTTATTTTCCATATCTGTTACATTTTATGGTTAGTGCATGCCTTTCCACATCACTGGGTTTTCCTGCTCACAAAGTTGTCAGGGACTACAGTGAAACTTCTTGCAGTGATCCTTGCGCTAGACTCAGCACTTAAAATTTGTGCTTAGCTTCATCCAAAGAATAAATACACACTTCTTACACAGGTGACAGACTTGTATATTGGAGCATATTTTTTGAGTCAAGTTACTTTATTCTATCTTTTCTTATGCTTCAGATACACTGCCATCACCAGCAGTTATCCATTTCGTGACCCCAGTTTAGAGATAGCATTCTTTAAAGCTGTCTCTATTCATGACAGTCTTTTTAGCATACAGCTGGTCTTAAGATTGCTTGTAGACTACCAACACCTAAAGATAAGCACAATCCTTATAATGGATTTTTGTTACGAGTTGAGTTACTTAATCACAGTTTGTGTAGATAAAGTGCATGAAACAGAACCCATCGTTTTATTTCCACTACCACTCCAGCTCCCTTCCTTCACTATCTATTTATTCTTGTATAATGAAAAAAGTACTAGGAAGTGATAAAAATAACATAATTTAAAAGAAGTTACATATAGAGTGCTGAAAATTGCTTTCAGCTTCTTACAGTGCAGCAGTGGACTGAAGAAAGGAGACATAATGAAGAATTAAATCACTTTCTAAAATGTAAAAAAAAATTACCTAGTGACAATACTTTTTAATGTTCAGGTGAAGTAGTTTCACGTAAACTGCTTCATATATCATTTTCCACTTAAAAGAAATGGTCTTTGATATTCTTTTAAGAACTCTCCTGTAGTCTTTGTAAATGATAATTGAAATTGAGAAAATATAAATCTTTGTTTCCTGTTGCAATGAATCTATCAAATAGAAGCACTCAGTGAAAAATGTTAGGTGATGATATCATTAAAGAATTTAACATCAGGATGCTGCACAGACAACCCCAAATAAATAATATTTTCATTAAAAAATTTTAAGTGCTTACTTTTTCCAACTCTATAGCTTTAATGTAAATGTGCCTTTTAGTACCTGTAAGTATTAAGACCATAAGACCTGTTGCAGGCCGTCACCATTTCCGCACCATTAGCAGTCTCACACTGACTGATGCTGGGTTCACTTGTGTTTGTACAACCAATGTGCCATTTTGAGAGCCAACTGCAATTGAAATCCCTTTGTCAATACTCTGCACCACCTGTGATGCAAATTTAAATTAATCCTGATTTTCGTGGCTTACTAACACTGACTCCAGCAGAGAGAGAATGTTATATGTTTGGAAAAATTCACACTGGAGTACCTCTTCATAGCCAGTATGAAGAAAGCAAAATATATCCTCATAATATTTTTTTTTTTGATGCACACCATCTCAGTTATAGTCTTTGTACAACACTGGGTTTGGGTTTACTCAGGTTTTTTAGTCTGGATTCCCAAACATAAAGAAAATTTAAAAATAAACTCCAGCTCAGTCACTTATTTCGCAGTAAGAAGATATCGCACTGCTGGGAGCATTTGCTTGGGGTAGCACAATACAAGGAAACCCAACACAACTGTGTCCAGGTATTATTTCTCAGTGTCCTATCAGCTTTTTAACTTCACATTAATGAAATGTTACGTTGTGTGATTACTAGAGCTAGGAGTGAATGATGCATGAAATAGGAAGCTGACAAACTCTTGAGAAAGTGCTCAGCACAATGACACATCTGCTTACTCTATTCAAAGACAAAAATTACATTCTTCCCAGGTGACAAGGATATAGACAAATGATGGTCTCTTCCTAGGACTGACTTGGAATATATTCAAAATCACAAAAGTCTTGTGCATTCTTTCTCTATGTTTTAGATTAAAATGCAAAAAACATGAGATCAGTTTATCCAGTCAGAAATTAATTTCTGTTTATGGATGTTTCCTGGGAAAGTTATAGTCCATGCTTCTATAAAGTGAAATACTAACTAAACTCCTAAGTGAGGGAGAATAGACAATTGTAGGATATAATCTGTGGATGCCTAAAAAACTATTACATGAAGAAGATGAATAGGGTTGATGATTTATTTTCTATTCCAGTACATGATATAGGTGGCATCAGATGAAAGAGAAGTTAAAAGCAAACAAAGTAAGGTGGTTTTCCGCATAACACAGAGGGAAGATGTGGAACTCCTTGTCAGAAGATATATCTGCAAGAAAATTCTGCGTGGATTCAAAGGCTGAACAGACAAGCACATAGGAATGAAATCAATTGGGTGTTACTTAAATACATAAAAACCATGTCTGGTTCATATAATTCTTGTAAAAGTTTAATGTCTGGTGGAGTAACAGGCGCAAGTAGAATTTATATTTGCCCAGTTTGTGCAACCTTCCCTTGTCTCTCTGCTGCTATCAAGGAGAGTTAACTGCACAGGCAGAACTTCAGTCTCAAACAATGTGACTGAAATAATGCTAGTGGCTTATCCTGCCTTTTAACAGCTTACAAATTATGATAAGTCATGGTTTTTGTTATGTCCAGCTGAAAAATATAGCCCCAATGCCACATCTATAATTACAGATATAATTATAGCTGTGGAGAAGGGAGGACTTCAGAAGGGACAGTTACTCTGCAAGAAAACCTGGACAGGCTGGAAGAGTGAGCTAATGAGAAGCCTATGAAGTTCAACAAGTATAAGGTCTTGCACCTGGGAAAACATAACCCAGGAATGCAGCGAGGCTGGGATATGTACCTGGAGGGGGAGAAGCTCTGTAGAAAGGGACCAGGAGCTTCTGGTGGACACGAGCTCAATATGAGTGAACAAGGTGCTGCTACAGCTAAGAAAGCCAAGAGGATCCTGGGTTGCATCAAAGAGTACTTCAACAGCAGTGATAAAGAAATCATTACACCACACCTGGAATTTAATTTTTGTCTCCTCTGTACAAAAAAAGTGTGAACAGGCTGGAGAAGGTCCAGAGAAGAGGCAAAATGATGATCAAAGGACTGAAAAGTCTGCCATGTGAGGAAAAGCTGAGAGAACTGGTTTGTTCAGCCTTGAGAAAACAAGAATTAGTGGAGACCTTGTCACCATGATCCAAAATTTAAAGGCTGGCTACAAAGATTTCCTTTGACAAGGAGTGCCATGGAAAAGATGAGAGGTACAAGTTACTCCTGGGGAGATTCTGGTTTACACAAGAGGAACATTTTTCACAGAGAGAAAAATCAGCCATTGGAATAATCTGCCTAGGTAAGTGGTGTATTCCCCAGTGTTGGACACTTTGAAGTTGGGCAGAGTGGTGGGCCATCTTGTCTAGACTTGTGTTTTTGTTTTGCCAAGGAAGGTTGGACCAGATAATCCTTCATGTCTCCTTTCAACCTGGCATTCTATGATTCTATGATGGATTCTATTTATATTAGCAAATGACCGTGACCTGGATCCCAGAAAACCGTTTAATCCCATTGTGCCAAGGGCTGTAAATACATGCTCACCAGTAAGAACAATTTTGTCCCATGTAGCATACGGAGAAAATTAATTCCTACCACAGCTTTATTGGCTTCAGAATGGCCTCCCAAATGAAACAATTTTGCTCGTTCAGAAAGATTCACATTGCTGTTTCATCTCATTGCCCTTCATATCCAGCAATAAAGCAGAAGCTCAAATTCTGATTCAGTTGTATGACTAGCACAGTAAAATACAGTGGAATTATTCTTGGTTTACAGTGTAGTAAACAAGACAATAAAGCTCATTTCAGAAATGGCAATTAGTTATTCACTTCAGCCCCAATTATTGTTTTTATTATAGAACACCTCATTCTTGTTTTAGATCCTATTTCCAGCAATGTTTAACTATTTTGAATTTAGCTTTACTATGCACATCTGTCTAAATTCATCACTTTCACTGGGAAATTAGGAGCTTAAAAAACTCTCCAGGATCTTTGCTGCAGATTTTCTTTTACCAGACTTGAACTTTTAAAGCTTATTATTGCTTGGGATGAGAAGAAAGTAAGAATACCCAAAAAATACTGACAGTTTTTTTCAAATTCTGAATATCAAAACCTGTAATTAGCTTTCATGGCTGGACACATGTGTGCACATAGGTTACACATCAATTATTTATTCATAAAAAGTGGAATAAGAGCACAATTCAGTGATACATCTGAGACTGTGCAATGTCTCCCCATGGCAGAGAATGGTTTATCCTGCTTCTATCAGCTGCTGCTGGTTTGCTTATGCCAGAGCTAGTGCCCAGTGGTCTCCACCATGGGGATTTTTTTCACTGAAGTGACAGAAAATTTATACTCCAAAAGTGTGCGTATTCTGCAAACCTAGCAAATTAAATCGGCTCAGTGAAAGCACAAAAATGAGCACCAGAGGCAGCTCCTATGTGGTGCAGCTGGGAGAAGAGTTGGGCAGGGTCTGGGAGATGAGAGGGCAGAATGGGTCTGCTCTTTACATCCACAGCACATGGACACACAGATGGACACAACTGTACCACACAAATTTGCAAAAAACACACTTCTGGCAGGCTGCAACATAATCCTCATAGTGTTTCATAAACAACTTCAGGCAACAATTAACTATTTTGTCTTAAGGTCCCCTGGGCTCCAGAGAAGGAAGATGCTCTGTGCTATAGATCTGGCCAATCTGCTCTGTGTGGAGACACCAGGTCATTTTGGTTATTTTGCTGTAGGGCCAAGGATCCATCTGTGTGTACTAAGCAGCTTAGACCAATGTGTTCCATTCTGGATGGATTAAAAATAACAGCCTCTGTATGGAAACTTTTAAATGCTGTTTTAAGCCTAACCCTCAGCAGTCTGTTATCCCAGATTAATCTTTCATCTATTCTAGTTACTTCTATTCTCTAATAAAAGTTGGTCAAATATGGGGTCCAAATTTGAAAACTTATTTGTAGAGGTTTTAAAACAGTTTTATTTCACCAATTCAGGAGCTTAATATTGGTTTCAATTAAGCAAACATATATCAGAAGTTACTGAATGCACCTTCTCCCCTTCTTTCTGTCACTCTTAGGCAGACATGGAGTGATTTAAGGGGTAACTTTTCAGTGTGTATTTGAGAGACGGAGATTTGAATCGATTCAAAATTTATGGACTGAGAGCTTCTAGTGTTGTTTTGTGAGACATTAACAGCATTTCTGATTTAAGCTATAGATACAGCAATTCCAGAGGTTTCTTTGAAACCCTGACAGCCAGTATACTATATTTATTTCCCTCTCATCCCCCACTCCCCTTTCTGCACCTTGATTACAGATATGATTCCATCACATCTCCTTCATTCAGGAAAAGCTTGGGTCTGACTTTTATAGTTGGCATTGATTATCAAGTCACAGCAGCTACATGTTCCTCTTGAACTCCTCTCCCTTCTCTGGCTGAGCCAGAAGGTCAGTTAGATGACTAAGGACAGTAAAACCCAATTTGTCATTCTGCTTTGCTTCACCAGGCTGCCTTGTTATTTTTAAGTCTCTCTTCCCTATAGTGGCGTGTTCTTGTCCCCATATTTCACTGCCTCCCAGGGGAGCATCCATCCCCTCATCTGATACCACGTTGCCCCCTAGTGACAAGTTCTCATTCTTCTCTCCATCCAGGTCTTGCAGGCCTGACTTGATTTTCTGCATCATTTCCAGTTATTTGTTTAGGTTTTGTTTTGGTTTGCTTTGGGTTTAGAACACCCCCTTTTTTTTTAGTATCAGAAATAAAAGTTTATTAATTCTTTCTCTTTGTGATATCTAGTTGAGTCAGATTCATTTTGGCTCCAGTCTGCAAGAAGAGCCCAAGTTTTTGTGCTGCTCTCAACCACAAAAATTTATATATGAATTCATCCAGGCAAGACTTCTACCACAGGGTTTAGTTATTAAAGAAATCAGCAGTGGCTTTGCCTCTATCATCATGAAGGCAGATGGGCAATGATACTTGCTAAGTAGGAAATTCATTGGGAAATGGGAGGCATAGCAAGGGCTGGGAAGAAAAGTGCTAATCTAAGTCACTGATAACCTGGAGGCAGAGAGGAGAGTGTTATAAAACCAGCAGAGAGATCTCCTGTGTTTGTGGGAAATGCTGTGTTAGCAGCTGGTTACTATTCTTTCCACATAAAGAATTCTGATTTTATATTAAGGTGGACATTTGAAGTGCTTCCTTCACTCAGGGCTCTGATTCAGCATAATACTACACATTAAGATGTGGTTTTGCTTTGCATCTGCTAGATATAATTTCTGAGCGCACTAGCTTCTAATGAGACCTCCAGAACCCATTTCTCCAGTGCATGCAATCTGTCTAGACTACATAATCCCTAAAAAAAAAAAAAAAAAAGTTATATGGGCTCTGAGCAATCCTTATCTGTCAAAGTTGATAGGAAACCCCGGATGACAGAGAAGCTCATTGACTAAAAGTATTTTGTGATGGTAGCTGGTTATTAAGCACCCCCGAATCAGAGGCAATACCATAAAAAACATTTTACCTTCTTTGTTTAAAGTCAACACTACAAATATAGCAACATGAGATATTTCTTCCAAACTGTTCATTCAGGTAATGAAACAGTATTTTGTCTTGCTTGGCTTGGACTCAGTGTTTTCATTCTGTACTGTAATGTCCTTTTACATCCACTGTGGTACAAAAGCTCTTCATAAGTTGTGAAACTAGTGGGGAGTATTACCAGAAATCAATATGTACATTAACATATCTGTCCTATGCTAGCGAGGAATCTGCATGAGAGAGAGCACATGCATTTCTAAATATTGATCACAATGGTGAGTGAGGTATAGCCAGATTTTCAGGAATAAGCACCAAATATTTTCATGTGATTTATCCAAGAGCAATTAATTCTATCATCTCTACAAAGATAGCTTTCACTAACTCCTACAGAGTTTGGATGGTTGGTTGGCTGTGGCTTTTTTTTTTCCTCACAGTCATCTGGGCAGTCTTCTGGTTTCAGAATCCTAATATACAACTTTATTTTTTCTAAGACAAAAGGACTAATAGCATCCTTGATAAAGATTTGCAACTGAAAACAATGTAGGCTGTTGACTGTTTCTGAATCTCCCTGCTGATTCGATGCATACCATTATTCTCTGTGCCATGATATTTACTGCTGCTCATGAGAGATGCTATATGGGGTTGCCAAAGATGCTATCATGCACTGTTAGAATATCTGCATGGATGTGACCAGACAAATAATTTAACATTTTTCAGTCACCAGACTATAGGTCTTGGAAGAAAACAGTATGGTGGCAACAGCAAAGGAACAATACAAAACAAACAAGCAAAAAAATCCCAGGCCTCTGCCTGGAAGGGAGACAAACATTTTGACAAACACAGGAATTAATTTAGAAGTTTTGCAGAATTGTAGCTTAGGCAGATTTGTTTTCTCAAACAGATTCATCCATCCTTAATCAGCAGCCCCAGCTGTCCCTGCTGGAAAAATCTGCATCTCTTTTTCTGCTTGTTGCTGGCTGTGCTGAACTGGCATTTCTGAAAGTAATTATCCCACAAAGTGTAGCTGAACACTCAGAAATACCAAGAATTGCTAATTCTGTGCCAGCTATGCTGGTTCACCTATTTGAAAATGCCAGTTCAGCTCAGCAAGAGAACCAAGAGTCATGGGGTGACAAGGGAAGCCAGGACTTTACTAACAGGGACAAGTTATTCAGCAGCTGATTGGGAAAGAGATGCCTGGCTGCTTATGAAATACAGATTCAAGACACTCTCTCAGTCTATACATTAGAGAAGTGCAACATAAAAGAAAGTAAACTTTGTATGTGTGTGTGTGTCTGTGTGTGTGTCTGTGCATGGACACACTTGATCAAACTGGGGAAGGGTCTGGAGCATGAGTCATATGAGGAGTGGCTGAGGGAGCTGGGGGTGTTTATCCTGGAGAAAAATGGGCTCAAGCAATACCTTATCACTCTCTAAGCTACATGAAAGGAGGCTGTAGCCAGCTGGGGGCCAGCCCCTTCTTCCAGGTAACAAGCAAGAGAATGAGAAGAAATGGCCTCAAATTTTACCAGAGGAGTTTTAGATGGGACATTAGGAAAGGGTTTTCTAGTCTTGAGACAGGGTGTCCAGGGAAGTGGTATTATCACTGTCCCTGGAAGCATTCAAAAGGGGTGTAGGTGTGGTGTTTAGGGACGTGGTTTAGTGGTTGACCTGGCAATGCTGGGTTAATGGTTGGACTCAAAGATGTTAGAGGTCTTCTCCAACCTAAATGACTGAATGATTCTAGGTAACACAGCACTAAGCTGTTGAGAAATTAATGCTCTTATTTACTGCAAATAATTTTTGTGGTAATATTCTATTGTTTCTTGAAATAAAATTTGATTTTAAATCAGCAGCCTTAATTGTGTTCTACCTGTAGTTTAGAAGCAGTGATATACTGTAGTAAGAAAGTAGTTTATGATGCTGAAATCAAGTTTCAGTAGGCAAATACTTTCAATCACGTTGCAGCTCAGAAATAAAATGGTATCATTTGCTCTTATTATTGTTTAAGCGTGATCTGCACAGCAATTATCACCTCACAGACACTCATGCACCACATTGTCAAATTTGCATGAGAGCAACAGCTGTCAAACAGTAATTGCAAGGGAGTACCAGGGTGAAAAGAGGCAGCTATGAATTCTCTTTGGCAAAATTACGGAATTCATCAGAATTAGCTTCTGCATGACCAAATGGGATAGAATCACATCTATGGCATGAGGGTCCTCCAAGTACACAAAAGTTAGTATTAATTAAAATGCTTATTTCCCATCTGTACTTTGCAAACCACGTCTACCCAGTCTGCTCTGTGTGTGCACTCCAGCAGAAAGTTTGCAATCCAGGTGTTTCCATTAAGATCCTCTCTTTCAGTAACAAGATATGGCACACAAAGAACAGTCACAGCTGGGAGCTGGGGAGAGCATCACTCTGGATGCAAGGAGTGTTTGTGTGCCTCCAGGCCAGTTATGTGGTGAATCAGGTAAAACACCTCAAGGGCCACTGAACTCTTGGCAGTGACCAAGGGGATGCCCTGAATATATGATCAGTGACCGAGGACACCCTCGGTGACACCACAAAAGCAGAGATTGTGACAAAGCAAACAAAGTATGTACAAATAGGTCCTTACAGCCAGTCCCTGACATTCAGCACCTGTGCTGGTGACTTCAATGAAATAACCAATGCGGCCAGATGGGCATGGACTTCCTTCATCACACCTTTAGCCCATAAACATTTATTTAATTTATTCACTCACAGTTTAGGTACCTTTGTTAAAATTCATCGTTGACATCAGGCCTCAATGGAAATATTGGTTTTGGTTTTGGAGGTTTTTTTGGTTTTTTTTTTTTTTGATTGGAGTTATTTCTGGGGGGTGGAAGGTTTGCTGGTTTTTGGTTTTTGTTGTTTTAGTCTGGTTTTAATTTTGCATTGCTTATAATGCGTACATGCTTATAATACCTACAGTTTAGTGTGGTTTGTGATTTAAATAAGGCATTAAAATAAAGCACCCTAAAATTATGAGGTAAAAGGCAACAACTTAAAATAGATACCTAAAATGTTGAAGTTTCTCCAGTAATCCTTTTACAATAAATACTGCATCTGTTATTGTCTCATTATGCTTATTGAATACCTTTTTATTCCTGTTTATTTTCTCATTATAATTCCATACAACTCTTCTTTATAATTCTACTCTATTATGTGTATTATTATCTTCTAGTAAGATAGATTTATAATAACAATTTTTAAATCATTAGTAGTCCATACTACCCTGAGGACCAGCAGCTGAAATCTCTACTTAAGCCTGACTGCAGGCACCATGAGGAAAAACCATGATCTTTGTGCTCAGGCCAAGCTGTCACAATAAGTCCCAAGAAAACTTGTTTTGTCTTTATTATTATTTTCTTCATACAGCTAACTGTGATCCTTGCTGCCAAAGGCTGCATCACAGCTCTAGGAAGACCTGGGATGATGGGTATCTGTGCCAGCTATGAATGATACATACGAGACGAGTGAGGTTGTTCCATGAGCAGCATTAAAGGGGGTTTTGATCATCTGATCAAGGAGGGCTGTTAATAGACATAGGCTTTAATGAAGCGAATTTAGAGTTTTGTTCCTTCCTGAATGGAAGTGAGTTGCTGTATGTAGGGCAGGGCTGTTTATAACATAGTGCACTGCTTCAGTTGTCATTTTTCACTGTGTGCAGAGGGGCTTCAAAAGAGTGAAAAAAATGCTTGCAAATATAGTTTAAGGGGGTTTTTTTAAACTTTGAGGGACCTGTCTGGTTTAGATGCTTAGGTAGAAATCAGAATTCTGTGATTCTACAATGTAAACATTAGTCTTTAATTTTGATAGGTTATAGTTTTACATTGACTTCAGCCACTGCAAGTAAGAGACTGTCATGACATGTGAGCTCCATTTAAGCACCTAAGACTTCCAAGACGAAGCAATCTCATCTCTGCCAGTCATCTAGGTCAAGAGAGCTGACTGGTTTTTGTGCTTGACCTCTATAATATGTTGAAGGAATTGGACACTACAAATGCCAGCCTCTCCCTGCTGACTAAAGGAGAAGGTTGTAGTGACCAGTGTAGAGAGCATAGACAGAGCTGTCACATTTAGTCACCTTTGATCTCAGAGTGCATGAACCTGTCTGTGAATACAACCAGGAGAGATGGGTATCAGAGTGAGTGGTGTGATTTCCAGAGATGATTACTGTACCATGTTCCAGTGTCCCTAAGATGTCTGCCACAGCCTTGCTTGGATTCAGAGAAGGGACATGCAGGGGACAATTTGTCCATGCACATGCAGAGAGCCTTAATGTTCCAGAGGAAACACACATCCAAGCTTCTTATGTCAGTTGCATTGATTAACAAGTTACATAAACCCTGCCTTTCTCATTCAACTTGAATCCTGCAACACAAAGAATAATGCAATCAGGCTCCATGAAAGAAACCCATGTTAATTGCCTCACACAGGCCTTCATTTTGCTCCATAATATCAGGATTGTGCATGCAGCACAATGTGCTAGGTCTGTCTCGGTCCATGCATGAATTATCCAGAGTACTTTGGCTGCCTTAGCACTGTTCTGCCAAAGTTAATGCCTGTGGGAGCAATTGTTTGGAAAAACGAAGCATGAAAACCAGTTTTGTTTTTAACGTAGCAGAAAATAATTCTAAAAAGTGAACACCACAAACTCCATATTCAAAATGGAGACCTAGACTATCAAATAAAAGAACAGAAAAATTATTTGGACACCAGGATTAAAATAAAAACCAGTGAATTCCCATACTGAATATAAGCTCTTTCATTGTAGCAGAGCTTACTTTGATATTAAAGTGTCTTCAGGTCATGCATGTCAGAATTAAATTAAACAAAAAACCTACCCAAACACAGATTAATATCCATTTTTGGAATGACCTTTTAAAATCTTTGCATGTTATTTCCACTTCTAGAGAGCCAGAAGAACATGGAATATTTTAGAAATCTCAGTGGATAACCAGATGAAAACAAAAACAGTGAAGACAAAAAAAAGTGTCTTTACCAAGTACCTAGTAATTTGGGGTGTTCAGAAAGGGCTAGCAGCAAAATGCCCCTTTACTGAGAAGCAGTCCCATCACGGAGGAGAAATCTGCTGAAATTCTGTGAGACGTTCAGCATGTCCATTTGCACCTGCAGACCCTAAGCCCTGCCAGCTTACAGTACATTTACGTCTAGTGTGCCAGACAGCAAGAAAATGGAATCAGTTTTACTTTAAAGGTGAAAAAGTGAATTCTGGATAATATCCCTGTGAGTGGAGCAATAAATGTGTGCTGAGTTAGCAACAGATGCCAGTTCCTTAAATATTGACTCTAGATTTAAACATCTGCTTATGTGCACATAACTGGAGTTTCTCTGAAGCTAAAGCCTTTGGATTTAGTTTGAAGGTCCAGTCCCTTTATCTAAAGCACAAATAAACCAAACCTTAATGGCCTATTACTGACTGTGTACTTAGCCTGGATCAGCTCCAGAATTTGCTTATCTTGTTATTGTGGCCAAAATAAAGTGTGAATACAAACCTTACAGTAATTCATTATGGATACATTCCAGGTTCTCCTGAAGTCTCTGTCTCTCTTTCTGACAGAATTTCACTAGTCCTAGATCAGCATTTAAGACAAATACAATAAAAACAAAGCAGGAGAAATAATTTCTTACATTTCTAGGGTTTGTAAATAATTTGGGCAAGTTGTCATTTTTCAGTGAACCTTTTTCATTTATAGTACTCCTGGCCGTCTCTCTTGGTGAGAAAACAGATGTTCAACATAAGTTACAAATGGGAGATTGTTCAACATAAGTTACAAATGAGATTCAAGTTTATCCTATAGTTATAATTGTGATGAAGACGTGTATGCAGGCTGCGCCTGTGCATAAAACCAGTTAATTATCTCACTGATGTCACAACAAGCAATTTGAACATTGGACCAACTTGATACAGGGTGGTGGACTGAACCTTTAGCCACTGTCTTCACCAAGGAAGTGAGTAACTGTTAGAGAAGCCCTTAGTTAATGCAAACAGTAATAACAAATCCCCTTAGCAGCTCATGTCTGTGTCAACCACTTTCTCTCCATTGCGTTGATTCACATCCCAGGTAAAGAAACTGCCATCCCAGAGGGTGTTCCTACTCCAGAGTTAACCAACCTGTACATTGGCAGGATTCTTGTAAATATTAAATAGGAACTTCTAAAAGTGCAGAAATCATAATGCAGAATAGTCTTTTGGGCATCACTGAGATCATTAGGAGCTGGTGGCAGATAGTTTAAAATAATTGACAGCAATGGAAGCACTTTGTGATGAAATGAACATGCAGAACTTCAGGCCAGCTAGATGTAGGAAGTCAGCAGAATATTTTGAGGAGTCCTGTCCAATGCTGCTGGAGATACCATTAAAACAAATACCCTCATCACCACCCAGATAGTGGCTGGCCCTCCTAATCAAGAGATTTTATTCCTCATACAGGCATTATCCTTTGTAAACATCCCAATACATTAAGGACTTTTTAGCAATGTTCTCTCCATTAACATCTTTACAACACCTAAACAAAGTCACATTTGTCTTGATGTGCATGTCTTCAATATGCTTCACGCACAGATTCATCAGTCTGTGCTCAGTCATGTAGGCAGTTATATTTTGCTTGCTCCGTAGTGTTTCTTTTACAGAAATCCATACAAAAGCTGAGGTGAAGTGCAACAATCTCTCTCAGCCAGCCTTGCTGTGAAATCAAAAGCAGAGGCCCAGAAGAGTTTGTGATTGGCTTTCATTCTCTCTGTTTTTGAGTACATGGGGTATCTTTTCATTCGTTAGTCACCAATTGCTTTGAGTAACTTATCATGCTTTCAAAAAAAGAATTAACTTCAGCATTGCTATAGAGAATTAGAAAAAAGTCAAGGTGGAGGAATATGCTTGAGTAATAATAGCCTTTTCAGATGACATTTACAAGCCTCCAGACTTGCAAAAGAAAGAGTAAAATGGTGGGTTACTACTATTACTACTGTAACCCAGGACTAAAGTGTTTAAGTGGACAGTTCATTGTTGGTTAAAACTGAATTAGAAGATGGCCTTTTTTAAACACCAGAAGAAAAATGGAGGCTTTATTTTTATCAATTTCTTTTGGTCAATTTTATCTTGAACTGAATTATCTAATTTAATATGAATCTGTTGTATTCTAAATTAACTGATTTTCTTAGTAATTTGCTTCACGAGAAATGTTTTAGTGACTTTTAACAGAAGTTTTATTACGTCCATAATTACTCCAAAGAGCAGACTTGATGGAAATATTGCAAAGCATAAGTGACCATGTGCAAGATCTACAGTGAATAAGAGCCTCTAATCCATGCAAGATTGATCCAAATCCTTTTTCTGTGTTCAATATTATGTGTAGGTTTTTTTCTGATTTTTAGCTAATTGGGACTCATTAACAAATCTTTGCCTGGGGAGTCTATTTACTGTTCATCATTGTGTGTTTTATAGAATCGTGTAAAGCAAGCCAAAGTTTTCCTATAAGGGAAATGCACATCATTAATACAACAGGCGTCCACAGGATATTGTTCACAGAAGATGTACAAATTAAATGCCATAAATGTTAAATAATTAACAAGGGAAAACAATGGCCTCGATTTTTTTTTTCTCAGCCTTCTTTCAGATGCTGGTAAGAGGCAGGCAATGAATTCAATGAATAAAAGACCCATTTAGAAAATGTCTTGGCACCCACCATCTTGATGTTATAACTGGGAGAAATCAATGCAGAGGTATAAAAAAGGACAATTAGATAAGGGACAAGCAACCTTTTTTTTCTATAACTACAAAAAATGAGGTTATATTGGAACTAATTAGAACTTCTGAAAACAGTTGCAACCTTGCTGCTGTCTGATACACAGAACACCAACTCCCTGTTTGATAATTAATACTGCTTTCCCAATCTCTTGGAAGAAAATCACACAAAGTACCTTTTGTTTCATGCATGTCAGAAATAAAAAATGTGCCAGTTATGCTGGTTTAATGATAATTTCCCCAGCCCTTTTGCATGGTAGTGCTTCTTTGATTAGGACTCTAACTGCAGCAAAAGGCAAACTCTTGAACCCTCATTTTTTCATGGAAGTGGGCGAGAAACAGTGTGTGCCATCATCTCCCCTGGCCTGGCCAGTATGGATGGCTGTATGGAAGGGAGGGTTGTAGTTCCACATAACAATTCTTCTCCAGTTTCTGACTACCAGAATGCTGATGCCAAGATGATCTGCACCATTAAGATGCAGTAACATTTGACATTACCCCTGGGATAAAGCCACATGACCTCACTCTCTTCTCTAGATTGTAATTCAAGGCATAAGGTCCCCAAATATTTGTGATTTCGGAGTTTAAAAGCACACATTGCAAAATGTAGCCCAGCTTCAGGACCAGTGGCAGCACAGCCATAGCAGTGTTGTGTCTTGAGTATTAAATATGATGTGAAGGCCAGAGTCCTTTGGCACATGCACAACATGCTGGGATGGCTGTTCCTTGTCCGCTCCTTAGGGATAGCTCTTGATATTTGTACAGCTTTGGGCTGCTCCCTGCTCCCTGCTAAAGCAATCCATTCAGAGTTCAGAGCTGTGGGTTTCAATCTGATGTCTAGATATGTGCTTAACCTACAATACATAAAAATTTAATATAAAATACCTCTAGGGCAATGGGCATTAATATTATGACACCAGTGCTATATTTCCTCTGAATTCCAACTACCTGAAAAAAAAACTTCAAAACAATTGCTACGTGCATTCACTGATATACGTAGAAACACAACATTATGTATAAATATAATATGACTGAATATATATAAGCAGAATACAGACTTGTATTCTTTTTTTAAGAATTTTAGTGTATTTATATGATGTGCTTAGGGAGGTCTTGCTAAAGAGAGTCCCAAAGAATATTCAGTCAATCTAGAAATTTACTGGTTTTAAATATGTGACACTTTATATAATTTTAGGTGGGACTGCCTAGTAGCCACATACATATACATTTACTTATTTATTTTAAGAAGAAGAAGAAGCTTACTGAGAACATGTGGATACATAAATAGGAATTTGCAGTACAGCCTGCACATGGAAGTGGGTACAAAGAGTTTCCTATAGTTCAAACCACTGTAGGTGATGACAAGTGTCATCTGTGTATGTGGAGATTTTCTGCATCCACGTCTGTTTGATCCACTCTTTATTCCCTCATGAGACTGAGTTTATGGACACAGCCGTATCTGTCTTCCATCTATGGCCCCTGGGTGTGATTTCATGAAGTGTTCTCCATGTCACAGGTTGGATGCTCAGATTGTTCTCTGAGGACAGGATTAAGACCCAGCTGAATTTTTCAGCCTGTGAGCAATTTCTATAAAAGAATTGGCTTTCAAAATAAATTATGGTTGTATGTTAGAGAAACAGAGTTAGCTCCTATCTGGCCTGCCTATATATTGACATAGTCTCTCTGGGTATTTCTCCTGGGTTAATTTGCACTATGTGTGCAAAACATCAAGATAGATATTGCAAGTGAGAGGTACATTATATCTAGGAAGAGACAGGAAACTTGATTATGATGGAGAAGGAAGTACTTACAAGGGTGAAAAAGAAAATCTGCATCTAAAAGTTATAAAATGCTAATATGGAAGTTTGACCTTCTGATTTAGGAACCTAATATTTTTTCTCAAAATCAATGATGAAAAAATACTAAAAGAGCTTTCTTACCCTATCAATTCATACATATAAAAGTATAGGGTACTTTTACATTGTTAAATTGTTTAGGGCAGGGACTCTTTTAGCTGTAAGACCTGCTTCATAGACTGGCCTCATAGCCTCATCCACAGCACATGACATTTGGCCTGAATCTCCTCTGAGCTCATCTTGTGGGATTGTAAAAACTGTTTGAAACAATCTGAGAGTTTCTCTGGAGCCCGTATGGCTGAGATTTCTGTAATATGGGCCTGGGGCTGTGCATTGTGTGTTCTGAGGAGGTTGAATTAGATGACCCACAGATAATTCCAGTCTGAATTGTCATAGGATCTATGAGGTTTTTTAGAATGACCTTGGGAGGATGAATGAAAACAAATTTGGAGAAGGGGGGTTTTGTTGTGGTTTTTCTTTTCCAGCTTACTTTTGGATATGATTGCTGGTGCATCCATGAATAATGTCTTTGCATTGTCTTGGACTGGCTGGTAGGCAATTCTGTGCCAGAGAGCACTAATAATGTGTACTAGAGCTAATTAGCAATGTTTGAGCTACCATTTTTGCTCTTTACTTAGACAGTACATTCATGCATGGAAACTACTTTCTTGCTTAGATTAGAAAAAAAAAAAAGAAAAAAATCCATCAGTATAAATAAAACTCTTCTCTGTGTAATGTTCTTGGTGAAATGTAAACTTTATAACATCAAAAGAGGCAAGATAATCTAATGGCTCTTTCTAGACTGCAATACAATGAAAATATTAAAGGAAAATTTAATATACAGAATGTGCAAAGTTCCTAAAAGCATTTTAGTGTATTACTTTGTTCTCATGACACTGAACACACTTCCAGGTCTTTGATGACCACAGATTTTAGGTACTTCAAAGAAAAACAGCTTATTGTTATCATCTTTTTCATCCTGTCTTATTTTCATTTATTCTTTCTTAATTTTTTTTTTGTTTGTTTAAATCAATGTATTTTTCTTTCTACCAGTGTGTGCCAAAAGATGGCACCTTTGTCTAAAAGGAAGATGAGGTACAAGAGAAGAGAAGATGCCATTGAAAAATCTGCCATGAGCCACACAGAAGACAGAAATATTCTACAGATTTTTTTGCTTATCTGTAACAAAATAGGAAAGAAGAGTTATCTATTTAAAGGATAAAAAAGAAAGTTTCTTAATTCTGAGAAAAGAGCATGAATATTTTCAACACAGTCAGCTGATTTACAAGCAAGAGTCCCAAGAGGACTAGTTGAAGGAGATTTCTGAAACAAAATTCTTATTTTGTAGTGGTATACTGGTAACACTGAATTGGCAAACCAGTTGTGCCGATTTGGACAAACTTGGAGGAAAATATCCCCTGATAGGAGGCAGGTTACAAGTATCCCTCCCCCACCAGGTTTGGGAAAAAAAAGAAATTTTCCTTGGAAGAAAGTGAAAGAGATAAAAACTATTTATTTAACAAACACACAGGAAAAGGATGATAATGATAAATAATAAAATCTCTTGCTGTGGAGAGAAACTTGGGAAAATTTCAGAGTCCTTCAGTAGGTGTAGTCTCTCTCCTCCTCCTTGGATCTGGGTTGTGGGTCCACCTCCGGGGCCTCAGTCGAAAATTCTCTGATGTTCTGATATTGAAACCGTCCAGAAGAGAAGAAGGGAAAAAACAAAGTCCCAGGAAAACAAAGTTCAACTCTCCATCTCTCTCCAGAGAAAGGGAGCCGAAAGCTGGCTGAAAAGCACGAAGGGCGCTTCCTCAGCACTTGCTGCTGCAGAAGCAGAGGAGTGTGTATCTGTGTCCTTGAACAACCATTTTGAAAAGTTTGCTTGGTTTTTTTCCTCTCCCCCCCTCTCAGGCTCAGTTTAAAGGCACAGAAAGGCACAAAATTAATTTCTGGGCATAGAGCAGCGATAGAGGATACACATCATAAAGTCACCCCAAGACACCAGTAAATTGAAAATACCTCTAGGGATTGATAATAATCAACATAATTACTTTGTCTGAAGAGAAGTAAATTATGGAAATACAAACTTACTTAATTGGTATAAATATAGTGAATAAAGTCGTGCTTAATTCAGGATTCTACCAATAAAGAACGAAAGATATAAAAAAACCTTAATTCTTGTGATCATTATAAGCAGAACCTTTCATGGGGGAGAGGTTTTTTTGCCACAATCTCTTAGATAGCTGGAAGCCATTTTGATATTCTTTACTTCAGTGTCTCTGCAGCTTTCAATTAATATCATATGACATATATATCTAAAAATTTAAAAATAACCCAGACTGTATTATGCTTTAGAAAATTACCACATAATAGATCACATTGTGTATTCAAACTTTGTAATAATTCTCACTTCCACTTGTCAAATGTAACTCTGACAGAATGGGTTTTCTTAAAGGTATACCAAGACAATTTTAGAAGATCTAAACAGCTGGGATGTAATCCAACCGTGCAGAATGTTTTGTGTCAACAGTCCATCAACAGAAGATCTTTACTGATGACATATGTAGGGGTTTTAAATCTCTGTAAAACAATTGAAAGAATTGCAGATGGCTGTTCCAGCATAAATTAATATATTCCCAGATCAGAAAAATTAGCTTAATTTACATACATGAATAGGAACCAAAAAAAAAAAAAAAGCTGTGGAGTTGGGAAATAAATGTATTTATAGGGGTTCTATCTAAAACATGCAGTGCACAGTGGTAGGAAGTTTAAGTTAAAAAACCCAACTTTTGCCATAAAGCACAATTTTTTATCAACATGGGAAGATACTTGCTGTGGGTAGATACTGAACTTGTTTTCAACTAGCAACCTTATACTGAAAGAATCTATCTTTTGCTACACATGCTGTAACTTGGGTTCTTCATAGCACTTCTTTCAAAAATCTGTGAAATTCTACATGGATTTGTAAAGATTGCAGCTGCCCATTCTTACCTTTTACTTCTCACACTGCCTTTATGAAAATACAAATTATCTTTATACTGCCCGCTCCCAGAGATGCACACAAAGTTCAGACTCTTTACCAGATCCTGCTGCTGTTGGTTAGATTTCATAGAACCACAGAATGATTTGGTTTGAAAGGGACCTGGAAAATCATCCAGGTGAACCCCCGAAGTATTTATTCTACACTTTGTGGTATTTATTCTAGACTGTGGTTAACAGGGATTGAGAGGAATAGAAGCATCCAGTGTTGGTTGTTGAGGATGGAATGGAGCTGGGGTTTGCTTAGTTCTGTTTATTTTAACAAAAGCAAAACAAAACAAAAAAACCAAAACAAAACAATGACTTCTTTCATCTATGAATATGTCTTGTGTTAATGCTTTTGGTCAGAATAACAGCCTCATCTGGGATAAGGAAGGATCTTCATCCTGATCAAAATACCCAAAACCCTAAATATTTTTGTTACAGGGAACTATTCTTGCTAGGAGCTGCTGATATCTTTGACATTATTAACTCCCTAACCATCAGGGAAATTTCAGAGCAGGAACTGATTGAAATGTGTTCAAGCAAATCCTTCTAGAGCCAGAAATCATACAATACCTTTCATAAATTCATCAGGCTCTATCTTCAAAGTTGTTGTGTCTTGTGACACTTTTAGTGCCACTAGACTACAAAAAAAATTTTTTGAAGAAACCATAGTTAGAATCAAAGAATAACAGAAAAGTCAAAGTTGGGCTGGATATTTAGAGGTCATTTAATTCAAATCCTGGTCAAAGTCAATGAGATCAGGTTGCTCAGATCTCTGTCTAGTCAGGCTTTGACTATTTCAAGGATTAAGATTCCGCTGTCTTTCACAGCCACTGTTCAAATATTTGAACATCATCATAATGAAAAAAAAAATCTTTATATAGTTTGATACATCTTTCTTGAATACATATCATCCGAGCTGTACTCTCTTCTTGACATGAAAACTCTTTGGATTCATGCACAATGAGTCTTGTGAAATCTGTGTTAAAAATTACTTGTATGTCCTAAGAAGATGTTTGACTTTTTCACAGTTGGATCATATTGCAAATTAAATAGTCTTTCATTGATGAACTCCTGTGACCAAGGCTCTTCTCTTCCAGTTTTTTCTAACTAATGTATTCCTAGATGATAGTGGACAGTTTTGAAACCATGCTTCCAAACTTATTTTATACTATCCCCTTGCACTTTATGAATTTCATCCTGTTCCTATTACCTCTGATCTCAAGGTCACTTAGCTCCTTCACTATGATGAGCCAATACTCTTCTGTCCTCCAAATGATGCTTCCCAATTTTACTTCTATGCCAAGGTCATAAATAAAACTATTAAACATGACTGTTCCCAAAATTGATTTTTGAGAAATTTCAGTATTATCCTCCTTCTAGGCTAACATTTCCCTTTCAGTTGAACTTGTTATAAACTCCCCACTTTTATAGTTCCTGCACTAAGCAATATCACCTTGATCTTAAATAAGTGTTAAATCTGTTTCCAAGCCAAATTATTTTCTGGTTTTAGCAGAACATTTCTTCTGCTTATTAATTAATTTTCAGTAAAAGCCATCCACTGTGATAGCTAGCCTGATATAATCTACCTCTTCAAATTGCTAATTTCACATCACCTCTTTTTTTTCTATGCAATGCCAGTCACTACTCCTTCAAAATGATTAAATTGGTGGCTCGTAGGCTTTGTATTATCTTAGCTCATTATATTATGCAAAATCTGCAATTAAAGAAAAAATTCAATAGTTTGAGACCTTCGTGGTGAAGAGTCCTTGAATGGAATAGAAGCATCAAATGTTGGGACTCAATACGTAGATATTCAATATATCAGAAACAGAAACTACTGGTTTAGGCTTCCAGTCTAAACCTTGTGAAAGTGTGAAAGAAAAGTAAAGAAAGAATTTGGAAATATTCTAAAGATATAGTTAAGGCTTCTTATGCAAAACCATATAGAAGAAGGTTTTTTCTGCCTTCTGAAAACTTTATTTGCATATTTGCAGGTATTGGTACCTGAGCTCATTTCAAAGAAAAAAAAAAAAAACAAACTGAAAGAAAACTTCTTTATAAAATGTTCTGTTTGGTTTTAGCTTTAAATGCTTCCTAATCATTCTGTATTCCAGATTCAGAGCATATCCACACTTGCACAGCTCAGCAAAATAAACCTGCCAAAATACAGTCACAAAATATTTGAACAAAGACAAAATACCTCCCTTTTGCATTTTCTCTGTTTCAGAAAATTGATTAATGTCAGTTGAACAGAATCACTGTTAGATGAGTGAGCAAAGGGACTGTGTTTCTCTTACACTTTCCAGACCATTCCTTTGTAAGGTTGACATGTTAACATTTTGTCCCAGTTTATTGTACATACTGTTATCATTCCCTGCTGGATTTTCAAGATCAAGAGGTACAAACATAAAAGGAAAGGAAGCACTTTGTCTTGCCACATCTATGCCTTTGTTTCTTATGTTCGAGTACAGCAAAGTGAGTAAGAAACACAAGATGAACCATCTAATTATTTTTCCTTTAATTCTGGTTGTAAAATTTCTGTTATCAGATTTCAAGGCAATTTCAAAAAAGTAACTCTGGTCTTGGAATTATGTATGCTTAACTTTAAACTGATTTCCAGTGAAGCCAGCAGAGTTACTTAGAATACTTTGGACTAAGTGAGTGTGTGTGTTTCTCTGTGAGATCTGTACAGGAAGGAGTTAAAATGTCTTTGGTGTAGAATTCCTGTTGACTAAATTGCCTATTAAATCAACAACATTGCTCATGCTATTGTTACACCTAATGACCTACATGCATAGTCAGTGTAAATTTAGTTACAGACACGTTTTCTTCCAAAATACTCCAATCTGTGATTAAGAATGTGCTCTTTTGCTATGTCACTAATCACAGTCTGAGTCTATTTCTGGTTAGTTAACTCATACAAATAATTAAACTACATAAACTCCACAGCAGGCAGAAGCTGCCATGCATACATACAGAATACATACAGCCTGGCCTTCAGTGCTATGAAAGTACATGAAATGTAAATCTGATCTACATCCCAAGAACAAATAAATACGGACCTACCCACACACTGAAGTAGATATGGTGCAGATTACTCCTGAGAGGCTGTGAATACAAGAGCTGGAATTTGCTGTTTGAACATTTAAATACTATACTCACTTTCTCACATATTCTGCTATTAAACTCTCATGCCCAGAACAGTCCTGCAAAGGGAACTGAGATAGCCTTTTGAATTTGAAGAATATTCTCTCCCCATATCATCTCTAAAACACACCCTCATCTCCATCACCTATTTTTCCATTCAGTCCTCTTTTTTTTCTTTGACCAAAGCCGGGGCAGGAGCTGCTTCCCGCATCCCTTTCTTG
The DNA here is from genome assembly GCF_017639235.1 of Corvus kubaryi. Lineage (NCBI taxonomy): Eukaryota > Metazoa > Chordata > Aves > Passeriformes > Corvidae > Corvus > Corvus kubaryi. Next base: position 4,825,843 of record NW_024581077.1, on the reverse strand, counting down.
TAAGAGGTGTGTTTTGCTTCACTTCTCACCAAAGGAAAACGGGGGAGAGAGAGAGAGACAATTTCAAGGAGATAATGCATTTGACCTCTCTGTTAATATTCAAAATGCTGGCCAGGAAGGTTAGGAGCAAACATCAGCTTTCTTTCACACCTCTTAGCTCATTCCACAAATTAATAACACCGTACTGGGAGCAGCCTAGACCCTGCGTAATGAATGTTAGCCATAGTTCCTGCTGGCTGCTTCCGAGGATGCATTTATTTTTCTCATTATCTTACACACAATCTTCCAGCTATTGTCTGCTACCCCTGCTCACTCAGGAAACCTCAGAAAGTGCTAAAGATGTCAAGAAGCAATAAGCCTCATTTATTTTTATGGCCTTCATCAGCACTTTCTTTTTTTGCTTAAAGGCCTATAATAGAATCCACTGATTAGAATCAGCACCATATCAGAATATAGATATGATAGCGCTTTACTGAAGGTGAATGGGCTACTGAAGGACACTTTCTCCATTTGATACTTTTAGAGGATACTGAAGCTAAACAAAATTAATTGTATTGGTACGTTTCTTCTTTTCTTTCTCCTTCTTGCTATTTTCCCAGGCATTTGGAAACTGATTAACTAAAACGTTAAGGAAGATGACCATAGAAAGTCCTCCTAATTAAAAGGGAATTACTCAACTGAAACAATACCAGAAGGTAAGCAGTTGGATTTGATAGCTGTTAATAAAATGGTACAAGTGAACAGAGAAACTTCCATGTTAAACACCATATTTACGACAGAACTAAACCAAGAAGCAAATAATTGATTTCTGTTGGATTTTTTTTTCAGTTTAACTGGATCCACATAATAGTTACAGGCCAATATATGATAAATAGGCCTTCTGTTCTCTCCCTGCACAGATTTGATCTGAAAAATGTTCTGGTTTCAAACCTCAGGTAAATAAAGCCCATATAAAATTTTTAAAAATAATTAGTTTCTGTTGTGCATATCTATTTTCCATAGACAATCACTGCAAGTAAAGGTTTGCAGATTCTAGCCCAGTTCTAGTCAACTATTTCAGTTTGTTGCAAACTTAACAGTAACTTTTGCACTAGAATGATTAGGACAAGAAAAAGGACAGAAGTAAGGCTGCATAAAAAAGGATGTGGGGGATGTTTACAGTGCAACCACTGAATTATTGCATTATTACATCTATATGCAATTTAAAATGGTTTGTTTATATTTATAAAGAAAATTCACCCAAAGACTTCCTCAGAGTCAGATGGCGATACCCACACAAGCTGTTTATATGGAACAGACAGTGTACATTCTCTATATTCCTCTTATTCTGCTTTAACTTTCTATTGACCTCCAGGTCACGTTGTTTCCGAGCTGTTCCAAGTGTTTGGAAATCTGGCCCCAGCAGATTTACTGTTGGCTACTGCTTTTGACTACCATCTTTAATAAGTAAAGCTCAGGCTAGTACAGGGACTAATATTTTAAGAATAAGGTTTTTCTTGTTCAAAGAAGAAAGGCACTCTGGATATGAAAAATTGAAAAATCTTCCATGCTAGGACTGTCCGTGTAGGAGTTCAGAAAGACTATTTTTGGTTACTGAAACTAAAAATCTGGTGGGCTATTTAAGTATGCCACTTGCCTCTCATATGTACAACCTTGTATAGTGCATTTTCAGAGTCACGAAGGGTTGTTTTGTTTGGGTGGTCAGGGTAAGAGGAAAAGTTGCTGCAGAAGAATAATGGAACGACAATCTTATGTGACATGGACAGATTTACTATACTTTCACAGAGATTGCTTCACATTAAGACCAAGATGCAGAAATTAATCAGAAATCACTCACAAAAGAGAAAACTCACGTACACACATCCTAAATCCATCATGCTCTGAAAGACGAAAGAAAAATATATTACTGTGCTTGGATCATCTAGTGTAAGTTTGCATTCAAACAGAACTAATCACCTCTGAAAAGAAAGAAAAAAGCTGGTTCTTGATGCCCAGGACTGTTTTTAAAAAACAGAGGGCTATAACCAGGATTCAGCTCTAAACTGGAACAAGCTTTCGTAATTTGCCTGTATTCATTATGGGTAACCAGCTTTGCATGTTCTAGATATGGCTTGGAATATGTAGGATTTTCACATTTACTTTAATTACAAATGAAAGTTAGTAAAATAACTTGCAAAAAGCTACTAAAATTCTGCTGAGCTGAGAAAAACAGAAAAAAAATGGGAAAATGGGAAACACAATCACTCTTCATGGAAGATGTAAGAGGCAGCTGTACTCAGCATGACAGCACAAGGAGACCATTTCTCCCAAAACCTTGTTTATTCTATGTGACAGCTTTCACAAAAGAATATGGAATATTTGCAGCCTGCTAATGGAAGTGGTTCAAGCATACAAAATTTCCTGGTCCCAAGGTTGTGGCCTATAAAGAGTTCTGCCCACATCCTTGGCAGACCAGACAAAAGACTCTAAACATCATGTTTGGACAACTCAGCCCCCAGATGCACGCGTAGAAACGCAAACCTACATACACACACACACACACACACACACACACACAGATAGCAGTACCATGCACAGATAATTATGAAGAAATAGAGTCCATTACTAGAGTTGGTTACATTTTCAGAGATTATTATCTGTGATGAAACTGAGTCCTTTAGCATGTGCTAAAATCTCCTACCTTGCTCCTTACCAAGTCTTGCTTCTAGAAATCAAACCTATTTCCTTCCTCTAGAGAGAGAGGTCACTCAGGTCTATTGAGTCTACTGAAGGCTTGCCCTCACCTGACTGTTTCTTTTGGCCTTCGATTCTACTTTTTGGTATGGTTTACCCTTCAGCTGGTGCACTCCAGCATGAGATTTGTGAAGATCATTGATTCATGGAATCACAGAATGATTTGGATTGGAAGGGACATTAAAGATCGTCTAGTTCCAATCCCCCTGACACGGGCAGGGACACCTTCCACAAGACCAGTTTGCTCAAAGCTCCATCCAGCCTGTCCTTGAACACTGTCAGGGATGCATCAGCCACAGCTTCTCTGAGTAACCTGTTCCAGTCCCTCACCATCCTTACTGTAAAGCATTTCTTCCTAATATCCAATCTAAACCTACTCTCTTTCAGTTTAAAGCCATTCCCTCTCATCTTATAACTACATGCCCTTCCTGAAAGTCCCTCTCCAGCTTTCTTGTCACCCCTTTAGGTACTGGAAGATGCTCTAAGGTCTCTCCAGAGCCCTTTCTTTTCCATGCCAAACAACCGCAGCTGTCTCAGCCTATCCTGATAGGAGAGTTGTTCCTGCCCTCTGAACATCTACATTATGTCCTCTGGACTCACTCCAACAGGTCTGTGTCCTTCCTGTGATGACACAGCAGATGTTTTTATCTGAAGAACAATGATTGTCCCTTCTCTTCCCCTATCTCACAGCAGTTTGGAAATTGCAGATCATGTTCTTTCAGGTTCATTGCACATTTGTACAGTGAAGCAGATCTTGAGCACAACCCCAAAGCCGACCTCAGAGACCAACACCATGCAGTGCTGCAGGGAACTCAGCATCATCATGCACAAAGTGCATTTGGAGGAATTTTAAGAAAAGAAACTTTTCTTGTTATCCCCCTACTCTATTACATACATAGTCTTACTAGAAGTGTGCTGCCATTGGAACCCATCTGTTTGAGTTCACAGCAAAAATTAAATGCAAACGGTGAGTGCTAAAGCCGCTCACCTTTTCTAAATGAGCTACAGTTCATGAGTTAGGAGTACTAAGACGCTGTAAGCATCCCATCTGGATGAATCACCTAATAAAAATGAGAAGCCAAAATTCCAGTGTGAAATAATATTTTAGTAGGAAATATCAAGTATTGCAGCATTATGCAATGCAAAAGTGCTAAACAGGAAATTCTCTGAGCACTTTTGACCAGTAATTTTCTAATTCTTGGTAAGTATGTTATCCATATTTTTCACAAAGTTTACAGTGTTTTGGCTAATTTCTTCTTAAATGGGAATTTAGTTTTTGGTTTGTTAACAGTTTCATTCTGGACAGATGATTAGAGAGGAATCATAAACACACATCCAGCAGACTTTAAACTTTTACAATTCAGGGTTAAAAAGATCACTGAAATCTTACTACTCTTACCTAGTGAATGCTTTCCTAGGCAGACATAGACAGAGACATGAAAACAGAGTTTGCCTGATGTATTTAAGTTGATAATAAATTAAACAAATTGGATATTTTAAAATATAAACGGAAGTGAAATAAAACTGATTGAAATACGGTACATTCCAAGTTCCTTATTAAATGTAAGGAGGAGATTTTCAGGCCCTGTGGTGCCACGCTCTTGAGAGAAATTAATAAATAAAGGTGTGAGATTCGAGAGCAGTAATTTTTAAAAACTGTACAAAGGACCCAGATTGCATGTAAATCATTTGAAAACACTGAAAACTACAACTTATGTCAGCCATCTCTTTCGCATTCAGAATCATTAATCTCTTGGACATGACAAATCTTTTTAGCAGAAGGGAATAAATTCAAGATAATAAGTTTTAAAGTAATGAATAACTCTTGCCTATGAAGTGCTTTAATGACTCTCCCTGTCAGAATTCAGATTTTATTATTAACTCTACAGAATGGCAGCAGCCTGAAGAGATAGAGTTACAAATCAATTTCACTGCTTTTTCATAACGAGTCACTAATTGACCTCAATTTCTGATGGAGTCACGTATTTCCTCCCATACTTTATTTTAATGATGTGTATATCAAGGTATTAGCAACTGGTCATAAAGAAATTTATTTTAACTCTTTTTTGTCTTGCACAGCCTTTTAATAGTAGAAATATAAATAATTCTGAAAGCATTAACTTTAATGGTTGGGATGTATATTTTAAACTTTTTTATAGTCAAGATGATCATCATTTTGTTGAAATATGTGCTTGATTTATCTACTTTAAAATAAAAAAGAATAATAGTGAAAAACAAAACTCAGATTCTCCACATAACATTAATGACGGCAGACTATAAAGTACTTTACTTACTTACTATGTGGTCTTAAAAAGAAATTACATTAAAATTAAAGAACTGCTTTGGTTAAACCATGCTTACTACACTCTGTGTAATTATGGACAACATCCTTACAAAGGTATTTGGAAAATGAATAGCCAAAATATTTTATCTACAAGAAGCTCAAACAATTTTCCACATCTCCTTGAGTGTTTGAACTACTATAAAATAGAAATATTTTCCTTGTTCTAAACCAGAGAAAATCTAATGCAAATCCAGTCGTTTTAAAAAAGTTTATTGTACCAGTCACACTGGAGTTTGTAAGGTAAAAGAGCCAATATTTGAAAGATACAGGGTTTCAGAAATCCTTGGGGAATGTATATTCCTTTAGATCTTGTTCTGGGCATGATTTAAAACAGAGTAGGGGAGAAGGAAGGAAGCAGAGATGAGTAAGATGGCTGCAGGTCCACCTGCTTATCTGGCCAAGCCTTGCACCTGGTGGCCACATAGGTGGTCTCTGTAGGTCTAGGGGCATCAGCTATCCATTGGAACTACCCAGTGCTATCCAATGGAGATATCCTTTAGTGCGTGTCCACTCACGAATATATTGTTCTGCTGGGCCAGATGTGGTGCCATAGAAGTACTGATTTTGGCTTGTGCAGATCTTGTGGGTTGTTGTGGGCATATAATGTACGAGCATGTGTGTGTGTGTGTCTGTGTGTGTGCGCTGGGACATCCCCCAGCACTGCTGCTGCCTGGACCTGTACACACAGCACTGATGGGCTTAGGAGGCTGCTACACAAGGAACAACCAAGGCCTGTAGAGAACCAGGAGGAGGGATTGCCTGGGTGTTGAAGTGCATCAGTGTGTTACGAGACCAGAGGGAAAGTATCATTGAAAAAAGTTGTTTGTCTTCATTTGCTATACACTGTGATACGTAAAGACAGGAAGAAAAGTAAAATTGTACTAGTTGCAATAAATGCTCACATTCAAGCCTAACTTTTCCACATGAATCAAATACTCTAATTCAGCCATTAACTTTTAGTGGTTATCATTTTTAATTTCTATTGTTACAAAAAACCCCCAATTCTATGGACCATAAAAATTTCAGTCATGGAATCACAAAGGCATAGAATTCTTGTGTTGGAAAGGACCCTAAAGATGATCTAGTTCTTATCTCCCCTGCCATGGACAGGAATACCTTCCAGTAGACCAGGCTGCTCAAAGCCTCATACAACCTGGCCTTGAACACTGCCAGGGATGGGGCTCCCCCAACTTCTGTGGGCACCATAAGCCTTGTTACACAAAGTCAGACACATAATGACATATTTTAAACATCAAATCTATGAAATTACTGCTACAAGTCAGTTATAGTTACATAGTTTTGACTATGTAAGTGAATCTTTAAAAGACAGGGCAAGGAAGAACACAAACACACCTCTGAAGCCAAATGTAAATATAGCAGCCATATAAACATCTTCAGAAAAAAAAAATCCTTTAACATCTTATCATCTCAAAGTGACACCAACACATATCTTGGTATTATCCAGACAAACTGAACCATATTTTTTCTCATAAAAATTCAATGATGGCAGTAAACTGCGGGTAAAGGAGTAAGACAGATTCCTTAGTTCACATGTGAAGTACACAACAGTGCTGTTTTTGTAGGTACAAATCTTTCTGTTCTTTCCTAAGAATGAAACCAAATATATATTAAAAAAATAGCAGTACATCATAGATTGGGAGATAACTCAGGCTTGGCTGTCACATGGACAGATCTAATGTACAGAACTTTAGTGAAAAAATGGGAAAATTTAATATAAAGGAAAAAAAAGAAATAAGAAAGACATATGAAGGACTCATTGCATGTGCCAGAACTTCTAAATTAGTGCTAGTCAGTGTGAAATAATACAGCAGTTGCAGCAGAGGAACATGGTGAAAAGCTAAGAATTGCCACCAGCGAAAAGAAAGAAAGAAATATGAAAGCTCTTTGATTTTAAAGAATCCTGTGAAAGCAAAAACTCTACTCACTAAAAATTATTGGGCTATTTTCACATAAATGCTTCTATTTTTTACAGGGCAAAGAATGGAAAGAACAAGGATTTTTTCAAGCTTAATAAACCTCTTCTCACTTTTTGTTATAATACTGTGTCAAAGGGTACCCCACTTCACACACAGATGGAAAAGCTGGAAAAAATAAAATAATGCCTATGTTTCCTTACACTGATGTTTGACAATGTGAAGGAACTGTCATGATTTAAGCTAATACAAGCATGTAAATGTCAAGAGATGACCTGTACTGAATCCTGTAATTATAGATCCATAGAACTGTTAAGGTTGGAAAAGACTTCTTAGATCACCAAGTCCAACCAGCCATGCTTTGGCTAAGCAATTTAAATTCTTAGATGGAACAGGTGTTTGCTCCTAGCTGTATTGAACTATGACTTAGATCACTTGCTGCATGATACACAGCAACAAAACACATAAAGACGTGCCATGCTTTTCCCAGGTTGCAGCCAGCCTGGAGCAACAGCTTATGCTCTGTCATCACTGGAATTTAGTTTTTGATGTGTCACATCTCTGCTGAAAGCTGTAGTGCAATCAAGCCCTAATTGTGACGGAAAGCAGGGTCAAATTGTACCACTTCACTCTTTTAATTGTCTTCTAAAGATGCTTCAAGGGCCTACAATTAACCTGAGATGAAACTGATATTTTGTTAAGTATTATGCTAATTAGATATTCTTATACCTACATATCTGCAATATTAAATGTTCTTCATTTTCTTTTGTAGAGGTAAGCTTTTTTTTCCTTTCCTTTTCTGTACCACCTTGCCATATAAAGAAATAAAACTGTGTCTGAACAACACTGTCTCATACATACATCACTTAAGTAAATAATTCCATTTCTGTGTGCATGTGTTCAAAAAAATCAAGTGGGGCACACTTTGTTTTAAGTGCCCTTTGGTACTTCGTCTTTATCAAAAATATAAGGTGTATTATGCAAAAAACATTAGTTTGCTTTTTTCCACACTCCATTTTTCCTCCTTGTATATTAAAAATGTATTAAGATGTTGAAACTGCAAACTTGAATTACAGAAAATACATATAACACAAGCTTTCACTCAGCATCTATAAGTGTGTGCATTTGAATGATCTCAAGTTACACATTCAGAGATTTATCCCCATAGGACTTTGCCTCATTTAAATAACAGTAAATTTATTCTCACTTTCTGTTTATCTCATTTCATGTATGTGCCAGACACTATTTAACACAAACAATTTAAATCTTGCAACAGTTCAGCACCATTAGTTTCTTAATGGATGCAGAGATGGATGAAAGACTGCAGGAGAAAGGAATGGTATAGGAAGGGTGATGTTAGCGGTGCCAAAGTCGAGGAGCAAAAGAGCACTGATGGATGCATGAGGGGTTTCATGTAAATAGAACAGAATAGAATAGAATAGAATAGAATAGAATATTGCATTTGGAAGGGACCTACACGCATCATTGCTCAGCTGCCTGACCAATTTAGGACTGGCCAAGTAAAAGTGTGCCATTAACGGTATTGTGTCAATGCCTCTTAAACATTGATAGGCCTGGGGCATTGAACACCTTTCTAAGAATGCCTGATCCAGTGTTTGGCCACCCTCTTGGTAAAGAAATGCTTCCTTATGTCCAGCCTGAACCTCCTGTCGTGGAGCTTTAAAACATTCCTCCACATCCTATCACTGGATACCAGGGAGAAGAGCTCAGCACTGAGCTTCATTTCCACTCCTCAGCAGATGAAGGGAGCAAGGAGTTCAGCCCTCAGCAGATCTTGGCTGAAGGAGGAAAAACAGCTCCCAAAAAGAGCCAGAGGAGTGATGTATTATTTCCTTTGTATTTGAAGATAGCCTTGGGCTGCGGTAAGTTCATACTGACTTTAGTGATGAGAATTCTCCTTTAAGCTGTTTTAGTTACACGTGCACAAATGGATCCTCATGCAAAGTTGCAAAATGCATCCTAACTATTTTAGATTGTAATTTCAGAACTTACGGTTTTTGCATATCTGCCTCACGATTTTTAAACACACCAAGATTTCTCAGCTCAGAGGACCAATTGACACCCACAGTTTGTGTAGCACTGGAACAGGAGTCAGATACTCACTTAAACAGCACTAATGGCAAATATTTAAGGCAAATTAATACCAAACAAAATGGTTTTATTAAGCATAGATGAACATATTTAAATCAAGTAAAATGTAAGATTACACCTATAAATTATCATCTCAAGTAAAATACTTTCTAGAGAACTTTTAATATTTTATTACTGAATTACATGAGGAGTTATATAATCTCTTTTTTATCTTTTTTTTGATCCTTTACTCCAAAATAAGGGTAGTACAATTTTCATCTTTTTTTTTGCTGTCCCTTTCCTAATGGTTTCTAAATATTTAGGGATCTTAATTTAACATGTTTTGGATTTTGATGTTTGTTTGCTTGCTTACTTTTTTAATTTGGCTAATCCTTAGTCATAACATTTTTGTGGATTTTTTTCCAGAGTTTTTCTAGAGTGCACTCACTGATGCACAGCATTTTAATGCCATTTGTATTAAAGGAGAGATGTTTCACCACTCTGATATTTGCTCAAGAGAATATAATTCAACTTGGATACACTGCCTAGTAAACAAATCTCTGCAGACTTGGAGCTGGTGATTAATCTGGCCAATCTATAAACACTGCAAGTGGGATCCATCTCAGTTTTAGACATGCATGACATACATCTTGAAGCCTTCCTTCACTATCAGGCAGTGATACAGGCATTTTCAGAGCATGTTTCACTCATCTTCTGAAGACAGACACATTAGGATGAGCTGAAGCACGTCTTACATTCTATTTCTCTCCACAGAAGAAGAGATTCCTGGGAGACTGCCTGAGACATAGACATCTGCATTACGGTTAGATAGGATGAATTACAACCAGCACTCCTAAAATGCTTTTGAATTGCTAAAATTTCTTATGTCTAAATGAAAAAAAAACCAAAATGAACCCCAAAAAACTAATTAAACAGCAACCAAACAAAAACACAAGCAAATTTGCATTTCCCAACTATAGGCATTTGGGAATTTTTTCTAGTTTACCTTCATCCACAGCAGGACTTAAATCATCTGTTAGAGTGCACAGAAACATTTTGGAACAATTGATAGACCAACCTATATTTTAAAAGGGTGTTTGATTCCACAAAAACCTTCCCTTAACACCTCTGGCTCTGGTATTGATAGCAGGTATGAACCTTGTGCTCATAAACAATTGAGTTTGGCAATTCAGTAATGTCATATAAATTTAGAGCCAGCTGGATTTCCTTTGGTTTCTGGAGCTACTGATTTGTCTTAGTTACAAAGGGACCTGCCTGGTGTCCTGGTTCTCAACAAAAAGCACTGCTTGATTGCCAGAGAGGTGAGAATGTCCTCTGGGGTAGGGGCAACTGCATGAAGTTACTCCTCTAGACAGTTTCCTGGTTTGTTTTTTTTTTAAGCTGTGTGACAAAGGAACACCCCTAGGATATTTGCGAAGACACTGTTCATTCCTAAACATTGTAATTATCTCCAGATTCTCCATGTGTTTCATCTGACAATTGCAATGTTTTGGAAAGACTGATGACAGGGCAGGGAGACAGAGAAGATGTGTCTTCACTTTCATAGCCTCTGGTCATGATGCCTTGGTTGTGCATGCTGGCCATCTTAAAAACCCCACTGAACAAAAGCAAGAAGGCAATCCCTGCTCCCACAAACAGTGCTTCAGGAATACCTCGTGTGGAAGCAGACTTCACACATGGGTAAGTAATCCTACCATGACACTAGGTGAAGAAACTAAAATTTTCACACGAAAAGAGCGATAATCACACGCTGACAGAATGAAAAGCAAATTCAGTTCATCTTTAAACATACTATTTAGCTGTGCATCACTGAGAAATCGAGCTACAACACATGTGTTTAGGTTTCTGCCAAATATTGGCCACAGATGTTTCCTATTTTAGCCAAACAGATCACAAGAACAGGATGGCCTGGCATGTCAAGGATACTGAAGACTATATGATTCTACCTACAAAGAGATTCACAGGCATTTTTTATGTCTACTTCTTTGGGTATGCAGACATGCCTGGGAACATGCCTCTCTATCACTGAGGCCAGCTGACATAGAAGAGCCCAGGTTTTACAGTACTAGTAAATTCTCAGCCTGCAGACAGAATCTGCTTGGACATTGCCTCCTGGGTGAGGTCACTGGAAGAATCCTGCTTCCAAACTGAACATAGGACCTGTTTAAAGTAGAGCTGGCAAAAGCAAAAAGCCTGTGAGGAACTGCTTGAGAAATTCTGCAGTCTATGCAGTCACATTCCCATGCCTGGGACTGTTTTCAGCTCTGTTTAATATCCTGATGTGGGTAGAGCCAGACCATATTTCATCCTAAAAGGTGAATCAATCTTTCATCATCGGGGTGTAGATACCTGTATAGCTGGAAATGTTACCCAGACTGTATTACATCTTCATAAAAATGTATCATGCTGAACACAGAGCTCAGGCCTATGGCACTATACAGGGACAGATTTTAATGGCATCTCCAAAATAACATATTCTGTAAATGACTTACACAAAAGGTCTAAAAGGTCATATTAATATAATAATCTCTTCTTATATTCACTCATCACACAGTTATACTCATGACAGAGAAGAAGGAAAAGCAAATTACTCTTTCAGCACTTGCTAGTGGTTAAAGTATTGGTGATTTATAAACCAAAGTGGGAAAAGATGGGAGTTTCAAAGTTGCAGGACAACAAAGGAGGAACACTTATATGCACTGACAACTTTTAATATAAAAACAGTTCAATATATGCCTCAGCTGGCCATATCTCCAGCAACAGCATCAGAAACAGATACATATTTTTTACTTAGCTTAGTTAACAAAAAAACTGCAGATTTGTTTGGTTGGGAAAAAATAGATTCTTGAAATTATTTGATGCAATAATTTCTCAGGAAATTTCATGTTCTCCTCATTTCATCTATCATATTTTTCTGTTTAAGTTTTCTTTGGAAATGTTTTTGTGTAAATGGGAAAAAATGGATACAGGTGATTCCTATTAACTTCCTGCTGTTTGTGTGAAATCAGACTGTTGATTTCTATCTTATAAAATCCAACAATTGCTGCATTGTCTCTGAAACAAGCTGGAAGTTAAAAAAAAAGAAAAAAAAAGATAATGAACATTAGAAGTAAAATGAAAACAAAACATAGAAGTGATATAGTGCATCACCTATTCCATTTCCATACCTGAAAATAATGAGGAGGAATTTTGCACAGATTAGTTTTGGGAATACCAATATCCAGCTTTTCCCCTTCCTTTCCTTCATTTTGAAATGTAGTTATGGAATTAAATGCTGAAATTACAGGTAGAAATAAACCAAGTGACCAAAAACAATTGGTTGGGGGATGTTTGAAGATCTCAACAAAATTAGTGTTAGTAGGACATCCTAGTATATCCAGGTGCATTATATTCTTGCCAAACAGCACTGGTTTATATCAGTGTGGGTGATAAAATATCACAGAAGATTTTTGTAACAGGGCTGACCTATCACAAAAGGAATCTTAACAAAATTTTATTCTGCTAAGGCAGAAAACTTCATTGGGAAGCAGAGAAGCAAAGCAGGGGTACAAAATGTCTTGGTATGGTCTGTGAAGTCCAGAAGTGCTCCCTCCCTCCCAGGGCTGAATCTGTACTTTGTGAATTCCAGCTGGCATGGTGGGTTCAAGGAGGATGCAGGTACTGAGCTGAGCAGCTGAGAGAAACACCAAACATACCACAGAGCACATCTTCCCCATGCTGCCTTCTGGTTTTGAAAGCCTTTCTTCCTGAACACCAAATAACCATTGTATTCACTTCAGTCTGGATTCTTCACTCTCTGTGACAGTCTTACTTCATGAACGCTACACTGAGAGACCAATAACAAGATTTAAATAGACATATATGTCTTGTCTTCTCCATTGTAGGACATGACCTTGTATTCTGTCATGTAATGTTTTCCTGACTCTGGGCTGGAACTCCAGCACAAGTAAAGACTATTTTCTTTTTTCAATATGGTATCCTAATTGCCTAATTAGTCCTATAAAAACAGTAACTTTATCATTGAAGGCTTTTTGGACAGAAAAACTGTAAAGGCATGCGTTTAGACTATCGAAAAATCATAGTTATTTTCATTCATTTGTGGAACAGGACTAACAATCAATGCAAAAGAAAAGAGGTTGCACCCAAACTGAGTTCCTTCTAGAAGAGAAACAAGCCTTTGACACTGACGAAAATCAAGCTTCAGATGAAGACATGCACGTAGGATGCTTAACAAGAGTGACAGCCTGTGGGTTTATATGTCATGACTCCAAAAGACCTTGTCATTGAACTTTTAAGCTTTTTTGCCTGCTGCTTCAAATGTGGGACGTGGAACAAGCAAAAAGTTCTGACATATAACTCTGCACAATAAGATAAATGATAAGGGAACATTAAAAGATGCTTATTATTTTTTCTTTTAATAGTTAAGAATAACTGTTAAGAATAACTACACTTTTTAAAATTTCTGAATTAAGGTTCTGTAGCAATTTAAAAGAAAATCTTTATAGTTTTGACTTTTTGAGTACAAACAAAGGAAGCACTCCTCCGACTAAATTTTTTAGTAAGTGCATTTTGGCAGGTGTCTCTTCAGGCTGTATTATTAGAGCATGTCAGCTACAGGCAGGTCTTATCACCCAGGAATACAAGAGATTATCTGAATTGCAACCTCTGTGTCTGAAATGTCTCCCCATTTAAACTGCAGGCAAGCAGGAATGTATAAAGTTTTGTGATCTCCTGATGACTGAGCAGAGTGCTCAGGGTCAAGATTTCCATCCAGATTTTCATCCCATTTATAAAAAAAAAAGAACACTGGCCGGAGATGGAGGTGAGATGTTCAACAGAGCTGTGCAGCAGACTTTCTGCAAGCATCTTTGCAGAAACTCCTGCTACCACCCTGCTGCTCTGTGAATAATTTTCAGGGCTGTCAGTCAGCATCCTCATTTGCATTACTCACAGATGTCCCTGAAAAGCCATGTATCCTGGGACCATTTTATGACACAGTCTGTGTAATGAATGTTCTGTAATTTTAAATTAAACATCTGCAGGTTTTAGTTATCTAGATTTCAAGAAATCCTGCTTCCATTTACAAGCTAATTCAGTTTAGTTCATTCAAATTCTGCAAGAACACTGAAGATCTTTGTATCTTACAAGAACATAAAACACCATAAATCAAGTGGAACATATAACTCATCACTTGCCATTTTTGAAGAAGATCAGGAGTAGCAGGAAAGAAATTAGAATAATTATTTCAACATATATTCTGATAAGAATACAAACAGAACAGCTCTAGAGTTTCCAAATTCAGATATAGATTTATTAGACTTAATTTTTTGTTGTCTTTGTAGCAAATTCTAATGTTTAAATTTCCTAGTCCTTCTTTTAATTTGCAAGAGTACATTTTCCATATCTTAAGGCAGGAAGCAGGCCTAAAGTTATCCTCAGCACATGGATTAAAATAGTTAGTGTTGGTACACTCATGTTAGTATCTCTAGAGTAGGAAAAAACACCACTGTCCACATATTTTGTCTTAAACTATATATTTGAAAGGCAAGATCTCAAAAATTTCACAATTTTCCTTCCAGATTCACTGGTCAGGCATCTATATTGAGATTATGCCAATTTATACATATATATTTTAATAAACTTCCAGTATTCAGAGATAAGTTGCAATGGGGCTTAAAGTTTGTATTATTTATATTATTTGTAGTTATACACAATACTTAGCATGATAAAACTCGAGGCACATTAGTGTTGCTTTGTTAAGCTCTGGTGACTTCCCTAATTTGACTATAGGTGCAAGAACCACTCATTTAAAACTAATGTCAGAATCAAAGCTAGCACAAACTTTCATTATGCAAATATGAAATTGGCTAGGAGGTCTAATGAGGGTAGAAAGATACCCCACGTGTCAATAGAAAACCATCTACTACTAACACAGCACTTCTGGGAATTTCCCTCATCTACAATAAAGATTTTGTTTACTAATATTCGAGCTCTTGTTAGGCAGACAAATCATGAAAGCACAGTAAAAGAACATGGTGAATCTTGGACATAGCCTATTTGTTCATTTAATGGTATGCTTAATGCTATTGTTCTTGTTCTTCTCAAATTGGTTCATTTTAGGCAAGATTTCACAGTCATTGTGTACTAAGAACTGAGAGACTAAAGGAAACTGATAGATGGATTTAAAGTTCCTTTCATATAATTGATTAACATTCCATAGAATTATTTCTTCTGTTGTCTTTAAGTCTATATTTAGAATCAGAGTTTAAATAGATATCCATGAAAAATAGAAGATGGAGTAGCAGTAGATTTATGTGGTGCTGCTAGCTCTGCTCTTTGTCTGTTGATGACCTTAAACCCATCATTTTACCTCCAACATCTTTTATCAATAAAATGAGAATATAGCCAAGTAAGTACAAAAATTATCTCAAGAGATCATCCATCTTGTTCATCTTTCCATCTTGAGAAAATCTTAATCATTTTAAAAAGTCTCCAAGAGATGTTTACCTGAACTGGTTTTTTTATCCTACAGGATTAAAAGCTTCCAAAATTTACTTTGCTAATCTGATGAGGACGGGGCTTATTGTCTCCTGGTAAAAGTGTTTTGAAAGTTGTTAATTAAAAAAACATCTGTAACTTTAGGTGTTATTATAAACTTTATATTATATAGGTTTATATTATATAATTTTATATTATAAAGTTTGCTGACCGAGGTGATAACTGTTGGATGTTAGGAAGTTTTAAGACTGTGGAACAGCATCCTGAAGTATTCACTATCAGCTGCAGACTTCAGTATCTTGCTTTTTTCTTCCTCAGTTGCTGAAAGAACTGAGGAAAATAAAAAATTAAAAGACATGCTGAGTTTCAGAGCAACATCAATTTATTCTACTACGGATTGTGATCTTGGCAATAAGGCATCACTAATCCACATCTGTTCAGGATAGGAACATAATGATGATGGAAATGCTTTGCTTGTGTCTCTGTTTGATATTTGCCTTGGGAATGTGAGAATACATTTGCATATTCTAGGAGGACAATAATGTGAATAAAGAATAGTTTTTCATGAAGCAGAGTTCCAATATAAAGCTTAGTAAGGGGAAGACATTTCCTAACCATGGCACCTATCAACATGCCAGAGAGCTACTCTGCTAAGGAAAGGTATAAAACTCGTGTTCAAGATATCAAGTTATCACACGTTTAATCTGAAACTTTATTACAAATATTGCATAAAGTGCCTCTCTGATGAGATATGGCATGACCTCCATCTCCTGAGAGCCCAAAATGAATTCATTGACAGCCACATACCTTCTAATTATTGCTGTAAGAGTCTGTAATTTTGGGAGCATTACACTTTAGATTAGCAGCATGAGAAAATAATCTTAACTTTTAAACAAGAGTTAAGATAAAGCAGTGTAAAACTAAAATATTAAAAGATGATAATACTGCTTTCTTAAGGATGCTTGCCAATTATTATGAAGGTCTCACAAAAAAGTGATGTTTTTCTTAGTTTTTGCAATGAAAATGTGCAAAATTATCTGAATACAGTGAAAAAGATTCAGCATTAGACACAAAACTGAAAGTCAAGAATAACTGAACTAATACTGAATTTCTCTCTGGCCTTTATGTAAGTCACAGTCTGATGGATACTATCCAATGGCATGCAAGAATTAAATTGAAATAATTTACTGAAGCACAAGAGTATACATCCTTCATCCTAATTACAGCAGCTTTATTATGAATATCTGCAGAATCAATAAGAAAGTACAGCCCTATGTGTTATTAAATGTCAGCTTTTCACATTAAGTAGAATTTAAGTCTCAGTTTAGTAAAGTACTTAAGCATAAATGTAACTTTAAGGAAGAATAGTTGCAGTGACTATGTAGCAAGAGGCAAGTCAATCAAATTTAAATATTAAGTAAAGCCTGTCCTGAAATGAGTAATAACAAGTTGCATAGCTTGGACAGTGTTGGCAATCCCAAGTCAATTTACAAAAGAGCAAAATACGGTTATGGCTGTTAAAGATGTGAGAAGTCACACAAAGAGGCAAAGTGATTTGGCCAAGGTTATTTCTAGTTCACTAAGCAGAATTGTGGAAGCATCTCGGCTCAATGTGTAAGGCCTGGGTTGGTTGTCCAATCAGTGGGCCATGATGTTCAACAAAATTATAACAAAGGCAACCCTAATTCTTTTATTTTATCTTAAAATTACTTTTTTTTTGGTAGGTTACTACATTGACAGAAGAATATTTCACCTAAGGGCAGGAATATATACCAGTTGTAACTTTACATTGTCTATTACATATAGAAATGCAACTTCTGATTAGTAAGTGTGTATATTGCATATAACCCCGAAAATATGAGGGATTTTATCAACATTTCTGTAAGGATACAGGAAAGCCAAATGGGCTCAAATGCAGTTAAAACAGATTTCTTGCACTTGTTATCCTACCCTCTGCAACTGCCTCGGCTCTCAAAATCCCAGTGAGATAAAGAAATCGCGTCACTGCTTTTAAAATGTGTAGTTGTTTAATTTTCACAGAAGACAACTAACTTGCTTAGGAAGAAAGAACCAAAAAAGCCCTGGTGTCCCATATATTTAGCAGGGGAAATGAAGATCTCTGTAATTACTCTGCTCAAGCTAGGTTTCTTATGGATTTTATGGAGAAAGAATAGTACTCTGTGTGACAGTGTGTCCCATTCTATAATTGGTCAGAGGGATTGACCTCTAAAAGGACCTATTTGTCACAGCTGAGTACAAAGCAAGTTTAAAGGGAAAATATAGAAATCTGTGATATATATTTATAAATGTAGGAGTAGTAACACATCTGAATTCCATAGATCAGGCAAAGATGTGATTTCAAAAGATTTTGACATGTATTTAGAAGTTTCTGAAAAGCACACCAGATTTTCATTTGTATTAGAAATAAGTTTACAGATTAATTTATAGAAATATATATGGTCACAGTAATTTTGAGAGAGAGCATGAAACTGAGTCCTAAATCCCAGGCAAATGTCATCATCTTTGTCACAGTATGAATCCAAGACTTGTCTTCTCTCAATGAAGAGTCTGACTTAAAAAAAAATTGACTCTATGGGTATGTGTGTAGATTAGAGATTAAAGACTTTGTTTTAAACGACAGCAAATTAAAAACTCTTGCTGGAATTCTGTTGCAAAGTTTTCTTTCTCTTTACAGGACATGATACAATACTTTATTTCAAATACTGAAGTTGGGTTTTTTGGTGAAAAGCCAGTGTTTTCTCCCACTTTTGTAAATATTGCTAAAACAAGGCAAAAAAAACAAAAGTAAAAAACCCAAAACATCTCTGTTGAAATCTGCTTTAGTTTTATAATGAGACTGGATAAATTCTGGCACAGTTCCTATGGAGGTTATGGAAGCTACATCATTGGTTGTTTTCAGTATTTGACTGGATACATTCTTGAGAAACATGATTTAACTCTGAAAGCATCACTGCTTTGAAAAGGAGTTTGAATGGAGTGTTTTCCAGAGGTTTCTAACATCCTAAACTACTCTAGGATTATTCTTATTCTGTAATTGTCCCTCTGGTGGTCAGGTTCAATACATCTTAACACTTTGTAATCAAGCCAATGTATCTAAAATAACTGTAATTGAGAATCATGATTCTAATATTCTCTAAAGACAGAAGAGATCCATGAAGAAGTTTTTTTTTTTTTAAATGAGAAAAACAAGACACACACACATTTAAAGATGGAAAATAAAGGAAAGGAGCACACAGGACAAGAGTGAAGATCATAGTCACTCTTGAGATGTAAGGGTGTGTGGAATGGAAAGATACATGAATATCCTGAATGCAGGAATATCTAGTCTATGAAGTTGACAGCAATATTACTTAAAACAAGACCAAAGTCAAGAGACAAGAAGAATAAAAAATTAAACACTGAAATATATGGACTGTAATGGCATTGAGGCATCAGAGATGGTATGAAGGACAAGAGCTCTCAGGTCACAGATGGATGGGCCAGTAAAGGAACCACTTAAGTGTAGCTTGACTGCCATGGGTCTTCTAGGGAGAAAAGCAAGCTTTATTGGGATATAAACCGAAACTATTATTGGATGTTTGAGGAGGCTGGTAGCATAGTGTACAATTTGTTATAGGATATCTTGGGACAGAGTGAATGTGCAAAACTTCTGGGATGTTCAGGGCAAGGGCTGAATGCAGGTAAAGGACTGGATCAAAGAGAGTTGGGAAGGAACAGGCACGTAAAAATGAAGGAAAAGGGAATTGAAAGGTGTAAGCTCTATGTAAACAAGTTGCAGATCAGTCCAAGCCCCACCCCTGATTACCACCTGAATCGTCATATTTTCCAGCTGACCTTTCTCTTTGTTACATGTGTGGGTATGTGGGGTGACCTGCCAGTGAAGTCAAGTGGAGAGGTGGAGAACAGTCTTAGGAAACTCACAAGACCAAAGCTGAGGGCTAGAAAAAGGACAGAGAATTTGGGCATGGATTCAGAAATGACTTCTGATGTGATCTACTTTCAGGGGACTTGTGGATGCTCATGTGTTGTGGATCAGGAGACCGAGGATGTGTGCATATCGGAAATCCAGAGCCAGAGAGGAGAAAGAGGGTTAGCTTTCTGTTTGTCCATGTCTGTGCAGGTGTCACAGGTATTAATCTAGGGTACAATAAAGGGATTGCTCTGTGTCTGTTAGTCTGTGAGGCTCAGCTATGAAGTGTGTACTGCATATCTTGGCACCTCTAAGGTATAGTCTCAGTTTTGTGTCCACACTTGCAAACAGATGCAGTAGAGCAAAGACTGAAGTGGAGAAAGCCCTCGGGTCTTAGAGGCTCTCAGATTTGCCTTTCCTTAACAACAGCACTGTGAAATAGTAGGAAGATTTTTGCCTTTATTTTTTTTTTTTTCACTACCACAAACTTCTGAGAGAAAGCTTTGCAGCCTTTTAAAAGAAGCAGCACACATGCCATGTATATTCTGGTAGTCTTGCCTACATCTCTAATGAGACCTGACGTCTTCATGTTGTGGTCTAGTGCAGCAACAGGAATTTGCCTTTGTCCTGTTAACAAGACACCCAGATGACACCACTTGCAAGCAGAATCAATACTCAAGTTGTTTCTGTTAGTAAGAAGATGCTCCAATGACTGCTAAAACTAATGAAGCTTGTCTTCCTCGTGACTTGTCCCCTATATTCCTATATTTCTTCTAAAATATTTTAAACTTCCAAAATTTTCTCAAGAACTTATGTACTTCAATATCTCCAAGTTTATCCTGGAGTCCAGCGCATATCGTGGCTTCTGTTCTCATGTGGGTCACACTCCAATACAGAACTGCCTTAATGCTGATTTGCTATCTGAACATTGCCAAATATATGTATATGCGTATAGAGTTGATTTCACACTACATTTTACTCAATAGGACCATGAGACAACCTCCTATTTGATTGATGGTTTTCTTGAAACTGGTAAAAATAAATATCCTTATGAACTGTAACTGTCTATTAAATTTATTTGAAAATTATCAAAGAGCTCAGAAATTGCTAGGGGAAAAAGGAAAAGGAGATAAAAAGGCAGACATAGATTTAAAAAGGAATAGGATTTCTGTTTGTTTGGTTTTGTTTTCTTTTAAATAAGGAAAGAAATCCCCAGTGTTAATCCAGTCAGGTTCTTTTATGCAATTTATAGGTTTCCACAAGATTTATATATTTCCACATATATTTATATATTTAATATTTCCACAAAATTGTTCTTGTGGAATCAAATGAGGTATTCTTTCAATTTCAAGTACGTTGTCAGGCCTCTCCTCCCACAGAACTTTAGAATCAGATATATCTTAGAGAATGTTTTTTACATGTGTACAATTTCATAAGCAAGTATTTTAATAGTTGTGAATCCACCAAGACTTCCCTTACCTGTAGGATGACATTATGGAAGTTTTAATTACTAATGTGTCAGATATTCCATTTTTGGTAGAACATCTACTATCAGAAGTTAATGAGTTTGAAACTGCTTACTGAAATGTATTGATGCAGACACAGGAGATGCTATTATAATGTTTATTTTTTAATTTGTATTTTCAATAGATGGGAAAATGTTTACCTTCTTCATATATGAAACTGGTGTCTTTTAGGTGCTCTCAGGTATGCATGTATATGAGAAAGCAAGCTACAGTTCAAACTCAACTGGAAAGCCTAACCAACCCAGTATCTGCTGAAGGGACAACACATGGTAAAAAAAAAAAAAAAAAAAAAAAAAAGGCCAATCTGAAAGCTTTCTGGAGTACATTGATGAAAAGTTCCTAACTCAGATGATCAAGGAGTTGATGAGGTGTTCTACAAGACCAGTCCTTCTTTGCCTTGCTCCGTACTTGTAAAACCAGTCTTCTGGACAGAAAGTCTGGAACAAGGAAGACTTAGTTTTGTTGGAGAAGGATCAGGTTAAGGAAGATTTAGATAAATGGGACTTGCATAGAACCTAGTAGGATGCATGCACAAGTGCCAACAGAGCTGGCCAGTGCCATTGTAAATCTACTTCTGACTGTCTTTGAAAGGTCGTGACAAATGAGATGGCCCCTGAAGACTGGAAGAAAGCAAATACCACCCTTTCTCTTACCTCTGAGACTTCACATGGATAGCATGGAGGTCACTCACTCACTCCTCTCTGATCTACACAGAAAACACAGCTCAGTGTGAAAGGGGAAAGTCCAGAGAAAAATCACTCTGGTGATCCGGAACATTCTTTTCAATTTGAAAGAGATTTTGATGCACACGGGTGCAATAGAAACATTATATCCATTCTACATTTTTCACATTGCAGTTATTCAGAATGCAAAGAAACTTCCCAAGAGGTAAGGAGGATGACTTTCAAGGTCTTCAACTTCATTACAATAAAACAGTACAGTTTTCACTCACCCATTAAAACACGCAGTTTTGCATGGAGGTATTTTCTTTAAAATAGTCCCACAGCAGTAGAGAGGTGGGGGGTAGTGGGTTTTTTTTCTTTTCTTTTGTTTTCTCATAGAGATTCCCTTCCATCACAATTCACTCTACGGAGGAACTCTAGTGTGACTAAATGTACAGCAAAGCTAGTAGGTGGTGTAATGCAACAAACACACAAAAGCATTTTGTCAGGAAATCAGACTTTGTTCCTCAGCTACTCAAAGGAGCAGAGTGATGGTCTCTGTATCGCTGGATAATTCTTTATTGCAGTCATCAGAGCTACTTGGCACAGAGCAGAAGATGCCCCAGTCAAAAAGTTAGTGAAAATATGTCTGTAGAAAGTGTCTAATGACAGCCCTTCTCCCTCATCCATACTATAGCAAAGCCATTCACTGTCCCAAAATCGCCAAAATATCAAAAGCCCCCCAAAAACACCCACCACAAACAAGGAAACCTAAATCCATACAATTTGGTCCCTAGATGGAGAAATTCTATTAGCACTGTATTACTGTGCCACTGCATACATAATTCAAGTGTGAAATGCCTTTAAGTACAATATAATTAACCATGCTACTGCTTAAGGTTGCTTGGTACATGACATAGTCAGGCAGCCTCCGAATTCTCAAGTCCCTAGGTATGGTTTTCACCAAGACTGAAACAATTCACTTGTCAGAGCAAATCACATACCATAGCAGATGTTAAATAGCTATTCGGAGGGATTATTACACCAGACAGCATAAAGGGAAAATAAAACAAAAGAGGAAAAGGCAGAAATTGCACCAGGGAATTAAATTTGTCTTTTTTTGCAGAATGCCTGTTACTCTTCAGAGAGTTTAGCATTTTTCCTGCTTCATTTTTGTGCATCTTATGTAGTGCAAATCTTTCTTAATGGACTTTATTAAATAGCCTTTTATTCTGTGTCAGGAATCCCCCAAACAAAGCAAAGGTAAACATATGCTTTGGGAAACAAGTCGCCAAGGAACTTTCCAAAAACTGGCTTTTTGTTCTCATTAGTGAGAATATTTTAGGTTATGTACTACATTAAGCAAGAATTTTATAGAAATATAATCCTTTGCAATAGATATTACAGATTTATTGACATATATTCCAGTGTAATGTGGTTTCTCTTTACAGAAAAATACCATCAGCTCTTTCTTTCTTGGCAGGAAAATACTGCCTGATATGTTTGGCCAGCAAAAGCCCATGGGTTAACTATTCTTAAGAATTAAAAAATTGACAAATAAAAATAGTTGCTTAAGAAAGAGAAAAACCACAACTAAACAATGATAGTAAGGTTTGACTATATAATTAAACTTAAAACCAAAACAAAGCAAAGCAAAAAAAGACATACCAAAAAAAAAAACCAAAAAAACCCCCCTCAAAATACTATCCAAATCGCTCCCGTGTTTTCACCTTGTTAGTTTTAATACTTTCCATTTTTCTGGTGACACTATGCTGTCACCTACTGGTTACAGAGACACTTTAAAGTATGGTCATTGGAAGAAAAATAAGAAGCAGTGGTGTTGTTTTGTCAGATCAGGAGCAACAATTCAGCTAGTGCAAATTAATACCATTTTCTTTAAAGTTAGTGGAATTTTTATGGTTTGCAGCAGCTGGGTGTTTACTGCTGGCTGCAAGAGAGAAACTTTGATCTTCTCTATCACTATAGCCCTCTCAGAGCACCTTGTTTAAATGTGATGTGGGTACTGGGAGGAAAGGGTTAAAAGCAGAAAAATGTCAAGGAGGATGGTATATTTGTTCAAGTGACCTTGAACATGGAAAATAACAATGTGGGAAATCCCATATATTATGCCTACTGCTGTCTATTCTCTGTCTGAGAAGTAGAATTTCTGTGTAGAGATAACGTAGGTGTTTTGAGGGACTTGGAGGAACTCTCAGGGACATGCTTGAGCTCCCTGTTTTGGGAGAGAAGATCAGAGCTCAGAGGTCATAAAAAGCACAGAGATCACAGCATGATGGCAAGCTCTGCATGCTTAGGCCCTCAATAAGTGGGTGCAAAGAACAGCCCTGCCATCCCTCAGGATGGACTGAGCCTGAGGATTCCCACTCCTGTGTCTCTGCCTGTGTGTTGCTTTGGGATCCTCCAGTTAGCAAGGTAATGAAATAAATTTACTTTTTTGCATTTCAGCCATGGATTTGTGGTTGTTCCAGCTGCCTGCCTGAGTCACATAATGGGGTATAAGATTTCACATTCAAATGGGTCACATCCACAGATTTTTCCTGCCGTCAATCACTATTTTGTTAATCCATGGAATAAAGTCCACCTGTTACTGAAGTCCTGGTTCTAATCACCACTAGCAGCATTATGGACCAAAATCTCTGCATACACCTTTCAAAGTTACCCCAATGTTTTGCTTTCCTTTCTTTTAATTTGTATGCCCTCTACTACATAGCATCATCCTGGCTGACTGTCACCTGCTTATTTCAGCCCTGGAAT
The DNA here is from genome assembly GCF_017639235.1 of Corvus kubaryi. Taxonomy (NCBI): domain Eukaryota; kingdom Metazoa; phylum Chordata; class Aves; order Passeriformes; family Corvidae; genus Corvus; species Corvus kubaryi. Next base: position 4,801,328 of record NW_024581077.1, on the reverse strand, counting down.
GTAGCCAGAAGCTTTCCTTGCTCGTGCAGCTCTTAGGGTGATCACATACTGGTGCCATACACTTCTGATTACCAAGCAGTTGTGCCTTGTTTTCAACATGGTCTTGTGCAGATCGTCTGGACTTGCTGCCTCTCTGGGAAGAGAAATGTGAATCAGACCATATAAATACTGGTCACTTCTGTGTGTGCTTGTACCTGGGATTTCCTGAGCAAGGCAAGGGGAAAGGGTTCAGCACAAAATCCAGATTGTGACTCCAGGGAACAAAAAAAAATGTTGGCCAGCCAACACATGAGGAGTTTGCAGCTTCTCTGAGAAGCCTAATTGTATATTTACTGCACATGTTCCTGCTTGGCTGCTGTACATCGTGATCTACATCTCTGACAAATTGCCACTGGTACAAAAAAATGGATGGGATGGATTCTGAAGTCACCTTGTGGAATTACAAGCGTTCATTCTCCTATCTTCATATAATCAAGGAATGGTTTGGGTTGGAAGGGACCTTAAAGGTTATTTAGTTCAATGCCTCTGCCCTGGGTGGGGACACCTTCCACTAGACAGGTTGCTCAGAGCCCCATCCAGACCAGCCTTGAACAAGTCCAGGGAGGGTGCAATCATGATTTCTCTGGACAACATGTTTTAGTACCTTACCACCCTCACAGGAAAGAATTTCTCCCTAATATTGTATCTAATCCTACTCTCTTTCAGTTTAAAGCCATCACCTGGGCTTTTACCCCATCCATTATTATTCCAGCCGCTCTCTCCTTTCATTACTTATTTCTCAAAACCACATCTATGATGGGATGCAGGAAAGGGAAGTTCTTGTCACTTTTATGTTACAAATATGCAGCTATTATAAGAGATTTTTTTTTGCACTTCCTTAGTACAGTGTTCATCATCTGCTCGGCTTCCTGGGAATTTCTCCAGCCCGGAGAAATTACCCCATATTGATGGCAATACCACACACAGAGATTAGGTAAAGAAACATCTTTTTGCCCTAGCAGCAGGGCAAAAAACGCAGTATTAGAACAGTTTATTCAGCTCTCAGCCTCATTAACATGATGAACTTGAGCCAAGAGAAGTTACACCTGCCATATCACACTAATTTCCAAAAGGCAAATATGTAAGGCATTCAAATAATTCATCTCCCTTTGCATTACTAAAAGTTTTTATTTATTTTTCAATCCATTTTATGTTACTTCTAAGGTGTGATAAAGGAAAACTTGAGTCCAAAACAGAGCTATAATCGCACAGAAATTGCATAGCAATGATTCTCATTCATCAATCACTACCTTTTTTTGACCATCTGGTAAATGATTTCCTGATTTACACATTCAAACAGAATTTGACTCTGGTTTTGGAGACACACCTTGGGGTGCAACTTCTTTAAACAGTGACAGAAATGTACATGCAGATGTAAGCAGTTTTAGTTAGAACATCAGGGCTTAAATAAGGTCTGCAAGGGAAGAAAAGGACCACAGCTTGTGGCTTGATGTAGAACAGTTTATCCCACCTTTCAAGTGTGTACAATGGATGGACATTTGGAAAAGAAGGACGAGAATATGAAAGGGTCAGGTTTCGGTATCCTTAAATATATTGGGTGATTTCAGAGCAATTACTCCTGCTATATTTAACAATCTTAGCTGATAACATCTCAGCACTTCTGAGAACTTAGCAAATATGGGATAACTACTGGAGAACTGGAAAAGGGTAAGCATGATCCCTAGCTTCAAAAAGAGAAGAAAGCAGAAAAAGCAACATTCAAAACTCTTAGTTAACTTTCAACTCACTCGAAATATTTGCTTAAAGAGAATTTCCATGCTCTTTTGATGGTGTCTGGAATGGAAGCCTAGGATTAGATCCATTAATGACTTCAAGACAAATCAGAAAGCCCAGCTATGAAAAGTCATTAACAAGTTTCAACTGCATTACCAGTTCTTCCTAAGGGAAGAGTATCTGGCCATATATACCTCCAAGAAATAGCTAACCTGTTAGTGAATAATATCTGTATGCTGGCTGAATTCTACCCATGATTTTGGGAATATAACACTTTCTTTTTCCTCTGGGTTCTCTGCTTGGAGCTTTGTAAGAGAAAGTTCTAGCATCTTATCTAGTAGTTCTTAATATCTGTTTATCAGAAAGAAAGACCTCTATGCATCAGCATCCTACATGTGTCATATAATCTCAGAATGCCTTCAGAGACTCTCATCTTTAGTAGAGCAATATTTATACCAGAAATTAACATCCTACCAAAGGAATAAAAAAACCATTATTTTCATCTTCATTTCACCTCTTATGTATACAAAATAAAATTACATCATTCAACCAATGAAATACCTCGTAACAGGAAAGGTACAGAGTTATAATTTTATTAAAAATACAGTACATGTATCAATTTAATTTAGAGCAGAGTAAAAATAGTTGAAGTGCAATGAGTTGTCAATTCATACCCATAATTTCTCCTAACCAAACCAGAGCTATAATGTACAGTATATGTGACAGAGAGACTCTGTCCTCCTCTGTCAGATGGCAACACTTAGAGTGAAAACCACCACAACTCACAGGGTTGGGATGACTCTAAATAAAAAACTGAAAACTCACATAAAATTATATTTTGCACAAATGTTTAACAGGGATGAAGATGGACTTCAAATTTCAAAACAAGTCCTACATCTTGGAAACCTATAGACCCATTTCTTTATAAATGTTGCCAACATTTCTTTAAACAGAATATCAATTTTCTGCACACAGTATCAGGCTGCAAGGGTGGGTGGTCTTAGGGCATTTATTTCCCTGCTGCTTAATTTCTAGTGGGGCTACATCAAACTCCTCTAATAAGAGGAGTTTGAAACTTTTACTGCTGATTTTCAGATGTCAATTTGAAGTTCCAGAAGGCAAAATGCTAAATCTAGCAAAATAGTGAGTAAAAGCAAATTTTTCATTCAAGTCCTATGTTCCTGGAACAGATACTGTCTGTCCTGGAGTATCAGTCGTTTAAATTCCCTAAACTTGGGATGTGAAATTCCTCATAAGTGAGCTGAAAGTCCCCAGAATATTCAAGGTACTCTAAATGCTATCCTAAAACCACCTTACTCATGGGACAGCTAAAATCTACAGCTGTTCAATAGGGCAAAGTGGGGGGAAAAAAAAAAAAAAAAAAAGACCAGGTCCTAAATATCATTTCTTGGAGCTATAATCTGATCAAGTTGTTAAACTTCATGAAAGGAGTACTGGATGAAGTACTACAGTCTCTTTCACTGAGGAATTCAAAACTAGATCACCTTAATGGGTACTTCTGGCTTTTATAGTCCATAAATCTGTTATATGAGGAAAAAATGTTTTAGCTCGCGTCACCTGATAAAATACTGAAGTCTTTTCTATGCACTCAGAGACTCTGGAACAGGAGTTTTTGTGAGAGAAATGAAATACGAATGGATTTTTACTGAGGTGATGATCAGGCAGAAAACTTAAAAAAAAAATATTTATGTTTGAGACAGGTAATATGAAACAGGGTGTAGCCTTTAAAGCTCACCTTTCTGTGTATCAGGAATAGAAAACAGATGTACCTTCATTTTGAAGTTATGGCATGCTGGGAAAAAAAACCAGAGGAAAAAAAGACAGCATTTAATAGTGTATAAATTATTTTAAAAGAAACTGATATGAAGACATGAAACATTAAGAAAAAGTGAAGACGTTTGCTACCGAAGAGCTGTAAAACTGTTGTAATAATTAGTCTGAAAAGCATTAGTCTAAAAAATAATATATCTGTGAAGAGGATGCTGTTTCATGATTGTCAAATGGGGCTGAAAAATCTGAAGTTGTTCCACACTATACTGTCATGTAAGCATAAAAATCAGAAATGTTGATTTACTAAGACCAGGTCACTGAGAGAAATGGTGGCCACTTTGTTGGACCCACCCAAAACCAAGACTTCTGATTGTCTAACTAAATTCAGGTTTGAAATTTGAGAAGGCTTTATTTGCATTTGCAAGGAAAAAATCCTTTATGCAAGAAGAAAGTGGATGACAGGGAGGGCCCAGAATGGAGGATATTGAGAAACAGGGTCCCAAGGTATAGTTTCTACACTGCCTGATCAAGAGCAGGACTTGATCTTGGAAACATACAAAATCCCATGTGAACCCTATAATCTGGGTTACATTTTGGTGAGGGATCTCTTCTTCCACACGACAGATAATCTGCCGTTGATTTCAGGTTGGGAAAAGTTATCCAAACACACTCAAAAAGTGTCCAATCTGAAAAAGGTCTCTTTTTTTCCTATCTGTAGAGTAGTCTGAAAAGTCCTCTCTTGACAAAATGCTTGGATAACAACAGATGATGGGTTAGCACTGTGAGTGTACACAGCATATATGAATGTAATATCTGAAAGTGCCAGAGAAGGTCTTTTCTCCAAAACCGATCACACTGAGAGGAAATTAAAATGAAAAAAGTTTTCATAAATCATCCACTAATCATATTAAACCAGATTACCAGAAGTCTTTCCAAACAAGAAATGAGTCTGCTTGACATTCAAAAGAAGTATCAAAATGTGTGGCTGTGGAAAGATACACTGGAGTATGAACAGAGTGGCCATCAAGACTGACACTTCCAGAAGTTTCATTGGTATTACAGCCTCCACCCAAGGATTGTTGGAGTATCTCCCTACCAGATGCCATGAAGAACCATGATGGGCTGACAATGTGGGGTTGGTAAGTGGGACCTAAAGGGACTTTCTTATTAGAAGGTATCTGAGCAGATTGTTGGAGCATCACAGGCACATGTGAAGATGGAGAACCCATGGCACCTATAGAAGGGGTGAGAAAGTAGGAGCTGTAGTTCCAACATGTGCTTGCAACTTGAGCTTTTGTTGGGGTAGCTTGCAAATAACTGTGATTGTGTGATTAAAAATTATGGGGATTAGTTACAGAATGATGTTTTTGGAATTTGTACATGCTTATTAACACTTTTTAAGTGTCTGGTAAAATGATTCATGTTATATTGCTGATATTGCTCCTGGATGTATAGTCCACTGATTACCAGTAAATTACATGCTGCTAATATATCAATACAGCCCTTTGATCCTGATTTAATAGAAACCACAGAGGTTGAGCACTTTTGACTCTATCACCAATATTTGATCTGCACAGAGCAGTCAGTGCTGTGCCAGTCTTAAAAATCTGGTTTTCCCACAGCTGCAGTTTTGATGTCTTCCAGGATGCTAAATATATTTGTTGTTAAAAAAAAAGGCTGTTGTTTTACCTGCCTGTCTTACACCCCTTGACAAAAACCTTTAATTCAGACATGGAAATTTCAGCCCTTTTTTAAAGTCATAACATGCTAAACCAGATTTGGGTTGGTCTTTCTGTTCCCTTCCAATGATGTAACACAGAATTAGGCATGTTGAGAAAGTTCGACTCCGGAACAAGCAGTGTGCAGTTTGCATTAACCTTAGAAGAAGAGTTAACCCACTTCAGCAGGCAATGTAACAAGTTTCTCTTCTGGAAATGACTCTTCACAAAGTTACTATCATCTTCTCTTTCAGAGTCTGAATGAGGTTCTAGCTATGTTAGCTCTAGTCAAGAGCACACATATCTGGACACCTGCTGAACACCTGCATTTCTTTCAGAAGATCTGTGGGAACTCGGTATTACAGGAGGACTCTGCTTTAGGATATTTACTTAAGCTAATCAAGTTCATTAAAAGTATTGTCTATAATTTTCTATCTGCTACAGATCAAAGGGGCAGCGTTTTTAAAAAATATTGTTACCGGAATCCACGTGTTTGTTTAATTCTGTTGGCTTGGGCCCAACTGATAGTCTGTTATTCTGACATCACATCATTTTTCTGCAAGCAAAATAGAAAGAAGATGTAGATATGTGCACAAAGAGATGGCAGCTTTCTGACAACAGCTTTCATTCTCTGTACCAGACCTACTGAACTCAGTACTTGTGGGGCATATCACCCCTCTCCCCACTACAGGTGGCCGGTGCAGATAGGAGAGATAACCCAGGTGGGCAAGGCCCAGCAGGTATCGTCTCCTGGCAGCAGAAGGTCTGCCAGCTTAACAGATGTGGGAAGAGATAAAAAACCATAGGTGACCAAAAGGCCTGTTCTACACTCTAAAAATACTACAGTTTATCACAGAAGAAGAAGTCTCTTACACACTCCTTTGGAACGTGCGAGAGGATTTCTTCCCGAAGCTTGGACGGAACTTTGTGGTTACTTTTCCAGAAACTGAGGGAAAGGATTTCAATGTGTGCCCCTTCAACAATTTGGTGGTAAGAAACATTGAATCCTAAGGTATACTATTTCTTAGCTAGCTGTAAATTTAATGGTACCTTTAATCCCATATGTATAATACTAGTAATCCCTGTTGTCTTATTCCTGTGTAGTAATAGTGTGGTTTAAGTCTTATGTCTGTTAGTTTTGTGTCTATTAATAAATAATTCATTTTATAATAGACTGAACTTGGTCTATAATAATAATAATAATAATAATAATAATGGCCATTATTAAAGAACTTATGAATGAGAGTAGGTCTCGGGGTGCTGGTCACCTCAGTAAAGCTACTGCCTGCTGCCGGAGGCCTGGGCAAAAGGCAGGGACTTACTTAAACCCACATCATCCATTCATAGCAGTACTTCTTGTGGAAAAGAGCAGATGGTCAAAGGGCCAGAAGGTCAGAGAACTGACATTATTTGGTAAAGCCTCTGAATTAATAAAACCTTAATATTCTTCAATGAATCTCATGCTCTGATTACAATATTGCTTCTAGTGCACTTTTTATGTTCAGTTGCACATCATCATTGCTCTAATACCAAATCTCTGAGTTAATAATAATTTAGCTCAGCTGCCAGGACTGGAACTAAAATATGAAGTGAACATCTTGCATTTATGAATCTCTGAGATTGGAGCTTGCCCTTGCCATTCCGTGTTTTTCTCCCTGACTTAACAACTTGGACTATTAAAGCAGCAAAAACTTTGTGGCCTCAAGTGAACTATCTGTGAAGAAGCCATGTGTCAGGAAACGTGAAGACAGAAGCTGTGTGTCAGTCTCACAACTGCTTTGTTAGCTTTTTACTTGATCTGATAGTAGTTAACGTATCATATATCCAGCCAGGCTGCATTACAGGATACACCTAAGTACCTTGCACTCTACTTTGTAAAACTGAAACATATGGCAATACAGAAAGAAGGCTGAAAGATTTTTGTTGCCTAAAATTTCCAAACATTTTAAATTTATCATATAAATACTGTATGTGTTCTTGCTTCTTATTTTCATTGGTTTTATTATTGCATCATTACTCTAATTATGCAAGAAACTTTAAAAAAGAAAAAAAGTAATTCCATGTATGTTCAATTTTATCTGTGACCCACCTAAGGTAAATATTAACTTCAGGAAAAAAGATTAATGGATACTCTAGAAGCATGAGCTGTTTCTGTATTTAACATTAATTCTTGACGCATTATGGAAATCTTAAGTCTGAGAGTATCATGAGTACAATACACAAGCTATTTTGAAAAATGAAACTGTTAATCTCATGCTATAGCATTTGGAACAACTTCAGCTGCAAATAATTGAAAATAAATACATTATGCATTGCAGGTTATGAAGCTGACACCATTATGGAGTCATATTCCCAGAAGAAGCATCCTTTCTCTCCTTTCGTGGCTGCGAGGTTTTTTCATCCCAGATCTGGAGTTGCTCTGTAGTGAGGCATAGTTGGACTTGGTTGAGGTTCCCCTGTAGTTGCACATCCTGCTGTTCATGGGCACCCAATGTGTCTTTCAGCAGGATGCTTGATGAAAGACTAAATTGGTTGTCACAGCCATGTCTGTGAAGGAAAGAGCTATGGGTGTCTGGTGTACACTCCCAATAGATTATTTTGCAGTTTTAGGCTGATGGAGTGATACACTGTGTAGCCTAGTGAGTGAGATTGGGGTTCCTAAGTACCAGCAAAAGGCCAAGCAATTTGTCTTGACCTTGCAGTGCAGGGTATGATACATACCCTTTAGCCACAATAAAAATTTTTAATGTAGCAACAGATGGGGGAGTAGAGGCAAAAGGGATGAAATCTAGTGCATACTGAATACCCTTTGAATGACAGATCTGGGAACTGCTAATGCTGGAGAGACCCCTCTCCTTCTTTGTCTCTGTGTGCTCCAAAAGCATGGAAAAATGTCATGCTTACTTGAACAGAAAGAACTCTTTCTGCTTGGAAGTGACTCCCGACCCCATGAGATGTGGTGTAGAATAACCTCCATGTCCTAGCCATGCCCCCTCCTGGCTACTGAAAAAACAAATGCTGTCCTGGCCAGAACCAGGACACTAATTCCCAGTTTCAGTTCACAATACTTCTTATCCTCTTCCATTTAATTTTTAATTTGTCTTCAAATATTTAATAATATATTCCTAACTCTGAGATTTTCTGGGGCTTGTTTTCTGGCTAGACAGAGTCAGACAGGACAACATCTCCACCCAGGTCTTACCCCTTCTCCTTTCAAATGAGACCTCCAGATATTTCATGATATATTAGGTGCTATACTTTCCTTGCTCTATCTTCTGTGGTTTTAGTCCAGATTAGTCATTGCCCCAAGTGCCCAGACATGAAATTTAGGTGAATTTCCAGGGAATTAACCATAAAGATTTACAAGGTATCTCTAAAAATGGTTTTAATCTGCTTTTATATTCAGGGATTTTTAAAAAAAATTTCTTTGGTGCAACCAATTTCCTTTATCCTGCCATGATGAAAATACTCACACTAAAAGCACTTAGAAGAAGTGGGGAGGAAGGAAACAAGGGAATATTTATAATACATTCTTCTCTACTCATGTTCCTGTAAACAGTCAGATTAATTTTTTCCTAATAATATTAAATCACTGATGATTGTTGATATTGAAGAGAATCATGTTGGGCAATCTAAGGATTTGTCGTGTTACTAAACACATTTACTAACCAGTGTTGAAAAAATGAGGTAGGGAATGTGTCTTGGTGGGATTAAAGAAACAAAAACAAAACCAGTTTATTTCCAGTTGTAGGTAACTTACAGGGCGGGGGGAGAGAATTAAAATCCTTATATTCAGCACTCTATGGTTTGTTTTAGCAACTTCTGATCCTTGGAAAAGAGTTAATATTTATCAGCTCTTCAGTTACTGCATTGCACTGTGTTCTGACTTCATATTTCTTGTGCTGCTTCTCCCACTTTCTCCTTATCGGTCTCCATGAAATAACATGAAAAGTAAAAGGGTAATGACCCTTCACAGCTATTTCCTCTCATTCTTATTTCAGAATACATGGTTTCTCATGATCCTTACACCCCTTCTGTTGCTCAGCTGTGTAAAGGATACATAAAAATACCAAACACTCGAACATAACTTCTACCAGATAAATGAGTAAACAAACACATCTGCTCACATCCCTGTAGCAGGTGATTCCACACCACTGTAGGTAACAGCAAAGCTTACATCTCACATTCAAATTTTGAATTAACAGTTAAAAGATGTTTATACAAATTCTCATCTTTGAAATCTACCATCCTCAGGCTGGAAATGTTGTAAGAATTTAATCACTGATAAAACTTCTTCCATTTTTTTTAGTCCCAGCTGGAAGCTTAACAAGAACAGCATCTCCTACCAAGTTATTTTCAGGTATTGTTCTGTCCATACACACAATAAAAAGGTACTATATTCCTGTATCAGTTTGAAATCTTTATTTTAAAGACAATTCTAAACCTGGACAATTTTTTTTATTTTTATTTCCCTCACATATTAAGTTTTATTTATTTAAACAAGGCAATGGAAAAAAACACTTAACACCTTAAGGGTAGAGGAGACATTCCAGTGACAGAAAATCCAGGGAAATCTTACACAAAAATCTGAATTTCATATTTCTCCAATCCAGTTCAGGAGATGGCACATGGCAATTCAGGTGAGGAGGTACTGGGGCATACAGCTCTCTCCTCATAGGAAGGTGCCTGTCTTAGGCACTCAGGAGTAAGTATTTTCTTCTTTAATGTGTGGGTCTCACTGGAGGACACCAGCTTCCATCTAGAGCTCTGTTGTTATCACCAATGGACTCGCCAATGCAATGTCTACTGCAACACACAGCAGCACAGACACTGGCATCCATGTAACAAACAAAATACTGTATATTTGGATCTCTAGAGCATGCAGTACCCTCACAAAAACTGCAGGTGATGTCACCTCACACCCGTTTTTGCATTCAAAGTATGAAAATTAGGAAATTAACTGTCAATGTAAAACCTAACTGACTTATTAAATGTCTTTTTTTAAACTGAAATAATCCTCCTTCAGTGGTAGCCTTGTATAGTTGTGTGTACATATACACACACATTATGTGTTATCTATTTGTATACAATATTCAACATAAACTTCTTGATTTTAGGATGAGAACCAGTAACTCAGAGAATCACTGGATAATCTAGCTGTAAGATGTTACCTAGGATGAGACAAATGCATAATTCTTGAAGTGTGCTATAATGTATTTTAACCATAATTATATAAACTATTTCTAAGATGTGAAAATCCAGTCAAACAAATTTTAGTGCAATCATAGTTTCCAATGCCCTTAAAAATTCAGGAGAATTGATGGGAAAGTTGATTCTGGTAGCAATGAGAATCTCATAGCTTTGAGAAAGAGTGAGGATGGGAAGTGAAAGAAATTTTAATTTAATTTCACTGGGGTTTTTTTATTTAATTTAACTAAAATTGTAATGTAGTAAAAGTCTGAAAAATTTGTTTATTTCAATCACATACCAATATTTTCAAACAAAGTGTTATGCTTCTGCCTGTTGAGCTCACTTTATTTGAGTCAAGATTTTGTCTGTTGGGCTACCTAAAATGAATTCTAGGTTTAAAAAAAATATATACCACTAATCTATTTGCAATTCAAATGTGAAACTTCCAACAGAACTGCAGTGCATCAACCCAGAACAAACAACTCATCAAACCCCATAAATATGGCATGATCCCAGTAATGAAAAATGAGCTTTGCAACAGCCTGTAATTAGCATGGGAATGACAGGCACATTCTAAACCTTTCCCAACATATGGGTAATTATTGAGGAGCTATGACAGCAATGCATCAACAAGCCTATCCATCTTACTGCCTTTCTCCACCCTGGCTGCCTCTCAGTGGCTCTTAAGAGGCCGTACAGTAATTTGGTTGAAACCTCAGCACACAAGAGCAGTGAGAGGGTTCCACCCTTAATGAGAAGGAAAATTAAAAGAATCATCACTTAAAAAGAGTGTTGAGACTTCAGATAAACACCCTAAAATGTTTTGTATTTACATCTGCAACCTTTCAACCTTATAATTGACTGGTGGAAATTTTCCAATTTCTGCAACAGTGGGTATAAACATGCCCTGTAAGTCTATAACAAAAAAAGTGGAGGAAAGGAAAGAAGGAAGACTTGTATAAAGTAGGTCAAAGGTGGTCTTCAACATGTTCCATATTACTGTAAAGTTATTGCCCCAGAAGCATTCAAATCCCCAAAAGATAAAAATTGTTATTAATATCTTGCATTATGATAGTAACTTAAAGTTTTCCCATGGGGAAAGAAAAGAACTCACTGATAAGTACATTGCCCAGAAAGATAAAGAACAAACAGAGAAAGACATTTTGGAAGAACTGAATGAACCAAATAAACAGCAGCTACTAAAAAAGCACAGCCACTATCACCACTTATTTCAAAGAGGAAGACTGGAGTACAGGAGGAGAAATTGTCATTGATCTTTGTATTAACGGTTACAGGACTAATCATATCCTGACATCAACACTCAATTTTTATTTATATGTAACAGCTAAATAGGGGTTTGTTTGCAATAGTCTTGCAAGATGGAGATGAAACAGGATACTGGAACAAGAATCCAGTCTAATTAGGCAGGCTTTTCACCCTAAAATCTCCTTTCTACAAACAGTAAAGCTTGAAAATGGCTTCCAGTTTGACCTTAATTTTAGATATATAAAAATTCAGTGAGGACAGGAGAGTGAAAAGAGAAGGAGAAAGGCTGAGGATAATATTCACCTTCACACTTAACCACTTCTTCTTGCAGAAGTTATATAGCAGAAGAAAATAAAGGAGTGAGCTGACATCAATCATCCTTATGGATCTTTACTTTTTATTCATTGTTCTATTGATCCCTTTCAGCATTATTTCATAGGTAGATTGCAATAAAGTGATTTTTTATTATGTCTCCATTTTAACTCATAAAGCATATGACACAATAGTTTCTGAATGAAGGACAGGTACCCTAAGGGAAAGAACAAAATCCTGGATAAAAGCACAGATTTATCGATCTCTTCTCCAATAATAATGATTAAAATCTAATGAAGCATGATTGCCTTAATAAATTATTTAGCTCTCTTTGCCTTTCCAGATTCCAACTCGATGCTCTCAAAAAAAAAAAAAAGAAAGAAAGAAGTTCAAGCACATAATGCTGAAAGTACTAGATTCTTTAATCAGTGAGCCATGACAATATTAAAAACATGGTAAATAACAGCATCTTACAGACAAGTAGTACATTGGCCCATAGCCCAGCTGATCAGCAAATGGGGAAAGAAAACAACATATGTTATGGAAAGGAGGGGAAGCGTGTTGCAATGTTAAGCAAAATTATGGTTTTATAACAAGGTGTGACAACCAGCAAGACATATTCGTGCATAGAACTGCTATTAAAAAGAATAACTCTGAAAAATGCATCCCAAGCTTGGGAGATGGAGAGGTAGTGGAACTCAAAATTATACGAGATAGAAAAGGGTTACAAGCATCGCAGGTCACTGGGCCTGATGGTGTTTCTGTGAGAAGAGATTTTGTCAGCTTTTCTACTTTCTAGGCAAATTTAAGAGCACTCTTTTCCCAACTCAATTACATTTTCTTTTGCAATGGAACAATAAGGATGGTCCTAATAACCATATTTTTCTCTTCTGTATGAGAATAGTTCCTCTGTGGTTTAAGCTGGAGATTTATACTCATCTATTGAGTGTCTTCACCTCAAATCACAGAAATATTTAATTGTCAAGGCCTTTTATGACTAGGGCTGCTCCTGGGATATCCAGCCCTGAAGCTGAGATTTACAGGACAGATGTGATATTCACAGAAATAAAGCTGGCAAAGGATGCCATTTCTGGTCAGCTTAAAATCTTGTCCCTTCATTTCAATTTGTTAAAAATTTCAAGCTAATGTTTCCTTCAAAGTTCTTGATAAGATTAGTACATACAGTATATATACTGGATGTTCACAAAGAATGAAATATATGACACAGAAACTAATCTGTAGTCGGTATGCTCATATGTATTGTACATCTGAATATTTCCTCTTTTTGAATAAATACTTGATGAAATAGTAGAAATAGCAGCACAAGCTAGATTATATTTCCAGATGATGATGGTGCATTAAAAAGAACTGTGTCATAGAAGCACCCTCAAATTATATATAACATAACATATAACCTCTGTGTCACAGCTACAGTACACAGTTATCTATTTGGATTACTAGGGAAACACTGGTCTACCAGGATGACCCTGAATATGCATAGGAGTGCATAGAGGTGTCAGTAATTGAAAATAAGATTAATGATTTAAGCTATAAAGATCTCACATTAACTTTCCACGAAAGGTCAGAAGTATCATATAAGCACCCATTTTCTCTTGTGAGCATAATTCATGTAGTTTTCAATCAAGGACAATGTTTAAGAGCATGCATGCCTAGCTTGATATAACCTGATAATGAGTATTTTAATAAGACCAGTTATCTTCAAAAGAAGTTACCTAGCTTTATGGAAAGAATTAGCTGGGAGATTTGATAGATTAAGCAGATGCGATTATATTTTTACCAACTTATAAAAATGGAGAGGTTCATTGAGGACTGTCTGCCATGGGAGGGGCCCCATGTTGGAGGGAAAATTGTGAAGAGTCCTTCCCCTGAGGAAGAAGGACCATCAGAGACAACATGTGATGAACTGACCACAGCTCCCCTTCCCCAGCGCCTGTACCACTTGAGGGGAGGAAGTAGAAAAATCAGGAGTGAAGTTGAGCCTGTGAAGAAGGGAAGGGTAGAGGGAAATCACAGAATCGTTAAGGTTGTGGAAGACCTCTAAGTTTATTGAGTCAAACCTTTAATCCAGCACTGGCAACAAAATACACCATGGAGAAATACTGGATGGGGGATTTCTCAGGGAGAGTGTGCAATTATCCAGTGTGAAAAGCAGGATAGCAAGACATTGACAGACATGGACTGTTGAATTTATGAGTAACTGGGCAGGCAATCATATTGGTGCTCGGTAAATTTTCATTCATGGCAGGACTTATCCTTTGAGAAAACCAATCTAAATGTAAAGGTACATGATTTAATTGTTTGCCCGACAGAAAACCTCGAGGAAGAAGAAATAAAGTGAACTTCCTAAGCTTTAATGAACGAGTATAGATTCGAGGTTTGAGTCATCATCTGGTACTCTTTTTCTCTCTCACATACCTCAGTATATGTATCTTTCTGCCTAACAGGCCACAAAATACAAATGGGACTATGAATTCTGCATACAATCTGTCACCTCACAGTAAATAATTTATATTTTATCCATATTTGTTTCTAAGAGAAAGGATAAAGTAAACCAATATTTTGGAACTGAAGTATGTATCAGATTTAAGCACATCTTACCACTAAAATTCAAATGCATTCCCATACTGGAAAAGAGAGAAAGTCAAAGCAAACTCTTTTTCCAGGATAATCCTTCAGGTTTTCAATGGTGTTAGGAATGGACATTCCAACCCCGTTCAATCTTACAGTATTTCTGCTTCCCAGAATGAAAGGATCAATCTTCAGAAGAGAGTTTCCACAAAAGGCACACATTTTGCACCCAAAAAGTTCCATTTGACAGTAAAATATGAAATTATAGATTTATGCATAACATATAGTATTATAAATTATTTTTAAAATGAGTGATCAATAAACAATATTTGGGCAACACCTTGTGGTATTGGCATGTATTATCTAAGAGGAAAAGGACAAGAAGAAATTATTAACGGAGCTCACTGTTCTTTTTGATTTTGGAAGGAGGGAGTTAAGCACCCAGGTGCAGAGGGCAGGCACACCTAGTTGAAAGAAGAATGCCAAAGAAAGTATAGAGTCCAAAATGCTGTATTTGTATTATATATTCACTCTAAGGCAAAAAGTAGACATCCCCAAAGCAGTAAGTTAGATTCTATGGATCCTGTCCTTAGGCACCTCATTTCCTTCATTAAAAAAAGGAGAATTAGGCAGCCAGGGAGACAAGTGTCTTTATAGAATACAACAACAATTCAGTGCATAGGTCTACTTGTAAGTCTCAGGTAAAATGTTCTGCTCAATGTTACCCTAGAAAGTTGAGGAAAAGAAATTCTTGAAACAAATGGGGAATTATTTGAATAGGTAGCTATGTAATGCCAGGTTGCTGCACCAGCTCTTATTATTGCACAAATTATTTCAAAAGATGGACAATAGTCAATACAGTACCTCAGCCAGCTGTTTCAGAATAATTTTTTTTCTTTATTATAATTTGGAAAGGACATCTGAAATGTTATTGGGAAATATTTTTGAAATTTCAACAATTCTTAAACTGCCAGTGTTAGGAATCTGGATTTACAGTAGAGAGTTAGGCTGGTTCCTACTCAGAAAAAAACCCTATTTTATGTCCAGAAAAATTTAGTTTGAGTTTTAGAAGCCTTAGAAACTGTTTACTCAAAAATTGTTTATTCACAAAGACATGCTGTATACCCATCAATGCCTACCAGAACAAAAGCCTAATTCAAAACAAGAAAAGACCGTTTATGGTCAAAAATTGCTTACATTTGAAAAGCGTGATGGAAAAAATATCTTATGCTGACTAAATAGTGTAGGTTCCTAAGACAGCAGCACAGTTTTCCCCAGAATTGTATTTAGCACTAATTAAAACACTATTTAACACACCAATTTTACTCTTGATGCAACCCTAATTTCTTGAAAGATATTTAAAACTGCATGTTGACACTGTATATTGATCTGGAGAAATAACCAATTAGATGTATTGCTTTCCATTTATGCATATACATAACCTCTTTTCATATAATTGCAAATTAAATATTATCAGCACTTTTTTTAAATTAGGGAGTCAATAGCATCATGTGAAAAATTTTCAATCTTAGAAACTAACAATACTTTTAACAGAAATAATCAGTCTGCTCTTATACCAGCTGTGACCTGCAGTCTGGATTTCAGAACAATAATCTGTTCTTATTTTGTGGGACAGTTCCTTATTGTTTGGAAACATTTGCTGAATTATTTCTATTTTTACATGGACTACTGAAAAAATAAACCAAATAAAATGGAACTGTACAGATACGAATGATGACACAGCAGCCTAACTCACGAAAAATAGCCTGTGGCATCTCGAAAAGGATAATTTAACTTGCCCATCCAAATGGAACTTTCCAAAGAAATTCTTTTCATGCTCCTTTACTTTGCAAAGTTCACTTGAATGATAATTTAATCACTGGAAAACCCTGTTCGTTTGCAATTCAGTACCTTAGGTTCATGCCATATTAGATGGTATCTCTGTGATTTGTGTGTTGCAAGTCAAATCATGGCTTTTCCAGCTGAATAGAGGCAGGAAGACTTAAGGATGTTTGTTTTCCCACTGGAGACCCAGGATGTTGGCTTATTTGCTTCTCACACGTGTATAAGATTCATTATTGGAGCTGTGGTTATCCAAACAGAACTGCAGCATTCATATTTGGCTATGCCCAACACTCGAGAGCAAAGAGTGTGGAGGGTACTTAGCAGTGAAGCATCCTTGCATGGTAAGCCTTGAAATCTTTTGCCTGAGTGCATAATGCCAATAATTTATTTTCGCTTTCTTCCAGCTGAGATCAGGATGGAGTGAAATCGGAAAGTCAACTTCTGCTACTCATAATCCTGGAAGCAGCTCTCCCAGCACAAACACTGCAGGTTATTATCTTAATCTTTAGCAATTAGTCATCAGATAATATACAGATAACTTTTATAGGTCTGTCACAGTGTCACCCTTTTCTGAAAGAAAACAAAAGCTTACATACTCTCAGCTCTGGCTTCCTTAGCCCTTAGGAATTTAGCTAGTTTCCATGTGTAACACCTAAGAACACTGGGTCTATGCACAGCTTCATCTTTTTCTAACATTAGAGTAAATTTGCTTCACAGTTCCTCTGCTATGCTCCACTCAGGAGTGTGTAGTTTGGACAATGTTGGCTGCCTTTATGTTTTCTCTTTTCACAGCCCTAGAAGTTTTGTCCCGCAGACTAACTACTTTTACTGCATGGTCAGTGAGGCGCTTTTATCCCTCTCTTTTTACAGATAAGGATGAGAGTTTGGAGAATTTTATGAAAAATGACCAAACATATCAACCTTCTTGGGTTACCAACTGATATATTTCTTTTTTTCATCAAGTCTAGCCTGTTTGCAGTATGACTTTTGTTCAGAGAACTATTCCAAGCACAACAAAATACAGCTGTGGGTACACCACCAACAGAGAGACAGAATATCAGAATGGCTGCCTGGAAAAGTAAAGCTCTTCTTGAAATAGCAAACTTTGCTTGATTTAAAAATTTTGTCAGTAATCCATGGAAAATTTACTTCACTTAGGAACAGAAATGGCTCTTTAGATGGCAATGTCTCCTTCTACTCTTCTTTCCTTCATTCACTATATGTCTTTTAACCTCTGGATGAATGAAGCAGGGATTTTGCAACCAGGCTTGTCTGATCGCCCCAAATCATCCACAGAACAGATGTACCTATAAACCAAGCTGTGCTAGGATGAGGTAAAACACAAGGAAGAAATTATGATCTCACAATGCAAACACCTAGTGGGGCATGAGAAGAGCACTCAGGTAGATATCCAAGTTACAAAGAGTTATCAAATCCTCACATATCCTTCACCGTGCCTGTGAAATCTTTCCAGATGAGATGCACTAGGACTGTCCATAAACCTTTCTCACCACAGACTGGACCGAACTGAACTACTTTACACTTAGACAGTGACTAGTGTGGTATGAAAGTATTTAGTAACAGGTAAGCAGGTATATGGTAACTCACTAATTAGGACACACTTACTTGAATATGAGTCTAAGCTGGTTGTACAAGAAATATTAAGAGTTGTCCAGCTTTCCACTGGAGAGCCTGGAGTTTTTTCTGAATTGCTAAAAATATGTATTGTACATACACACACATTCATTTAATTCCTGATGACCAAATGACAACACTTATGAGAAGAAAAGCAAATCAAATGCAATTTGAGAATTCACCCATTTCTACTTCACTCAAACCAAATCAGACTATTGAGAATTGCAGTGATAGTATGGATAATTAGAATTGTGATTATTATATTTGTTTCTTTATGAGACTTTAATGTGTTATTTGTTTCTCCCCCCTTCTTCTTTCCCTCTTAATATTTTAATGTGAATTGTTTAGTCAGAAAGACTTCAGTGAATCTGTGAGAGTAAACGAATTGTAAATTATCCCATACTATGTCCCTTTTTCTGTACTATTAACTATGACTGTAGTCATTACTACAGATTTTTTATCTGTGAAGGAGAATTACTGATGCTCCATAGCAACAGTAGACACTGAAAAGCTTTTAGAGCAGTGTAAAAAGTGGATCCAACCCCAGAAGAGATTCTTGTGCAAAGTATAAAGACATATCAATTAACTGCGTATGTCACAAACAATTCTGATCAACAACTTTTATTTTTCTTTCAGACCTTCTGATGTTACCATCGTTTCAGTCAGAAAGAGGTTGGATCGCTTAACCTCTCGACTCACTGTTTTATGTTTGAGCTCAATTGAAAGACTGAATTCAAATTTCATTTCACAGGTCTCCAGCACACTGGGTATTTAAATACGTTTGTACAAAGGGCAAATGACCACCCATGACTTTAAGCATATTCCTATATTTTATCAGATACAATAAGATTTGGGAGCAAATTCACAGTGCTGTTAGGGTCAGTGATGCTTCTTTTCAGACAATAACCTACTGAGAAGGAATAGATTGCAGAGACTTGCAATGTCCAGACATTTAACTACTGAAATACTGGTTCTTTGTTGAAAATTTGACAGTACTGTTTTAAAATGTATGAAAGACCTTGAAGAACTTATGTCTACTCCAGAATACATAAGTAAATTATGTAGTCCTCGATATATTCAATTAATTTGTTCTGCATGGACAAGATTTTGAGCTGACAGAAAAACTTATAAGCCTAAAATGAATCATTTTCTTCCCACCTCTTCAGTATTTTGAAGTTCATGAAATTACATTTCATTATGACTCTTGCAGTACTTAGAATAGGCTGGAAGAAGCAAGTGTCTTATAATATAGGATACTTATGTCTCTTAAATATGAGCACTTACTAACAGACTTTTGATGGATACTATAAAACTATTGAAATTAAGAGTTTCTGTTACATGCTAAAAAATAAAGAGGTTTTAATTATTTCAGCGATAAAAACATTGTAAAAGTAACAATATTTTTCACATGTTCCCACTGTATTTTAATCTTACTATTCTCTTCCATGAGTAACTTCTGGCTCTACAAAGAACAATAGTTCCACACTGCAGCAGCAGCAGTTATAAAGATGTGTGTTTTGTTTAGAAGATGTTCAATCATGTTCCTTTCCAGGACCATACAGAAGAAAACAGAACTGACCAAGTTCATAAATAATAAAATCCCTTCCAAAAAAAGAAAAGGCAGCAAAACCCCAACAAATAACCATAAAACAAATGGCTAGATATGAATTTTGATCAAATATTTAATTAATAAAAGCCTGAAAAATAAATTTAAATATAGATCAATACTCTTATTTCAAACAGGGAGAAGATTCTTTAGGAATTTGACAATTTACCTCCATAGGAGCTGGTGACTTCTTTCTTGTGAAAGCAAGCAATGCAAAAACCAGAGAGGAACTCAGCAGGGAAGAGCTGTGCTACAGTCAGCCCTGCCAAGCCCCATGAGTGGCCCACTCAGCTTATTTCATTTCCATAGATAAATTATGATGTTCCCAATCACTCTTCTTTTTTTTGGTTGTTTTTTCACATGATCACATAAATAGTTATATCCATGGGAATTAAATAAGCAAAACACTTACAACATTTAAGCCTAAATCTGCATTTCATCCTTCATCCTTTCACTAAGGATGCTATTAGAGGGTCTCAAAACATCCCATGTATACTAACATTTTTTATAGTAATTTGAGAACTGTTCTCTGTTTTGCCATTGAAACTGTACTATTCTAAATCATCAGTATCAGCAGGTCCACACCGTGTGTAGATTTAATGGTGGTCATTCGTGGACAAAAATGTAAATTCACCCCTCATTACAAGTCTTTCTTCTCTGTGCTTCTTTCCTGTTGGCACCACCGCTTTTATTATTTTTATTTTATTTTATTTTATTTTATTTTATTTTGCCACTCTTTTTGTGAGCTCTCAATTTAAGGGGTATGGCTGCAATAAGAAAAGCCAATGCATAAATATATCAAAAGAGCTAATCAGTGTCTTGGCACAGAAGTCTGTTGACCAGTCTAGAATGACAGGAGTGCATTTTCTGTAGCCATGCAATTTCATTCCCATGTTTCTTAACAACCAACTATACAGCATCATAAAAATTCAATACAATGAATTTCAGTGAAACGCATTATAAGGGAGTCAATAATCAAATGAACTCTAAGCACTAGGTAGTGTTTATTTGATTTTTATGGGAAGGAAACAGGAAAGCACTTTTAGAGAAGCCAGAACATAAAGGAGATTTTCATGTCTCATCAATTATGTAAAGATAGCATGTAAATTTCTCTTCATGCAGAAAAAGATCTGAACGTAACAGACACAGCTCTGTCATTTCATCCTATGTGCAGTAATTATACTTAGAATGAGTTTTGACCATCATATCTTAGTTTATGCCAATTTTTTGGGATGCAGATAGAATTACTAATTTATGTTAAAATATTGGCAAGTCCTATTGTAGTTCTCATTCCCAAAACTACCGAAAGCTTTCATTCTACAAACTTTTGCTCATAGAAGTGCACAGAGCACCTTTATCATGATTGTATATTGGACTAAGGTCTCCAAGGCAGAATGCAGGAGCATCTTCCATTTGACTGCTGTAATAAATGCCCAAACTCAGCAAAGAACTAAACCAATGCCAAACCTCCAGCAATTAATGTCTTCTGCCTTCTGGAAGCCGCTGGCAAGCTGAGTAAGGATGAACCAAACTGAGTGAGGATGAATCAGTTGAAAACCAATTCAAAATGGGGGATGACAATCTTTACTATGTCCTCTGTCATCTCTGGATTCACAAGAATCAGGTTTCTCTTGGAGATAGGAACATAAATCAGTGCTTCCCTATGGATCATATCCAGAAGATAGGAAGGCAGCCATTTCTCCTAAACTGGTAGTCACCAGGTCATCTAGGTTGCCTGTCTAATACATGTCTACTAGCTGGATTTTTCTGAAATACTTCCTGGCCTTGCCACCTTCTAACTATTTTCTGTTTTGTTTTGGAATAAGTAAATATTCCCTGAAAGACTGACAAAGCAGAGGAATCCAGGCAACAATGGATATTTTTAGTGTTATATTAAGTGTTTACTGAACCTGAACTGACCTCTAGCTCTCCTTTCCTATATGCTCTAATTAAAATGCTATAGAATTAGGTACACTGCCACATTTTCTCTCTTCATGGATGTGAATATTTATTGCTAATCTCAGGCAGTGTTTTAATTTGGGAAGAATGAGCAATTCAAATATCAGAATATTGATTAAAGCATTTACCTGGCTGGTAGCAAACACAAACACCTCAGGTGGAACTGGGAGCTGTTTCTACAGAGTGTCAGGTGAATTACCAATCTCTAGGTCACTGGATGGTGGACATGAGAAAGCCTCTGCTTGGGGTTTACCAGGGTTCAGTCTAGAAGTTGAAACATGATTCCAGGTGGTTTGCATCCTCTAAGTACAAAAGCTGAATAAACAGCTGCTCTGTGAATGCCCAGAGAACACAAACCAAACATCTCTGTTGTGAACATTAGACAGGGCATGCCCAAAACAGACTTTTAAACAGCTGAGGAGACAGACTGGTAAATATATATCTCCCTAGAGACACTACCTGCTTCCAGTTTTAGGGTATGAGAGAATACCAAAATTTGGGCTTTGTTATCCATGGGTACAAGTAAACAGCTGTTCACCTGGAAATGTAGGTCACCACTATCAAATTGAATGGGAAGATTCCTATTGATTTCATCAATTCACTTGTGACTTCAAGGTCCTTCAAGCAGTTCTGTCTCTGATATATTCAAAAGAGTGACTCAGAAGAGTCTTAATAATGATCATTTTTTCTCAAGCAAAAAACAGAAGCCCCCATGAACTACAAGATAAATGTTCTTGGAGCTGTATTATCTTTTGGATGTTATCATTGATTTGAATCAGACTGCAAGTCACATTTACATTTCTTTATGACTGATATATTCCATTCAATTGAAAAGGTAAAAGGTTTGGTTTACTTAAAAAAAAAAATACTAGCATTCATCATCACAACTTTGGTGCTGGGCTTATTGTATCACAGATTTCCCAGTAATTTGAATTAGAGGAGAGACTGCGGTAAGTATGCCTTCTAACTCTAATGATAAATAATAATGTGCTTCCTCTTATCTCAATTAATATGTTTAATTTTTTTAATTAAAAGGATTACCAAAGTGTCTTTTTGAAATTATTACCCTGATTAGCATACCATTAGCTTAGACACATCTTGAAAAATAAAATAAGCATAAGTGCTTGGCCAAAATAAAGGACTACTTTTCTCCATAATAATGAAAGTAATAATCAACAGCTGCAGAAGTGAGGTTTATTTGCTAGATGCATAGGTTATAAAACTCACAAGACTGTAGCTACTTTGTCTGCAATAGTCTTGTAGTCTTTTGTCATGCAAAAAAAATCACTCAGAAAATCCTTATGGATATCAGAAATTAAATTTTCTAGCTTTTAGTTTTGGAGACTATAACGGTCTTTTTGTTGTGGACAGCACAATACTTAGTGTAATGGGGCACAGATCTCTGTCTGAAAGCTGAATGTACTGCTTTCATAGAGGTTAAAGATAGTCTCTTTTGTGTAAAAACAAATTTAAGTGGTAAAATATGTGCTAGAAAGAAAGTGAAATAAGTGATTTTGGAGACAAAATTAATAACATCAAAATGTCATCCAGCTGATTTCTCTTCTTTATAAAACAGAAAATCATTCATCTAATTGGTTTGCTTTCTTTCCCAGAACTAAATGCCTGTTTTTCCTTAATGTATGATTTATCGTGCATTTAAATAGACAAACTCTATGAACCACTAGGGACAGTTCAGGGTCTGTTACGGCATAGTTGTTAAAAAATATTTTGAATAGGAACTTGGATTTATTTCTTTGAAATACACTTTTTTCTCTTGGTGAAATTTGAAGCCTATTTTTCTCCTCCTGACTAATTATCCTTTTCTAATTTTATCAACAAATTATCTTAATAGGCTTAGCTGTTTACCAAACCAAGGATGTGGTTTAAAAATGTCCCCTAAATGGTTCTCAGGTTGAAACATGTGAATAATAAGGATCTTAAGCATTTTTTAAGAGAAAATAAATTCAGTAGGTAATAAAGAGAGCATGGCATTTTGCATGAAAAGAAAGAAGGCTGAATTTTATCTCTCAGGGGAAATACACAGCAAGTGCCTAAAACAGATGAACAGGGTCCATCTCATGTTTTACTCTGACGAAACTAGAGGAAGTAATGACAAGAGAAACATTCAAATATGTCCTTTGCATTGTTTTTGATGAATTATGAAAGTACTGGTGTATCAATATGCTAAGTCTGTTCTCAGGACTGTTGCTTACAGTTAGTGTGATTTATTTCACAGGACCATGCGAAGTGGCCTAATTCCTAGTGGTGATCTTCTCCAAATTCATGCCCAAAGGAAGTCCAATTAGGGTTGCTCAGGAATTTTTCCACTCTAATTCCTTTAGAGTCTTCTTTCTTTACTTCAAGGAAGAATAGGCTATGGCCTTAGTAATATCAGCCAATATTTTGGGGTTTGTATCAGGGTAGTATTCACTTCATCTCATATATATATGTGATATGGTTATTGGGAATCAATAATCAGTATAGAAGACAGAGAACTCCAGCATTTTATTCTTCTCATTTCAAGAAAAAAAACACTCCAGTTAATCATATAAATCATGCTCTGTGTTTTCCCACTCTTCACTGATCATAAAGACACCCAAAGTTACTGATTCAAATGGAGTGGCTGTATCATAAAAATCTAAAGCCAGGTAGGATGTGCTTTGCACTAATAGAAATGAGCAAATACATATATACACTTTTTTTTTTTTTTTTTTTTTTTGGTAGGAATGCAAAAGTATTGTTTTAAGAAAAATCACCTTTCTGAAATTACCATCAGTTATAAAACCTGAAAGAGACATTTTCACTCTAATAAAAGAGAGTCATGGCTATTCGCAAATTACTGCAGCTGCCTTAAAGAACATAGACCTGGCAATAATATTGTGTTTTCTTCATGGAACAATCCACTTTGATACTGATCACATAGTCATATAAAATAATCCTGGGGGAGGTTTAATCATCTTTGATCACCTAGTCACTGGAGGTTTCACCTTAGTTACCTCTTTCTACAAGCCCTGACTGCTACAATTTACCTGCATGTTGACCACCTGGATTTGCATCACTTTTTTTAGGAAATATCATTGGGAAAATTTGCTTTTGAACAAAATTCCTGTCTCTTTTCTTCCAACTATAGCTCTCATATGAAGGGGGGGTTTTTTGCCTATAATTCATAAGTGTCAAAATAATTTCTGGTGAGATAATGGCAAAAATAATGGTAAATAACTTTCGCCTGAGGACTGATAAATCTTCCTTCACAGTTAATGATTAAACTCCCGTTGACCTCCATCATCAAAATTAAATGTTTAGTCATAAATTAACCTTCTAATTACTCCTCATTATTTAGTCATTTCAGCCCTTTAATCGTGAATCCTTTCCAGCGTCTTCCATGAACAGCTGCTGGCTTGACTGAGGTTTTTTGTTGTTGTTTGATTCCCTCGCTGGTTATTGACAGGAACAGTCTATAGACAGTATTTCAGATGCAAAGTACTACCCAGAGAAACCTGATCAAGGACATGACACTTCTGTACACACAGCTTTCAGTCATGTTTTCTGAACTGTCACATTGCAAACTATTGTTCAATCTAATTTACTGCTGATGTCATTTGGTCTCCCTTGGCAGTACTTTGGCATCTAGGTTCCTCTGTGTATCACATGTAGTTTACAGGTTTGGGGTTTCTGGTTTGTGTGTTTTTTTTTTTTTTTTTGAAGACTTATCTGGTTTTCAAAACTAAAACACCAATTTAAGACACAGTCAAGGAGCTGCACACACCAGCACAGATCATAGAATCATAGAACCACAGAATGCTTTGGGTTGGAAGGGGTCTTAAAGATCATTTAGTTCCAAACCCCATGCTGTGGGCTGGGAAACCTTCCACTAGACCGAGTCACATCCAACCTGGCCTGGAACATTGCCAGGGATGGGGGGAGAGAACTCATCTCTCAACATGAATTTCAAGCAAATGCCACTACACAGATCCCACATCTTTATAAAAGTTTCATAAAATTTTCGTGATTCAACCTTTCTGCTCACTTTTAGAGCTGGACTAAGAAGGATTGAGGATTCCATCATATGATTGCAATGTAGGCAAATATCTGATTGACTATTTTATTCACTTTTTTTTTTTTAATGGTGTAACCACTTTGTCTACCCAAGGTTCACAGGATTTAAGTCAGAAATATAAGTTAGAATTAAATCCAGAGGCTTAGGAGCCTGGTTAAGCTCTTTTCTCCTCATGGCACACATTCTCTTTTCAAATGTTTTTAATTCATGGTATATTTATTTTAATAAAGCTTGTTAGAAAAGAAGTAAATTATAATTTACTGGAATTTTCCCCTCTTCATTTTGCACTGGTGGCACAATCTCATTCCCATGTCATTCTTCAAAATGTCAATGAATGTGTCCTTATAACAATAAAAGTGGGACAATTCTCCTGTTAAGTACTTTTATCCCAAACGTAAAGAGTCATGTCTCTCTGAAATGGAGACATTAATGAGACTTTATCCATAAACAGTGAACCTACATAACAGGTAAGAGCAGCAAGTTAAGAATATCATCTCTAATTAAAACCACAGGTGAAATTTAGATCAGCAAAATGCAATTATCTGAACCAAAGGATACCTGGGTTATCTCCTGCTCTCACTGAGGCTGGCATGGGATCATTAGTGACCACATGTAGTCAGAAGTTAATTTTCCGTCTCATCTGAAAGACATCATCTCCAGCAGCATAGCCAACACACATGCTGGGACAAAAATTGAGTCAGTCTATTAACTGCAATGTTGACAGTATCTCTCATAGCACCTTGCTGTTTGTTGGGTGCCTCTTCCAGCATGACCCTGATTATGCAGTTGTAGGTAAATAATTTATGTTCTGTATTGGATTTCTGGGCCTGTGCCTGCAGCAGCTTCTGACTGTTCTATTAAAATAGTACCTTTAACTTAAGCTCTCTGTTCTGGGAGTTCTCTGTATTGCACTGAAGGAAAATACGGATCTGATAATTACAAAGAACCTTAAATGAACTCCTGATGTGTAAAGACGTTTTATAAACTATTGTGCAGTCATAAAAATATGGTCAGAATTGAATGGTCTTGCTAGCACATAATCACTTAATTCTAGGCTGTATTTAATCAATAAACAATCCATATTCCCACTCTTTTAGTAGATTCCACGTTTGCTTGCATCGTTAAACATAAAAATTAAGGCTAGATTTTTTCAGTTATCATAGCCCCTTGTATTCCTGATTCCAGGTCATGGCTGTACCAGTCACCCTGTTATTTGACAAGTCACACCTTCCACAGTGTGGTGTTTAATTAGGGTTATTCAAGCTATTAGCTATTTGTACTTTAAGGGAAAGAGATTAGAAACAAAAAAAAAGTGCATGCAGTCCCCTAGGCAGGTTGATAGGGTTGAATGAAGCACATATTTTTCCTAACACACTCCTATGCTCCTGTGAATTTGATGCAGTTGTCAAACAATGTCACTTTGACACATGGTAGCACCAAATAATCAGATTACGATGAAAAACAATGAAATGGGAATTGAGCTGGGTCATTCTTGACCCACTCTGTCATTCCCACTGGGGATCTTTCAAAGGTATCTGATGACAGGGCAGCCAGAGGGCCATGTCCTTGAATAACTCAACAGCTGCATCAAATAAAAGTCAGCTCTGCTTTCCTTTCATAGCAGTATTTTCCGTTCAAATCTCATGTCTCCTGTGTATTTGTCTTCCCTGCCACTTTCCTGTTGTTAGCCTTATAGAGGAGCAAAACTAGAGATCTGAAAGTGCAACAAACATGGAATCATAGAATAACAGAATATCCTGGGTCGGAAGGGACCCACAAGGGTCATCAATATCCAACTCTTGGCCCTGCACAGCACTATCCCCAAGAGTCACACCATGTGCCCGAGAGCATTGTCCAAATGCTTCCTAACTCTGTCAGGCTTGGTGCTGTGACCACTTCCCAGAGGAGCCTGTTCCAGTGCCCAAACACCCTCTGGGTGAAGAACCTGTTTCTAATACCCAACCTAAACCTCCCCTGACACAACTTCAGGCCATTCCCTTGGGTCCTGTCACTGGTCACCACAGAGAAGAGCTCCTTGCCTGCCCCTTTGCCGACCCTTGTGAGGAAGCTGTACACAACAATGAGGTCTCCCCTCAGTCTTCTCTTCTCCAGGCCAAACAAACCAAGTGACCTGAGCCACTCCTCGCAAGGCTTCCCCTCTAGGCCCTTCACCATCTGTGTAACTCTCCTCTTTCATAATCTCTTTTCTCTTCCTCATTCTCCTAATTGGGAAAACGCAAGAGCGTTTCATTTACCTTAATAATTGCGTATCAGTCTTTAGGTGATTTGATAAAATTCAAGATATCTTTGCTACCTCTGAACTTGGTCAGGGTTGTGTTTTTCTCTCAGCAATACAAAGAATTTCTGCCTCGTTCATTTTGCAACCCAGGTGGAGTATTTTGCATTCTTTTCTTAAGAAGTGAATTTGGGGTCTTTTTAGCGTGTAAATCTAATACTTTTTAGCGTGTAAATCTAATACTCATTCCCAAACCTAGTGCACACATTCAGAAAAGCAGAAGTCCAAGCAGCACTGAGGCTGGGTCTCTGGGTTAATGCCCTTACTGTACAGAGATTTTATTTGTTCCACACCTGACTGTCTCAGAACTGGATGTTTTAACCTCAGGTTGAAATTGCCTAAAGCAATTTGGGATGATCCTTGGATTTCCAGTAGTGCAACAGTTTGTAAAAATGGCTTAGCTTACAAAGCTCTGAATGATCTAGGATCACAGGAATGAAAGAAAAGATTTTAAAAAAAGGACATGTACTGTAGTCCCCAGAGAGCACTGAATTGTTCCCTCCAGTCTATGATCTCAAGGCTTTCTTTTCTAGTGTGAACTAGTTAACTCAACAGTGTTGTCCTGCACCCTATCACACATCATTAATGAAAAAAGTGAATTTTTCTTTTTTCCATTCTCCCTGCCACCAATGTTTCCTCTTTTCTCCATCACTTAACCTTTATTAAAACTCTTTCTCGCTTTAACATCCTTAACTCCCAGATGTCCTGTAAGACATGCCAGGTATCCCACTACCTCTTTTCTTGGTTTTAAACACCTTTTATTTAATCCCTATAGATAATGACAGCTGATTCCTTAACCACTGCCTCTGCTTTCTGTGAGCAGTTTGTTGACCTCGACTCCATTAACAACATAATATATGCCCAAATAAACATCTAACCACTAGATATGTCACCAGAAAGCATATAAAGCAAACATCTAAACATATTTTGTTAATGATAAATGTTAATAACATCTTGTTAATCACATGGCTAAATAAAGAGAAACTGAGTGACTGTTACAAAGCCTTTCTTCCTAGATTTACAAACAGGCATGTTCAAATTTTTAAGACGCTACAGCTAACTGATAATTTTCAAAGGACAACTGGTCTAATTTCTCACTTTACTGCTTTTGCTTTTATAAGTTATATTTGTGTGTTTATTAATAATTTTTTGCTAGATCCTTCTAGCATGTTTAGAACTTACATTTTGCTGGCAAGGAGCACTTCCAAGCCCCAGTTGTTTCCTATCCAATTCTCCTGTGCACTTCAGAAATACAGCTCTCTCAAGCATAGCATATGTGGGAGAGGCTTCAGGTGACTCTTCTCTATTTAAGAACTTCAGAGGAAAAAAAAATGTTAGATACACTAGGAGAGATTTAGTAGCCTCTGGAGAGCCTGAATAGCATTTTAATTTTTGTTCAAATTGGAATCCAATAAATTTTTTCAGGAGTTTGGTATTTGGTCAAGCCTCACAAATTTCTAATTTTCCCTTTCTCAGCTTATTTAATGAGAATATCTTTATACATGACTAATGACTAACTTTCAGCTGGATTATTTTAACAATACAGTGTGAATTCGAGATCTCTAGAGGCTGAGTCTTCTTCATAGAGAGATGTCACTGGTATTGGGATGCAACCAATGCTTGTGTATGAAGTTGTGTCCTCAGCTCAGTACATATACTGACAAAGGTACAGTTTCAGTTATAATGGAAAAGGGGAGGAATTTCATGTTCTGTGGTGCTTTAACATCTTATCTCCTTTCTTTCATAAACTGGTTTAGGAAAAATCAGAATAAATTACTGAATAAACCCATCCACACAATATCAGAAAGGAATTAAGGAAAGATTAAAGTGAAACAAATCCCTTGTGTCATAATAATGGTAGTTAACCTAAGAGATGCTAGTGTTCCCTGGGAAGTTTTTCTGTTTTATTATGCAAATCTACAGGAACATGAATTGTTGACCAAATAGACTCTTCTGAAGCTGCTATCAAGGCAATGAGTACTTAGAAACACTTCAACATGCACATGACTGTCAAAGCAGACATTACGAGCTTCTTTGGACCACAATAGTGCTCCCTTGTGCCAAGGGATCTTGGTGCTCATACATGTACAGGATACCTATTTAATTTGCTCATAAATTCATGTGTTATCCTTTATTAGAAATTTGTTTCTATTTTACATAGCCTAATAACTCAATCTACTTTCATCTGTTTCTTGTAAACTATCAACAGAGGAATGGCTTGATACAACTTCATTTAAACAAAAACACTCAGAAACACTGTAAGCTCTCCTTTTTTGACACCAAAATCAAGAACTTTTAAAGTATGTAGTCCAAGAAGCCCAAAGATTGATGAGAAGATGTATGCTTTAACATCACAAATTATCAAGTATACAGTCAAAGCATTCAGCATGCTAAGTCAGAAGTGTCAGTGGAATTACTGTGTTTTCTTTCATATGGCATGTTAAAATGTTTATGTTCATTTGTTCCTTGCTGCAAACAGTGTAAAAAACAGGGTTAAGGATAGGGTTTTACCATCAGAGTGTGACTGCATAGCAAAGAGGTGCCTGCTCTACCTCAACTGCTGCACTAAGGCCCAGATGGAAAGATGAAAAAGAAGAATCTTTCTCCTCACAATGGTTACAGAAGATGCCCAGATGGGGGAGGCTCTCTGGGAGGTAGTTTTGGTAAATATGGTAAAGAATAAGTTGATAATATGAAGAGACATCAGGATTTCCTGACAGGACTAAGCTTCAGATGGGCTAAAAGGTAAAATCTTCTACCTAAGGTTGCAGAGGGAATTATTAATACTTCATTGAACAGGTCACCCAGAGAGGTTGTGGCGTCTGCTCCTCTGGAGATACTCAAAAATCATCTAGACACAATCCTGAGGAAGGTGCTTTTGGGGTCCCTGCTTGAGCTGGACAAGATGGCCTCCAGTAGTCCCTTCCAAACATATCCATTCTGTCATTCTACTACTGAAAGAGTTTGAGCCACTTAAAGCCTGGTTTGAGAAAAAGCCTAAAGGGAAGAGCCCACTTTTCATCATTTGTGCATGGACCTATTTTTTCTATGTCAAGGATTTGCAGAGAGTTTTTTTTCCAGTTAGAGTGAGTTTTAGAGATTCACAGCTCTCTTGGGAGCAGTTATGCTAATTTATTAATATATTATATTGTTGTTTAAACTATTTTTGTTAAATTCTGCTTTGGAGTTATACAGAATTATTTTAAAAACTGGCTTCCTCATTTAATCATTTTTGTACAGTACAGCTGTATAATCTAGAACTGCAATAGAAAACAGAAACGGATCCTTAAATGAATCAACATTATCTGGCACTTCTAATTAGCTACCATGGGGAGCTAAAAGCATTATCATTACTCTAACTAATAAATTATGTTTTCTTACCTGAGTTCACAATGTCCATTTGCTAATGCCAGTACTGCTAATCTGTGACGACCACCCTGGTGTTCTTTCAATATCTGCTCTAATAAGGCTCTTCATTGAAGCCTGCTGTGCTTGTTGACATGCATTATAATGCCAGCTTAATTACTAAACTGCTAAAATGTACATGCTCGTATGTGCTTACAGCTCTGCAGTGCTTCCTTTAGGTAACTGATAGCAACATAAACCAAATGCTTATTATGTACTACCAAGAGAAAAGGAGGAGGAAATTTGAAGCTTTCCTTTCAGTCAGTTTCTAGCATTTGGGTGAGGTGATATTTTACACTGTGAACTGCAGCTGTGGAACAGATGAGGCTTTTTTTTCAGGATAAATCAGTGTTTCATTAAGGAATTGCTTCTATAAGTCCCCTTGCTTCTCCTACATTTCCACATTTCCACATTTTAGTGCTAGATATGGCAACTCGCAGATAGAGCCAGACATTACCTGTTACTCATAATATTATCACTACTAATTAAAAATAAAGCAAAGAGCCTTTTACAGGTAGTGACAGGGTTTTCACACATGCCAAGGAGTTCAACTTTAATCAACCAAAGACTTGAAAAATGCTTACTGTTCTATGCAGCTCACATTTTTCCTAGCAGCATCATGCAATTATTGCACTACTGGGAGGTTCAGAGTGATAGATTCTTTGAAAGACGATGGGTACACTGGCCTGTACCTTGACCCTGATGCATTTCTAATAACCTTATATCTCAGAAATATTTTCCAAGTAAGTAGGTTTATAGATTTCAGGCTGAAAATACACATACAGCTATACGTGAATAGATAGAAAAACATGAACTTTGGGGGGGAAAAAAGAGTAGAACTTACTCATATGACGTAAAGGAAGACCTGGAGTGAAGGTGTATTAAATGAGCAAACGCCTTTATAGATGTGCGATAACTGTCAACAGCAAAGCTGACAAATGCTACATGTTCTTCAGCAACATATTATGGTTCAAAGTATGAAACAAAACAGTTAAGACACCAAAAAGAGTATTGTGGAATGCCTGACACTGTCGATTTGGGATAATAAATTTTTCCCTACATTGTGGTTTCAAAGGTGAATTGTTCAATTTTTATTTTACATGACCAGCAAATTAGTTGAATAGAAGGAAAAAAAGTCCATAAATTACCTTGCAGTGAATTTATTTAATTCTTATTCCAATTTTTGTTTGTTGCTTTATTTTGTCATGATTGTCATATTTCCTTTTCAATTCAGAAAATGCAAACTGTATGTGCAATTCATCAAAGTTTCAATTGAGTACTTAATATTGTCAGTGATCTTGTTTAATAAATCCTCTCAGATACTTTCAACTTTGCCTACTTTAACTTTCACCCACCTTCCTTTTCTAACACAACCCAAAGAGTAATTTAGCTTGTATCATCTAATAGTTTTCAGTCATTTACTCATGAGCAGTCCTTAATTGCAATTGGAGTAGCAATCCCATAGAACTGTGAATGTTACTGCTTGTAAACATTTTTTTTGTAATTATACTATCACTATTGGGAAACTCAAGATTTCCTTTTGTGTTTGAAGAATTTCAAAATTCAAGCACAGTGTTTAGTGCTGAATCTCAAATTATATCAACTCAGCAAAGCCATATTTGGTAAAGTAGCTACAAGAGAAATACAATGGAAGTCTGAGTGTAATTTTGACCTTACACCTTCAGAATTAAATTCCCATTTGCTTCACTGGAAATTCTGATGAAGCACACTAATGCTGAAGACCCAGCAGCTAACATCCAACAGTTCACAGTCATGCATAGGTGACTAAGCACAGAGGTAAAAAAACACACACACTAAATTGTCTTTATGACCTCTGAGTGCTCAAATGCTGAAAACCATTAGTCAAGTGTGTTTCTTAATAAGACAATAATAAGTCTTAAATTGTCAAAACATTAAAAAATGAGGTCTACCTTCTTTCTTCCAAAGGCTCTCTTATTCTAAGAAGAGAAAATGAGCCTTAAACAATCATTTCATTATGGGTTTTATAAAAAACAAATGCATCTTAATCACTTTGAAACAACAACCTGAGTCATGTAGTTCTGCAATTTATACCCTCAGAGAGTACCATTTGGTGGTAAAAATCCAATACCGGAAACACCGCACCTTTACAAGAGAGTCTTGGCTTTGAGATTTGTGATTTCTGATTAAAGTGTTTTGTTGTTGTTGTTGTTGTTTTTTTTCCTGGACTACTGATAATGACAACCTCCTTCTGTACATTGCAAGGAAAATGATTTCATGGAGAAAGTAACACATATATATATAGTGCTGGTGTAAGAACCTGTAAGAAACTGATTAAAACCAGCAAGAGATATATCAGTGTAAATCTGTTTCTGGAATACTCAAGAGTACTTGGGGAGGTGTTATTTCAAAGCTTTCAGGTGCCTTTTTTTTTTTTTTTTTTAATGATGCAACCGGAGAAATTATTTCAAATGTTTCAAATTAGAGTTGTTACCACAGTTGCTACAATGTTGAACTTAACATGTTTGGTTTGGTTTCCTTTTATTTGAGAACTCCCACTACATTCATGAATTCAAAGCACTTACTGAATTGCAAGTTTATTTTTATTTTCTCTCTCTCTTGCCATTTTCCCTCAAATAACAATGACAGCACAAGATGCAGGGTGTTACTGTCTGGGAGTGCTACCAACTCCATCGATTAGGAGGGTACCAGGCTGCTTTGACAAGTGCAGTGGTTAACACAGTTAGGATGTTCAGATCACGAACCCACAACTCCACGGACCTAACCTGATGGCTGGTCTATGCTCTCAAAAACAGCAGAAGTCATACTGACAAGATTAATTACTAAATGTTGTGCACTAAACATTCAGTGCAGGCTTGTGCTCACACACTCCTGAGATGGTATTTTTTGTTTCTAAAATGGGTCCATATTTTCGATCTTGCTAAGTCTGACAGCTTGCTGCATGTTGTGCTCTGTAGCAGTAGCATCGCTGCAAGCTGTGTATTTGCACCCTTCATTTAATTGTGCTAAAGGAAATGGAACAGCATCAGTGCACGTCTGTGTAACTGGAATAATTAGGCTTACGGTCACAGTTTGGCAGTTTAGGACAAGTTTCCTCTTAAGAGGAAGGGTAATTTTTTTCTTTAAAAATAACATTATCAACCACTAAAATTGGTTGGTTGCCCTGCCTTGTCCACTCAGGAGTTCCAAAAGCAACCTTGCTCTTGCTCCTAACAGAATATGAATACAGGGATGGCACCCATCTCATTAACTTTGGGTTCTTGCCAGCTATTTTTCTTCAGTTAGATAATGAGGACATCTAAGGCACAGTGAATAAGAGTAAATTATATTTTTCCAGTGAGAAAGGAAGGTACTTAGGGCTCTAGCTCAAGTGGAGATGTCTGCAACCATAGTCTCTACATTTATTACCTATGTTGTCACTGAATTGTTAGGCACCCAGTTTTTCTTCAGTTTGTTACCTCCCAAGATGGATATAACAGATGGTATTATTTTTTGTCTGTGCTATGTTCCTATTCTATTCCTGTCAATATATACACACTTATGAATGAATTTCAGCCTGTCAGCCTTGCAGAACGCTCTTCAAAGGATGTAAGTATTGCAAATAGGTACTGATACAGATTGGCAGGGTTTGGTCGTGTATCTCAAAGCAATCATACTGCGTTTGGCCAACATGTGCACACATAGAAAACTAATAGGCATCCTGCCACACATCAATCAAAAGTTTAATATATTGTTCCCTCTCAGCTATTTCACTCTTCTACAAATCTGTTCCCTCACTTAAATCAGCTCTAGAAACAGTCACATCTAAAAGTGAATTTAAGAGTTTGAACATCTGTGTTGCACTAAGGTCATCTTACAGCGTGCTAAGATTAGTTTTTTCATAATGCTTATGACCTGCTGAGAAAGAAATATTTTTGCTGTGCAGTAAGAACCAATGATGGTCTGAAAAGCAGCTGTCCATTCAACAGTATACCCATGTTCTGCTTATGAACATAGTTCTTCCGAGTGTTTCATTTCTTCTGCACTTAGCTGAGAAAACAGATACAGGTAAACAGAACATGTCTTCCCTAAAACCATGTACCATAAACCAAAACTCTCAATATTGCTGAAGCATTACAGGTAACTTCTGCAGTTCTAGGAGCAGTAGTGTGATCTGTCCCCTACTTGCCTCTAATATTTCTTAGTAGGTCTCCCCAGACAAAATTGCAGCTTAAAGAATTATGGATAATTTCTTTTTTCTCTCTATTTGCTACACATGTCCCTGCTCAGTGGATTTTTTTTCTGAACAAATGAGTCCAAGTTATTGCTCTTACATCTAGAAGTCAATCTTATCCAACATCCCCCACATTTATCTCACCAAAAGAAAAGTTCACAGACATGCATCAAGCTGGCTGTAAACCATTTAAGTTCAAGACTCTTCCTTGTGGGCTTGCGGAAACATTCTGCTGTGGGCTTTGATTTGGCTCCAGACACTTTTAAAAGTTTGGGTTTTCTTCCATTTGGCATGATGTCAACTGACGATTCAGAAGATATCTAGTGGGATTTAGCTAATCAGGTACAGATTTATATATCTGAGATATCACCTATTTATAGTCCCCAGAGAGGAAAATTGGCTAGTATGTGACAAAATTAACCTTATCTTGCTAAACAGATATTCAAAAATGCCTTCACTGACTGTAGATATCTACAAGAACAGACAGCAGAGACTAACTCAGACATAGCCACAGCTTTGTAATATAAATCCCAAACATATTGTATTTTCTTAGTTTTGACCTTATCAAGTTTCTTTACCCCAGTACTTCCCTGTAATTTGTAGCACCGTTTTTGGTCAACATATGGTCTCTGTTACTCTGAATTTTCAAAAAATAGCACCATCATAAATTGCTTTAGCATCCTTAATCTGTCCATGCCTTGTGGAACAATACATATTTTGGGGTTTAATCACTATTTATTTAATTTGCTTCAGCAAGGGTCCTATGTTTATTTACTCTGTTTTGCTTTTACAGGAAAATATGTTCTGGTGGCAAGAAGATTTTGTGCATCCTCCCAGATCAAAACTCCCTTCTGTAGTCAGATTCCCCTTCAAGGAGTTGAATATCTTGGGATATCTTCTTTGTTTATTTTCTTCCTGTAGCATTAATAGGGTTCAGCTTCAGGCATGGCCCTAGGCCTTATCCTAAAACAAATGCCAGAATAAGAATAGACCGGTTTCTTCTGTCACTTTTCCTCATCTCTATTAAAATGTCATCCAAACCTCTATGTTCTTCTCCCCTTGCGTATCCCTCTTGCTTTTTCTCTATTATTTACCTTGTGACTAAAGACTTCATTAATTCCAGGTACATGGTGTTTACACATTGTTTTGTTTCATTATGCTGTCTGTCTGTTCTGCTGGGGGAAGCACTTGGGGACAAGAGTTTCTATCAGAATCCACTGATCAGAAAAAGGCTGTGTTGTGCTGGTGCAATATAGAAATAGTAGAATACAGCATTCTACACAAGTTACACATTTACCAGAAAAATACAGAGGTGTAAACACTAATTAGAAAAAAAAATCCAAAAATTCGTATCAGTGTTTCTGTTGCAGGGAAGAGCAGGAAGATGAAAAAGATGTGGCTCTCTTGCCTACTTTCCAGGCCATTAAGTAAAATAAGGATTTTTAAGAGCATTTTAAGTGTGATTGAACAGGTTCAGGGTTCTAAATAATTCTATTTTTACTGACTTTTGACCTTTAATAATTTTGTCAGGTTTTTCCATGACATGACAATTGTTCCCCACACCTTTTCATATGCTTTTCCATTTCTACATTTGCATGTGGTTTCACTGCTGACCTTTAAAAAGACATAGATTGTAGGAGTACATTACCAGCTTCTATAAATATGTGTGGTCATTCAGTTGTGTGTACCTCTAGTTCTTTAGGAAACCATGCGCAGTGAAATACGTGATGGATGGATATTGCTGATGATACAGTTTGAGCAATTCTCTCCATCTCTTTCATGCTCTGTCTCTTTTCCTTCCTCAGAGA
This sequence comes from Corvus kubaryi, assembly GCF_017639235.1. NCBI lineage: Eukaryota > Metazoa > Chordata > Aves > Passeriformes > Corvidae > Corvus > Corvus kubaryi. Next base: position 4,763,865 of record NW_024581077.1, on the reverse strand, counting down.
AGGAAAAGCTTTAGTCAGATATCATTCTGTCACCACTGAGAGAAGTTTGACCCAAGGATGATTATGGCCAGAAATCCAACTGCTTGGTCTGACCTTCTGAGCTACTTATGACCCATGTGGAGGAAAACATTCCCATTCTCAGATCTCCAAAATGGAGCCTTTCTTTTTTTGAGAAACTAATCATAGAATCATAGAGTGTTCTGGGTTGAAAGGGACCTTAAAAATCACTTAGTTTCAACCCCCCTGCCATGGGCAGGAACACCTTTCACTAGTTCACTTTGCTCAGAGCCCCATCTGACACCTCGATTCTCAGAAGTTTTGCTTGCACTCCTTTAAGCAGAAGGTAGTCATAGAATCACAGAATGCTGAGGGTGGGAAGGGACTCTAAAGATCTTCTAGTCCTTTATAGCTTTTGCACTATGCATGTTTGGATTATACTTCTGTGAGACTACTGGCAGGATGGTATTTCAAATGACAGCCAAAAAGAGCCCATAAATTTCTACAAAATCGCAAAAACCTCAAGAAGTAGTTAACTATTGTTTTTGTGTTCTTTAGAGAGTGTTCAGATTGATAACCATCCTACTCAACCAAATCGTTGTAGAAAACTAGCATGACAGTGAATTAGCTTTGTGAACCTCTCCCAGGTTTTTCATCAAAGATGCTTGTGTTTTGCAATTGCAGCCTGGAGATATTATTATAATTTGGGGATTTGGAAGCTGAGGGAAAAAAATTAATTTTTTACCAAATGTCATCAGGTTTAGTCTTTTTCCTCATTGCTGTTTGACTATAGCAGTAGGTAGGAGGGAGGAAATCAAAGGTGGGATAGTGTGCAGATTGGTTAGTGCAATGGCGGCCGGGAGCTACTCACAGCCTTCTTGCAGTCATTGGAATGGGGCTAAAGAAAATGTTTTGAGGAAATTGAGCAGAATCAGAACAGAACTCTATCTTCCAAGGGAGAGAACTGAAAACTTCCTCTCCCATAGCTTAAGTAGTTTTAAGCAATGCAGGAGTGTTCATGCAAAGAAATTCACTGGGGCAGAAAAGGGAGAATACAAAGATCAAGAGAAGTTGTCTAAAGCAAAAGAGTCTTTCAGACACTAGCAGACAGTATTTGTGACTGAGATCCTACAGCAGAGAATAAAGTGCTGTCAAGGATTAACAAATGTGTAAATCAGAATGGGAACAGGCAGCTCAAGGAACCAGAGATAACCACAGCTTAAAACATGAACAGCTAAAGAGAAATCTTTCAGGTAAAGCACTCACAGGCTGCCTGTTCTGGTATATTAAACAAGATCTGGGCAGATCTAAGCACTGATACATTATTGCATGTACACACGTCTAGTTTTTTTAAGGACAGAGAGAACAGACAGCAAGTTCAGAGTGACAATTAATAATTTTAGCAGTGGTCTGCAAAATAATTAGAAGCATGATTTCAATTAGAATTTTCAAACATTAAACCCACAAATAAACAGCCACTTACATGGATGAATTGGGACAATTTGATAAATCAAATTATAATATATAATATAAAGCTATTTTAATCTATCTGTATTTTAAAAAGTTGTAGAACACACACAAGCTATCTTTGCCAAAAAAAGTAGTTGTGTTGTGGAAGTGAATGACTGTGGATTTATTTTGCTGGTATCTAAGAAAATAATATGGCTTCTTTTTGTACTGCCATAACAATTGGGGCTAACACATTTCTTGAAAATATGAACAGGATTTGATGCAAAAATATTTTATTGTAGGAATCAGTTATTCCAAGGCAAATTTGCTGACCAAGCTTTTCACAAGAAATATTTTAATTTGATAAAATAATTCCTTTTATTTTTCCTTACACAGTGGAGTCAAAATATGCTTTTGCACAGCTACCCAGGGAGTAATCAAAGTTAGTTATTCCACGCATTGGTTTCTATGAGAAAGATCCCTCAGCTAAACATCAAGGGATTTTTCAGTCAACCATGCAAGATTTAATGCTGCTCTGAGAGCACAGAGAGGAGGAATTCATCCTGGAGAATTCTGTTGAAATGGCAGTTACAGGAAAAATGAAATGAGAAAATTGGAATATATTTTGTATATGATGTGTGGGAATAAATATGAGTTTCTATTGCATTGAAAAACAATGTGTTTATGGATAGTAATGGGACTCATGACAGAAAGATGTGTACTCCCTTTTTTTTTTACAAGGGGAGGGTGTAAAACACCATAATCACTATAACCTACCCAATCAAAAAAAAGATGAAGCAAAGGAAAGGCCAACAAAGAGTTAAATCATGTCAGTTACCAGGAAGCAAAATATGGAAAATTGTGGCTTGGATTTTATGCTTGCTGTTGGAAGACAATTATTTTCTGATGAGTGGGGATCTAAGTCTGAAAACTGATTTACAAGATATTTAGCTTTAGAAAACTCAGGCATCAAAGTTTAGTGAATACCATTGCAATCCTTGGCTTTAATTTCCTCGTGTCCTGTTCATTCCCACCAGAGCTTTACAGCCTTCAGCAAAATCCTTAGGAATATTGTTTCCCTCCTACCCTTAAGCAGAAACAGCCCAACAACTAGTACTAATCCCAGTACCACAATGTACCAATGCAGGAAGAATACACTAGAGCAGAACTTATATTCATTTGCAGACTAGTCCTCAGTGGGGATTTCCCAGGTTATCCCCAGGGCTGCAAAGAGATGGAGGAATTCAAGCTGAACACAAAAAGCAGCTCACAGAAGTTCTGACATTCAGCTCCTCTGAAATTTCATTCATGAGACAGCTTGGCTGAACTTTAAAAATGGATGTTGCAAATTCTTTTATAAGGTTATGATTTTTTTTTTATATGTCTGTATTTTCCAACCCACTAGTAACATGAGAACAATTATGTCTTAGCACCCTCATCATGGATAACCTTTTCTGCTCTGTTTGCATCACACATCTGTTTGCATCCTCACTAGCTAAAGAACATCTGTATTTAACTGACAGTGTCCAAACACCATTTCAGTGTTAAGCATTAATGACGTCTGTAATCCTTCTAACTAATCACAGGAATCTGTAGCCATTAACAGCATTTAGTTCTTTTTCTGCTACAATGTCATTTATAAAACACTCTTGAATTTCCTTTCCTTACAAACTTTGCTGGTTTGTTTGAGGTAGCCTTCTCCTATACATGAGTTTAACTGAGTTTATTGGAATTCCACCAAATTCTGTCACCGGAGAATACATTTGGCTTTCAGTCATTTGGCCACTCAGTCTGGCTTCCATTGACTCCAGTCCCTTTTACGTAGGGTTTTGGTATTGCCACAGTTAAGCTTTTATACCTTGCCCTCTTGAAACTTCTGATTTCTCAAAGCTTTAATTATCTGACTTCTGGACTGTGATGAGTACAGTATTTTATGCTAAGCATTTCTACTAATGTTGTGAACTCAATTGTCTGAGATCAGATAATTCAGTGTTTAAACAGATTCTGCTAGTCAATTGCCCAGAAAAGGTGTGGATTTACATTCATGCTGGAAGGTGGTCTGTAAATGCAGTCACCTCTATGCATAATAGATATTTGAAAACATTAGAAAAATGTAAAATTCTTTCTTAGTAAGTTTAAGAATGGAGACTTTTGTGATAAAAAAGAGAAAGAAAAGGGATGAGATTATGCATTTCAAAAAGCTTTAAAATAACCTAGAATATGTCGGTAATATCACCCAATTAAGGTTGCTTCCATGTAGTAAGCAGACCTCTACGGGTGTTTTTGCATCAATTCAACCAGATAATTTAACAGTTTCCATACAAAGTGGAAACTCAGGAGAAGATGAAACCAAATTGCTCTCTATTTGTCCAGACATTTCCTTGGAATCACATCAAAGCAAACTTTTCTTTTGCCACCCTTTGGATATGAGCACCAAACTACTTTTTTTCTTTTTTTCTTTTTTTTTCTTTAATTGTTTTTTGGTTTTTTGTTTAACTACATGCAATCTGTTCCTTTTATGTGACCTTTCTTTGGAAACATCCATTTTATTAAATAAATTGGAAGCTAATTGCAGTCATTATAATCTCCTTAGATTCTTAATAGTTTAATTTATGTTTGTGCATAGAGCTGTTGGGATTGACTGAAAAAGTACAAACCCATATGGTCTTGCACAGCATTCTCTTGATTAAGAACGGATGTCTCCTAAAGTAACAATAATGGATGAAGCTGGGGCATTTACAGAGAAAAGGCCATATGCCTGAGATGCAGGCAATGCTCAGAAGACACCAGAAAGATTTCTAAAGTATTGAAGGTAGAGCTTTACTGTCAAGTAATTACTTAAGAGAGGTGAAAACAAATTCGTGTTACTGAGGCAAGTCAGTCACTCGTGAGACTAAGTAGGTGTAGCAGACGTGCCCTTTTTGATTCTGTTGTTTAACAGGAAGGGGGCGGGAAAAAGTCCTTTTACACAGTGACAAATTAACTATGAAGAGCAGAAAAGATAAAAGAAAAAGCAGCAAACAACATATGTAGTGTAATTAGGAAAAGTTCACATTGTGCAGACAGTAAGCCAATTCTACCCTTAGTGACAGTCAGTACCCTCTGGAGGGTAGCCAACAGTAAATTTTTAATGCCTCCAACCTATACCTCCTGTCTCAGACTGCAGTACTGCTTAGTCATGGTAACTTTTCTCAAAACATATTTGTCTTCTAAATGAAAGTGAGTCCTTTCTTCTGGAGTCTGCTTTCCACGGTGTCCTTGTTATCTAACATTCTGCCTTCTATCGGCAATCTCTCCAAATTTCTATGTTTTTCACCACCTTGAGATACCTAAGCAATAAATTCACATTCATTACAATGGATTTAATAGTATTTTCTTCAATAGTTCAAAGCCTAATGACTACTGAAATAAAAATGGGTCAACAAATTGATGGCCTTTAACACCTGTGGTCCCTTACTTTTCAAACATCAGGATCAAAACATATACTTGGTTTTTTCTGTCTTCTCATATTTGCTTTAAAGCCTTTAATATTCTGGATCAGATTTTCTTCTAATTTAAACTGATGGGACCTCCTATGGTTTCTCTGGGTGACCTCCTTGAAGAACATACTTCTTTGTGACTCTACTGTTACTTTCATATTGTTTATGATTGTCAAAATAAGATGGTCAATCAAAAAAAATTATAGTCTATAAGCTTTTGTGTCTTGGTTTAACTCCTAGCTGGCAACTCCTGTCCACACAGCCCCTTGCTCCCCCCCCCCACCCCAGTGGGGTAGGAGAGAGAATCAGAATAGTAAAAGTGAGAAAACACATGGGTTGAGGTAAAGACAGTTTAATAGGGAAAGCAGAAGCTGTGCAAGCAAGCAAAGATAAACAATTAATTCACTATTTCTCATGGGCAGGCAGGTGTTCAGACATCCCCAGGAAAATGGGGCTACATCACAAAGGTGATTTGAGAAGACAAATACATTGGTAAAAATGTCGCCCTCTTCCTTTTTCTTCCCCCAGTTCCATATGCTAAGCATGACACCATATGGTCTGATGTATCCCTTGGGTCAGTTGGCATCATTTGTTCTGCCTGCGTCCCCACCCTACTCCTTGTGCACCCCCAGTCCCCTCACTGGTGGGGTCAGTGAGGAGCAGCAAAGGCCTTGGCTCTGTTTGAGCCCAGCTCAGCAATAGTGAAACCATCCCTGTGTTATCAACACTGTTTCCAACATGAATTCAAAACACAGCCCTGTACCAGCTACCATAAAGTAAACTAACTCCACCCCAGCAAAACACAGAACACTCTGAAAATAACTTTACATATCTACCTACTTTCTTAGGAGCATAAGTAATCCTAGTTGAGGGAAAGCAATTCAGTGATTTTAGGTGTTCCTCATCTACAGGCCAGATTTTCTCAAAACTGTTTCTTCACTTGCATGCCAGGCTCATTAGTCCTTCCTTCTGACTATATCACCTTTTTTTTTAATCAGTCATTCTCAGGACTCATCCCTTGTTCAAAGACCTTGATTTCTGGAATACACTCTACCAGGGCACCATCACTCTCTTCTGGTAACATAGTTTCAAATAGTATTTTGGCTAAATCACTTCTACTTTTCTTGACAGTCTTTTAAAATGAGTTCCTTGAGTTCCTTTTTTTTTTCCCCATTTCAACTGATTTTATAATATCACCGACCTTTCAACAGGCATACAGTTCTGGTGTCATTTGAAATACACCTCTCTCCTCCCTACTGATGCTGTCATTACCTTGCTTTTTTTTCCTCTCCCCCTCTCCCACTGTTATATCTCCTCCAAAATCCATATATTCCAGCTGCAAATTCTTGAGCATTTTCAGCCATGAAATCTGCGATAGAAGTGTGAGATTTGACAACATCATGTTCCTATAAATTTGTGACAAAATCTTGATCTGGTTCAGTAAGTCTTTCTTTCAGCCTGAAATTCCTCTATCACTGGCCATGTCCTCTTTCAATGTTTACTACTAAAAATACTCTGTCTTGTAATTTTTTGTCAAGTGCACTGTAAATGTGCAACAATCCTCTACCTATAGATGTGGAGTCAGTGTGAAGAACCAAATGATGGGAAGGAAAAGTAGTTCCATACAGCATGAGTATTGATAATTAGCCATCAAATTATTTCTTAGCAAGCAATACTTAAAGTGCTCAATTAATTGACTAAATATAATTCCGCTTCCTTCAACATTCTTCATTCGTCTCACTTCCTTACTAATTGTGGGATCAGATGCTGATGGTGATATTTAACTTCCATTAAAATCTGGATCTCTGTGGAAAATTCCTAACTTTCTGCTCACTGTCAAACTTCACCCAATTCCATATACAGGAGAGCTTTGTAGGTTGCCCAGACAGCAGATGGATTTCCCAAGGCAACCGCTCTGAGTATGGGTTGTTATTTTGTTGAATTGTTATATTCTCTTAAGGTTCTATAGGACTCCATAGAACCATAACAATGTATGTACTTATTATGATTCATGTCTTAATTAAACATTTCCAGCTCAATGAATGAATTCCGTATAATCTCTCTAGGCAATTGAGATCTGCATCCTTAATTTCTGTGCCATAGGTCAAGCAGATGATAACGTATTTGCTCTAGTGGAAATAAAGAATTTACTCCTTATTTGCAGCATTCAGCTTCTCTTCATATATAAGTGCAAAAATCTCAACAGCATTAAAACAGTATAATTAGATAATTGTTACATTTAAAGCTATTTGCCTCAGATTAAATAAAATCCTAAATAATTTCAGTTTCTCTCCCTGCTAATTAGCAAGTTTTTTGTGTGTTTCATTTAAACATAATACTAGGACCAATTCAGTACTTTCACCTCTGGGACTCCATTTGTTATGTACTGGTTCCTTAGAGACCTAAAGCAATTAAAATTAAATTGAATTTATAGCTTAATCCATCCCTGAGAACGACAGGACAAAAATTATTAGAGCTTTCCAGAGGTTTTCTTTTTCAGAACAATCCTGTTCAGTGATTCAAATAAAGCTCTGCCTACTTGCACCAGCAGTAAATTCACTCCTCTCAGCATAAATAAGTAATTATTTTTCTTTCTTATCATTAATTTTGCACAATCAGCCTACCAATACTTTTTTAAAATAATGACTTTGTAGAGTACAATGAAAGTAATTATGTATATGCATAGTCATTCTATTTGTGTTTAGAGCGGATCTTACCATGGTCAATCATAGCATCCTATAGATTACAGTATCTACACTAAATATTTAGATTTTAAAATGTGCTATTTTTCTTCCTCTGTTTTCTTGCACTAGATGCAAACACAAAAAGGACAAGATACACATGAAATACCATGTTTTCAGCCACCTTGTTCTTCCTTAACAATAAATACAGAATAAATAAATACATTAAGACCAGCCTAATTTTGATGTAAACACCAGGATGAGATCAGCACTGGAGCAGGCTGCCTGGGGATGTGGTTGTGCCACCATTCCTACAGGTATTTAAAAGACATGTAGATGTGGTACTTAGGGACATGGTTTAGTGGTGGGCTTGCCAGTACTGGGGTAATGGTTGGACTTCTTGATCTCAAAGGTCTTTTCCAACTTAAACAATTCTGATTTTATTCTATGAATCATGACCTAGTGGAAACAGCTGCCTAGTATCTCTAGATCTGCTGCTTATGTCTGTGTTTGGCAAAATGAATGCCATCCATAATCTTTCAAATTTAAGTAAATGGAAGTGGAAATGTTATTTTTCTGCTTGATCTAAATGCAAACAGCATCCAAGAAGCATATTAAAACAAATGTAATATGTCCTTGTTATACAATCCCTTGGTCAGAATTGATGTGAAGATATATTTATGTGGGACTGTCCCACTCTAAGAGGATCCCACTCTCTTTTAATAGACTGATTTATATCAACGTAGGTACTAAAAATTCTTTAATAAATGCTTTAATGAAACCGTTGAAGAAAACATTATGCTGTTTGAAGTATTACCTACCCTTCAGAGGGAATTACTGCAATCACATTGAATCAGGGATAAAAGGTAGAAGTTGATCAAAGTTAATTGTAGAGGAAAATTTAGGCAATTCTGAAGAGTTATACAGAATAGGAATCATATCTCTGAAAAAGACCTTGATGATTAAGATGATTTTATTCTTAATCCTGTGATTAAGAATAAAATGTCCATCTTTTAACCATAACAGGAGCAAAATATTTTCTAGCAATGGCCTACATTCATTGCTAGCTGAGGAGGATAAGACAATGAGAAGGCAGACATATTCTTCTCATTGTGTGTTTGACACTTAATGTATTTGGCAGGAGGGTGAATAAGGATTCATGCGAGTTAAATAATTTAAAAATCCTCCGGTGTTACCTAAAGAAAATGCTAAAAGATAAAGACTCATGTTATACACTGTAAAACTGGCTTTACAGATAACTAAAAACATTATAATTAAAAAAAAAATTGGAACTGCAATGTTAATTTATTGAGTTGAATTGAAAGAAAAATCACTTCTCTATACTTTTAAAAGATCAGGTGGGATGATTAGAGCAATTAGAGGCTGACTAACTTTAAAACGTTTTCTAAAAAAAAGTCACTGCAACAGAAATCTTGTCTAGGAAATGTCAGTCTGCACAATATGCTAGAAGTAAGTTATCAAGCAAACTTCACAGGGCTTTTCAAAACTGACTGATAAAGGAAGTTTCAATAATATAATATATTTAGATTTCTGATGGATTTAAGTAACGTATCCTTTTGTATGATCACAATGAGCACAGAGACATTAAACAGACAAAAAGAGTTAAAGGGCCACTTAAAAGGTCATTAGTGGTTAACCAGAAGGACAATGGATTAGATGTGTTCCTGTAGATGATCTGGCAGAATATAGTCTAGACTGTGATCATGGTAAAATATATGAATTTGCTTCTTCACACAAAGCTTCACCTCCTTCACTATGCACAAATGTAAAGACTATCCACATTAAATCACAATACGTGTTCTTTGAACACTGGATGGATCTTCTGAGAATTTAAACCCACAAATCTTAATTAGCTTGAAAATTGAAGTTATTTTTAACTAGGTAACCAGGTCTTTAAAGAGAGATTTTCCTGAGTCAGACAATTTTGTCCTTGACTAGCCTTAGACTAGCTTGGTGGAGCAAATAATCATAAACAAGATCTCTGAGGATTATATATTTTAAAAATAAATTAGTTAAATGAAGTTGGGGATTTTCCACTTTCATTCTTTGCTACTAAATTTCTCCTTTGATAGAGGTAAAAATTTTGTCCTAATCAACCAAACTAAAGGAGGTGGGTTTCTCTCAAAATGTCTGTCCTCCCCCATTATTCTGAGGGTACTGAAACCACTGGCAATAAAGAAGACTGCTTTATTGATTTAAGCTGCTTTGGCATTTTCCTCTGCTGCTTAAAATCAACAGTCTCCATGTTCTTTAAAGCAAGTTGATTTTATTCCTGCTGGTTGCATTTTAAAGTAAAAGTTACCTTTTCTAGAAACTACTTCTGTTCATGTTTCCAGCAGAATAATGGATAATAGCTGCTGTTTCTACCAGACCAAAGCCTCAAAAGCCACTTATGCTTGCTTGCTGTATGTATAAATAATAACATCCAATTTAAAGAAAGTCCTGTGTGAGCTTTTTCCTACTCTCCAAATATATTGTTAATGCTCCTGAAGTAGTAGAAAGTTGAACTCCTTGAAAAAAATATAACTAACGGATTCCTTTCCCAAAAAATAGCCACAAGTGTTTACACAAAAACAGCACATAATTTAAATACTGGAGTCTCCGTATTTTTTTTACTCAGATGTCTCCCTCATGTCTCTTGCTTGTGGCTGTCTTTCCACAATTTAGTTCCATTTCCTAATCTTTATAAGAATTGTAACATAATTAATGTGGTGGCTCATTAATACCAGGAAAACAGGAATTCTGTTTGCTGTCTGGTCTGTGTCCCTGATATATGTAACTTCCTCATGCTTCGTGCTGTTGAGATAGTCCCCCAAACAGCTTTGATTAATTTTGTTAAAGATTCATGGTTAAAATCAAGAGTCTGCACGAATTTCATTGGCCATAAATCTCACACTGTCAGTCCAGGCTAGTTTGTACAGACAATATCTTGCCAAGTGTCACATGCATAATATCTCATTATTGCAGCTTTTAACTATTACACAGAAGACCAAGTATGAATTTTGTGTTGCCACCTGCTTGACTCCCACACATGCTGAGTCTGTGCAAACACTGTCCCATGGGACACCCTAAAGCATGGATGTCTCCTGCCACAGACTTCCCTACCAGAAATTCTTAGATCAGATAAAATGGGTAGATTTCTGCTGACCTCCAAGAAAAGAGAAACCCATTATTGCTAATGGATCAAACAAGAGATTCAGGTTTACCGAATTGTAATTATTTCTCCAATTCTGCTTTCACTTGTGCTTCTTTTTGCACTAGATCTTACTTCCATTTAGATGAAAGATGTCATGCGAGATAAGATCACTTGTCCACGTCAAGGTGCATCAAGGGTTAACAGGGCATGGATCAAACCAGCCAGGGTTCCTCCCATCCCCTAGCAAGTGACTAGGGCAGATGAGATACTACCAGGCCCAAACAAGTACCCGGGCAGGTTCATGCTGAAGAGGCAGATCCGAAGTCAGGCCATGATGTCGATCCTCAGGTTGGAATCCAGATCAACTGAGTCCATGGACAGGCATGGGTGCGGTTGTGAGGATCTGGACACAGTCGTACGTACAACACACTTCTGGCAGGTACTGGCAGAGATGATATGGGGCTTACGGGACCATTTGGCAGCAGATCTCATTAGGGCCAGCTGGGGCTATTGGTAGATATAGACTGAGTGTTGAATTATTTACCTCTATATTCATCATGACTATTTCCTTACAACTTCTTCTGAGTGATGGAAAGCTTCAAATGACAAATTTTCTGAAACTATCCAGAATTCATAGTGGGAAGGAAAACCTTTGCCAGAATCATCACAAGAAGACAGGATTAAAGGGAACCTAACACCAATCATCCAGTACCAAAGAGAAGGTTACTGAAAAGCAAGGGCAGCCTCTGGGCTAAGTTCCAGAAGAGAAAAAATAGTCCTAAATTAAACCAGGGATTTTCTAAAGAGATATAAAGAAAAGAATTTTCTACTATAAGGATAGTTAATCACTGGAACAGTTCCTTAGAGAAACTGTGAGATCTCCACCCTTGGATATTTTCAAGTCCCAATCAGAAAAATCTTTGACCATCTTAGTCTAGATGACCCGTCTTCGAGCAGGGGACTTGACTACCAACCTTCTAAGATGCCTTCAGTATCAGAGTGATACTATGATCCTACACCATTCACATGGAAAAATGCTAAGCTTTCTCTTTGGTAGCTGCATAAAAATCATCACTCAAACAGTGCTCCCTTGCCTTTACCCATAATCTCATACTCTTTAGATACCACATCTCTTCCATACAAAATACAGGATAACTCAAGGAAAAAAAACCAATATGTACAGAAATTCAAGAAAAATTAGGGGGTTGAGGAGAACAACACCTAATAGCAAATTCCTCTAGAATCAGACCTTACTCAATAGTCAGTTTTGTTTTAGAAGAGCATAATAAGAACTTGTTGTGGTTTAGGAATGGTATTCCCTAATTTAGTGCTCCCACATAAAATAAAAACCACAAGCCAATCTCCTTCACCACATTTATGCTCCTGACCATAAGCCGTGCCTCCACTCCTTCTCAGAAGTGAGAATCCCTTAATTCTGCCCCCAACCATGAGATAAGGTGGTATAGAGTAACAACCTAGACATGCCCACACAGCCATAGGCTCCACTTCCTCACGGTTGAGGCAAAACCGTCCTGGCCAAAGAAAAGATAGAACGGAACCCCCAAACCATCATTTCTGAAACACTTTTGGCTGTTTCCATTTTATTTTATGTGAAGTACCACTACTCATGATGTCATGAACATGAAAAGTTCATAACATTTTCTCAAAAATTTGACAATTGCCCATTTTGGTGCTATCTACATAGCAGAAGAGTGCACAGAAGAACAAAACAACCCCTTCTAATATATATTTGCTTGGCTATTACACAACTCTTTATTAATTATTATGCATTTAAACGATGACTAAAGGGAGTAACCAATGCAAGTCATCATATGCTGCACAATTCTGATTTGTGAAGGAAGTGCTTACAAATCTGTGAATACAGGCAGGGACTCCTATCTTTTTTTTCTGGATTTCTTCCCAGTTATTATTCTGTAATCTAGACTGCAAAATCTTTGCTGCAAAGTCAAAATCACACACTAAATCTGATTGTCTCTCTTTTTTCCTCTTACTCCTCTATGTCCCTCACAATTTATTAATCTGTTCTGGCTTATTTACATTGCAAATAATTTAGAGAGTGAAAACAGCAAGGAGAATGAACAATCCTGCCTGGAGGGCTTGATAGTGTTCCTAGGAGTGATGCGTGAACAGGCAGCAGCTTTCTGAAGTGTGGATGGCATATCAAAGATTTCTCAGCAGTGGGAACAGCACTCGGTATCAAAAGAAACATGAAACAAGGACCACTTCCCATTTGTTCTGTTAGGCAGATGAACCCAACCAGTGACTCTACTCATTCTTCAAGATTAAAGGAAAATACAGTAATATAAAAAGATGATAATATGCATTATTTCACAGAGATCCATTTATGGATGAATAGCATATTTTACAAGGACTTTTATACATGGCTCTTTGTTTAGGTCACTGTACAATTTCCCAAGATTAAGAAGTTGTAAAGAAACATATGCAAGAACTCAGCAAAAAACTTTGTGTTAGAACTATGTTTCAGTATCTTCAAACACTACATTTGATAAACCAATGTTTTAAGATGCAAGTCATTAGTGAGGAGGGTATCTGTCATTATATATTATTACTTTGTGATTTATGAAAAGTAATAGGACCTCATATTTTGAAAAGCACTAGCAACAAGCAGATCTGAGTTTGTAAGATCATAGCCCATAAGTCCATAACTTTCCATGGAAATATCACAGCAGATTTTGTGCCATTTTTTGCCATGTACTTTTCTAACCTCTGGTATCCTTGATGCCATGATTTCTGAAAGATGTATCACTATTAAATTATCCAAAGTCCAGCAGACACCTTTCCTTTCTCCTGATAGAGCTCACCTTCTTGACTTATATTTGACAGTTTACAGATTAACATACAGTTCTTATTACATATTTAGCTGGTTTTAAGCATGAAAATTCATGCTCTTTATATATTTAAACATAAAGTCATACTTTATTCCGAACCAGTCAGTTTAGCAATCAAACCAGGAATTAATGAATGTTTTTGCTTTACTTGCTAAGCTCACCAAGGGTTTTGCCATGCTATGACTGCTGTTTGTGCTATGCTTATCAAATCTGTGAATTTCAGATAGTCCCACAGAATTAAGGAATAGAATTGGATGGTATTAGCTTCTAACATTAGTCAACACTGTTTTGGCCATAGAAATGCAACCACACATACCTCTACAAAATATTATGGAATCATGGAACCATAAAGGTTGGAAAAGACCTCAAGGATCACTGAGTCCAACCATTAACCCAGCACTGCCAGGCCAACAATTAAACCATGTCCCTAAGCACCACATCTATACATTTTTTGAACGCTTCCAGCGATGATAATTCCACCACTTCCCTGGACAGCCTATTAAAGCTACCATCTAGTGCTGCCATCCTAAAGGTGTATTAAAATTTCCAAATAAATTTTCTGTAGGTGGCAATACAATGGAGTACGCTTGTCATAAAGGAACTTTCTTTGAGAAGTAGGAGGCAGAAGCTCTGATCTAATTCATTGAACAAAAGACTTTTTTTCCAAATCAGATAGCTAAATTCTGATACGACAGGTAACATTCTCCTGCAGTTATTTTTAAAATAGCACCCATTTTTCTGTCTGACAGAAAAAACAATACTCATTTATCAATCAGTTGTGTTATTTTTTTTATTATTATTTTGAATTAGTGATCTCACATATTAATGAGCTTTTGGAGGTTTCATGAAACACAAGAGATTTTTAAGTCAAATGAGTTAAGGTCTAGTGCAAAAAATTTCTTTAGCAACTCTAAGAAACCCATAACAGGTTTGTTTTGGTTGGTTGGCTAGGTTTTACCTCATAATGGCTTTTTGCATATAGAAGTCAGATGATTACATGTGTATTTCCTAATTATGAAGTAGCTTCTATCCTACCACATTTCTTTCCTCCAGTTTTATATTAGTTATAATAACATTTATCTCTCTTTTCAGCTATTTTGACATCTAAGAATGCTGATAAATGGTTATCTATAGGAAGTTAATATTATTTAATATTATTAAACTGTTTTAGTTTATTATTGCTGGGTTTACTGGTTTTATTTGCCAGACAGTGTGGTGAATTTTTGCAAATCCTATGCATCTGGTTGTTCTCTGTCAAGAAGAATTAATTGTAAAAATCTATGAATTAACTAAGATATCCACAGGGAGAGGGAGTTCGAGAGCAGAGTTACTGTTATTCTTTCAGAGAACAGGTGTTTCTGCTTTGTGGGTAGACATGATTTTATTGCTCTGCAAGTGTGCATGTTTTAGCTCTATGCCAGTGTATTATATCTTCAGTGCTGTTTAGCATTCAGTTCTACTTTGCTTTGCAAATTAAAGTTCTTGCGTATGACCCATCACAAACACACTCTCTAAAAAAGAATCATTTAGAATCATAGAATTACTAAGATTGAGAAAGACCTTTAAGATCATCAAGTCCAACCATTAACCCAGCACTGCAATGTTCATGACTAAGCCATCTCTGCACGTGTCATATCTACACTTCTTTTGAATACTCCTAGGGATGGAGACTCAAGCATTTCTCTGGCCAGCCCGTGCCAATGCCTAACAAGCCTTTTAGTGATGAAAGTTTTCTTAACAGATAACCTAAACCCCGCTTGGTGCAACTTGAGGCTATTTCCTGTTGTCCTGTCACTTGCTACTTTGGACAGGAGACCATCCCCATCTTTCTGTATAGACAGGTGTCTGATAGGTCACAAATATTCTTTGTTTTCTCAAAAAGTAACCATCTCTCTACTCTCTATATCTCTAGTTATGTTGTAAGATCACGTAACCTTCCTTGTCTATGTCCTTGATAATTTAATGAGCTTTGTTTTAAATTATATTAAAACCTCAGGAGGTGTGAGCAGATATAAGTCAGTTGTAATGATAGAATATATACGATACTTTTCAACATTGAAATATCAATCTTTTTTTCTTTACCCATGATCCATAGAGCACTGAAATCCACTGAGAAAGTGTCTTCAGGTGTGATATACAACTATCACATTAATTAGAAACTGAGCTTCAAAATATGTCTTGCTGAACCCTAACAGGTCTAAACAGATCATTTGGTTCTGTCTTAACTAAGCGTGTAAGGATGCTTCTGATTTCATTTAAAAGAGAAAGAACAGTTGTTAATTAAATGTCCTTTTTTAACTGTTGATATGTGAAACAATTCTGGGAATACCATTAGACGTGAGGCAGACAGCATTATTCATTTTTATCCTTCAGAATGGTGTAATTTAGGAGAAAAAAGAGTTTCTTCTAATGTTTTCTGCACTTAATTTGGTCTATCTGAAATATTTTGTAATCAATATCAGTTTTCCATGGTTCGAGACTCATCACACTTACACAATTGTTATGCCGACAACATTTAAGGCCTTAAAAACATAGCAAAATTGAAAGAAGATTTTTTTCATGGAAATATCATATAGTCAGAGTATAATTTGGGTTGGAATGACCTTAAAAATCATCTACGTCCAACCCCTCTTGCCATGCATAGGTATGCCACCCACTAGATCAAGTAGTTCAAAACCCTGCCCAGGGACATTGCCAAATGTTTTGCACACATCCAGGTAGATGCCCTTCCCTCAAAACTATAATCCCATCACAGAAAGCCACCAAATTTGTGAGGCACAGCTGGCCTTCAGTGGGGCCATGTTGTCACTAATCAGCTCATTTTCCATGTGCTTTAGCAAAGTCTCCAGGAGAACCTGCTCCATGATCTTGCCAGGAAAACTGATATTGATCACAATATACTCCAGATAGACCAAATTAATTGATACAGTGCATGTCTTTTTTGTTCTTTTGGGAGAAAAATATGAACATGGAAAGTTTTGTTCTGAACTATTGGGCCACAGAGAATTTAGAGTAGGTTTTCTTAGCATGTTATACAATTTCATATTTTACTGCATCAAAAGCTATACTAAAGTTACTGGCTTGGACTCAGGTTTTCTACCTCTACCTTAGAAATTCTACATTAAAAAAATCTAATTTTTGAATATTGTCACAGTCCAACAAGAAAAATTAAAAAGTTGCAGTGCATTCTGCATGCTGCCACTCTGCTCCTTCATATTTCTTTGCTTTCTTGTTTTTAGGCCCCTAATTCACCTTGAGATCGGAGCTGCTTTAGCTTAGCTCCATGAACGTGCTATGGTCATGTCTACTGAAGGCAGACACCCATCTTGTCACAATCTTTGGTTGCTTCTTCTCTTCCATGTGCTGCTTTCTCCTTTGTTTGTGCTGAAAAAGTGATGCTTACTTCAGGAAACACCACAGGAAATGATTCTGGTAAAAAGTAACCCAAAAGTAAAAAAGAAGGGTAAAAAAAAGAAAAAGAAATGTTGGGTTTGTTTGTTTTGGGTTTTTTTTAAGGTAGTTTAAGTGGTTTTAGTGGCTTTGTTTGGTCCATACCTGATTTTGACCGTTGAATTATATCTGTGGAATACCCATTCCAAAAGAATAGATCATCTTATATTATAGGAGCTTGGACTGTGAAGAAAGCTAAATCAAGGGATGTTGATTCTGGAGTAATATTACCCAGTCAAAATTTTTGGAGTAATCGTCTTATGTACTTCCTATTTATTAGATACTTATTTTTGTTCATTTTCATTAGAAGGATTTCCACTGAAGGAAAAAAAAAATGTTCACGAGGTATATTTCAAGATTCATTTTACTTTCAGGCACTCTGGTGTCATTCACATGCATTCTGATAAAAACAAAGTCAGATTCAAGTTCTAAATCAATAATATTTCCTACTAAATGCATTCTTCCTGTCCTCTTGCTCTGCTGTGTGTATAGAAAACACTTCAAACCATGAACTAAAGAGTTTTTGCCTCCCAGCTAGAGTGTTTTATAATCTGCTATTGCTACTCTTGTGGAAAATCTAATGCATCATTACATACCTATTTACGTATAAACATATATATGTATGCATATGCACGTGCTAACTTAAATACTTTCTTCTCTCTGCTCCCCAAATTTCTCTGCAAAACACTGCTTGTTGTGAAACATCTGTGTACAAAATTTAAATTCATATGATGTATTTCAAAGACATCTAATATGATTTATTTTGTGGTTGCCATCTGTCGTGCAACAACAAAAGTGATTTTTTTCCCCCAACAGAATGAAAAAGACATGCATAATATCAACAAGGATCTTTTAAAAAATGTTAAAAGGTCCACAGTGAACACATTCAGCATAAGTCTCAAAGGAGGTATGGTTCTTTCTGAATCTCCATATAAAAAGGCTTTCATAGTTTACCAACATTTGATTTGAATTATTCAGCTTAAGATAAACTGATACATTATTTATGTTAAGTGAAACACATAAAGAACGCCAATTTTATGCCCCAAAAAATATTTTAAAAGCTAACGTGAATGCAGCTTGCAATTTATAGATGAGCTTTGTCAACTCATTAGAAGCAAAACTGAGTATGAAATATCTGACTCAGTTCAACAGAAAATGTGTTGACAAGTGAAGGTGACTCCTAAATATATCCCTGATCATTAAATAAAGCTACCACAAGTATGCAGTTGAACATACATATCCAGAAATATGCACACTCTTCCATCAACAAGTTCTGTAGCCTGAAAAAATAGATCTATTACATGCAAAAAATTCAATGACATTGAAAAATTTTCAACAGAATTCATAAGTCTGAATTTCTGTCACCACCTTTTAGACTATTTAGAAATATACCTGTAATTGATGAAAGAATTACAGATATAAGAAGTAAGAGATACTCTTGTTTTTGAAATACTAAATACAAAAAGGATTGGGCAGCCTATTAATGATTAAGTAATTCTAAAGGTATAAAATTATAGTTCTGCTCATTAGCATGCAGTGTGAATGAAGAAATTAATTGCTATTTTAAGCCTTCAGGCCAAATTTTGAGAACTGGACACTTTTGACATTTAGGACTAATCCAGCTGTTGGGGAGGGCAGTGGGAAGGTGCTAGCAGTTAAATCAGTAGATATTGTCAACCTCAATTTCTTTGTATGCAAAATCAGGGAATATTCTTCAGTGCTCTTGTGAAGCAATAAAGTTACCACTGACTGATTCTGTTGCTATTTCTGTTTTAGCTAGTTTCCTATTGGGCAAATCAGTCGATTTCATCCCTTCAGATAGTTTCCTCAGAATGACCTAGACAAAAGTCACAGTTATTTCCTTAATTTACAGCCCCTAAAGACTCATCAATTGCCCTTGTATCCTATTCTTTCCTTTTGTCCCTCTCTGATTATTAGTGCTGACAGAGATGATAAGGAACTACCTAACTCGTCTTTTCATTGCATGGAACACAGTATTTTAACCCCTTTCTTTACTCTGACAGAACATACAGACTAATCCGTTGTTTCCAACTTTTCTTTCCTCTTCCCTTAGATTATGGTCATGGTTTGTGTGATACAGATTTATTGGCATCTTTTTCCCCTTATCACCTATGCTAAACCAAACTTTTCCTCTACAAAACATTAAAGCCCTTCATCAATGTACTGAAGGTTAAAGTTGAGCATGTGTTTAATTACCTAGAGATGTGAGGTATATTTGCCATTTCTCTACTGTACTTCTCTAAGTGGTTATTCATTCCAATGCATTGATTTAATGAAAATTGTCATGATGTCATAATTGCAAATTATTCTCATGTATTCAGTAATTTTATTTATTTCAATAATAAGTGACATAATCCATAAAACCTCAAGATTCATTCCAAACATTTGCAGGAATTAGAAAACAGTACAGACTTTTTCCAAATTTTACATGAGACACACTGTAAAATCGATTATAAACATAAAAGTGTCAGTCTGCTTATCTGAATTCTTTCAAGTACTGGATAAGCAATTCCGTTTCTTAAAAGGAAGACTGTTATCATACGATTGCCCAGCTATAAAGATGAACCAGTAGAAGTCTAGTATGAAACCTGTACTAGCCTGTACTTGCATAATATTCAGTATAATTGTATATTTTCAAAAGCTTGAGTAACTCTTACCCAGATAATTCAATCGTCAAAATAATTCTGCAATTCTGGGAATGTGTTCCAGGCTGAAGTGTGGAGTCTAGACGTACTGCAGCTTAGTTAACTATTTATCTTTGCTATGTAAAACTGGCTTATAAGTTGCATAATTTGTTCCCTAAGAAGTATATGAAAGCATAGTGGCCATTCTGACAAGAGAAAGACACATTTATTTTTGCCAGTACTGTCACATATGGACTAGATCCATGAGAATGCAGCTGGGGTAAGCAAAGTTTTTTTGGAAGATCATTGTTATCAAGGGACTGATCCTGTTAAAAAGCATGAGGACAGTCCAGGGCTTTTCTGCTACAAAAGGTGCCTTGGAGGTTAAATTTAGGTTGTATGAACAAAGGGGTAAGTGCTATCTTTCTCTCTTTCTCTCTTTCTCTCTCTTTCTCTTTCTCTCTCTCTTTCTCTCTTTCTCTTAATTCTGCTTTATCTTCTTTCTCTTTTGTTTTCTTCTTATTTTCCCTTTCTTCCTTCCTTCCTTCCCTCCTTCCTTCCCTTCCTTCCTTCCTTCCTTCCTTCCTTCCTTCCTTCCTTCCTTCCT